>NW_016803114.1:872590-944144 GCF_001698545.2 Rhinopithecus bieti
CCCTCCCTGCCAGGTGTGGGATGTATTCTCCTGGTGTGCCCATTTGCTTAAAGCGCAGTATTGGGGTGGGAGTTACCCGATTTTCCAGGTGTTGTGTGTCTCAGTTCCCCTGGCTAGGAAAAGGGATTCCCTTCCCTCTTGCGCTTCCCAGGTGAGGCGATGCCTCGTCCTGCTTCAGCTCTCGCTGGTCGGGCTGCAGCAATTGACCAGCACTGATTGTCGGGCACTCCCTAGTGAGATGACCCCAGTACCTCAGTTGAAAATGCAGAAATCACCAGTCTTCTGTGTCACTTGCGCTGGGAGTTGGAGACTGGAGCTGTTCCTATTCGGCCATCTTGCTCCGCCCCTCTGAGTTCATGAATATTAAGGTTGACAAAAACATACAGGATTGCCAGTGTATGTGTGCGTCAAATATGATAAGAAAAGGGGAAAAATGGCTGCTGGGTAAGCAATTACAATTTGTACCTCACTAGGCTAGGTCTTACTTTGCTTTTCCTAGGTGCAAAGAGATAATAGTTACAGAATATGGAATAAGTTGAAAGTGGTTTGATAAATTGCTTTTAACTTTAGTTTTATTAGTTATCCAAGACAATGCTAAGCAATAGTTGTCACCTTCATTTCTGCATGCATATACCAAGCCCAACTGCCTAAGAGGAGAGGTAATCCGATTATAGTTATAACTTCCTTGGGCAGGAATGGTGACCCTGTGGTAATAACCCATCATTCTTGCTTATCTCAGTTAAGGCAGATTAGATTATGATACCCAATCACAACTTTCTAGCTCATTCAGGACACTGAAGGACACATGCCTCCTTCTTTTCTAATAAAAACTCAATAACTAGCTAGCACAGCTTCTGGACATACAAGGGTATCTCAGAAGAATTTGACAACTGTGACATATTTTATTCCCTGTTGCATTATGTATAATTAATCTTTCTGGGCAAGGTTACACAGACTTTGGTTTGTTCAACAGTTAGTTTGTGAATTCCACCCACTCTGCAAAACAAAGGAAAAAGCCATAGTATGGTGAAGGAAGAGTGTCTCCTGTGACACCAACAGAGGCCAGAATAGTGTGAATAAAGAAGAAGGTAAGATTCTAGAAAAGTTTCAGAGGTAGAGTCAATAGTTTGGTTTGTGATTTGATAGAAGAACTAAATGGAGGCAGGAGTTGAGAAGAATGCCCAGGTTTCCGGGATTTGTAGCGGAAAGAATTGTGGGGCCATTACTGAGGTGGAAATTAGGGGAGGAGAAACAGGTTGGGATTTATATAAAAGAGACTGTGTAAAGGTGGGAATCTGAATTTCATTACTTTTGTCTCCTGAATATTCTTCCCTGCATTGGCTTTTCCACATTCTGAATACTTTTACCTAGCAAACTACATTAAATTTCAGTTCATTCTCTCTTTAAGAAAACCAAATACCAATTATCATCTTTTTTATTATCTTTTGTTATCAGAGCTTCTGGTCAGCCTGAGATTATCAGTGTTCCCATAGTGAATTCCCATAAATTCCAACCCAAAGCAAACTAACAAGAAATTTTAATCACCCTACTCAGCCTGTTGAGAGGAAATAGACAATTTTCTTTTAGGTCTTTCAGCATACTGAAAATAGCTTGGAGGTCTCCCTGTGTGCCTGACTCATGGTTGGTGCCCTCTAAATAACGACTGAAAGATAAATGAATAAATCTTTTTTATATGTCCTTTAGCTCTAATGTGTAATTCCAAGGTCTACTGGAAACTCCTTTTGTTCATAATCACTAGTACCTGGCCCCTATTGATTTTGATTAAGTATGTGAGGTCTATTTGTGTCCATTACTTAGCTAATGTTGCACAGTCTTATCCATGACAACACGAACAACACAGGACCATGACACTCAGTCTAAAATCTGTTGGCTTCCCATGCAGAGTAAGACCTTAACTCCTCAACTTTACGGCCTCTGATGTTTTGGCTCCCACCAACCCTTCCAGCTAATCTCATTTATATTCTGTCTCCAGAACAAGGCCTGAATTCATGCCTTTGCCTAAAGCACCAGTTTCTCTGCTTTTCACCTACTTCTATTTTCACTCTACTCTTATTGAAACTCAAATGTCACCTTCACCAGGTCTTATTTGGAATCCTCTCTCATTTAACATGGAGCTTGGCCAGAGACGGAGCAAATAATGTCTGCTAAATAGTGACTGGAAATTTAGATTGGATTATCAACCTAAAATTCTTTTTCTAGATTATGATCTAAGCAATTAAAAGAGAAAAAGAACTATTAGAATCCTCAAAAGATCATCTTCAATAATATGCTTTGGAAATCAAGCACAGAAAATATTTTAACACCTTTTTTCTTTAATCCAAAGTATTTTTCACATAAAATAATCTAATATTGTTTGTAAATGTATCTCAGGTAGTACTTATTTTAAATAATTAGACCTTTTGTTATGACAATTAACTGTTTATTTTTTATTTTTAAATTTGTATATACAGTAATTTTTACAATTCATTTAATAGCAACTGGTGCCATCAAATTTCTCTACTTTGGTTATCCCTTCTTTAGACCACAGTCTGCAAATTAGCACTGATTTTTTGCAAAAGTTACTATGTTAACTGTACTGTCATTTTTCTTAAGGTTGATCAAAGATAACCTAGAATCACAGCCATTATATGATCACACAAAATGATCATATAATATATCAGACCTGGTTTATCACCAGCATTTATAAAACCAGACCTGGGGAAAGAACTAGGTCTAGGGATACATGCATGGTCTTAATATTGTGAATGTTTAGCCTGTCCTGATTATTACAAAATCAGAACAGCGACAATATTCATAGTAACTTCTTAATTTAAGTGATAAACCCCAACGCATGAAAAGATAACATGCTGAACTCAATTAAGTGTCCTATTAGCTGAGAAGACATTGGTGAACAGTGTAAATCAGAGCTTTTCTTGCTGAACTTATGCACTTTCATTTTTATTGGGGGTGGAGAGAGGGATGATACACAAATTTTGTATCAAAGTGATTGATATTTAGCATTTTAAATAAGAATGATTGAGTGGCCAGTTTAGAATGCAGGGTCTGGAAAGGCCTGAGAAGGCAATATTCAAGCTGAAATCTAAAAATGAAAAGGAGGTGACAGTGGAAAATTCAGGAGGAAGAGCATTCTAAGCAGAAGGCCCTAGAGCACTGTGGGAAGGCAGACTGGTACATGATATTCGAGAAGAGGCACAGATAGATCACATATTTCCTTGTAAGCAAGCACAAAGAGTATGGATTTAAATCTCCAAGCAAAGAAGCCCTTGGAAGACTTTTACAAAGGGAAGTAACATGATCTAGTTTATTGTTGTTCTTTTTCTTCTTTTTTTAAAAAAGATCACTTTGGAAACTCTAGCAAACAGATTTGGGGGGCAGAAGGTGAGGCGAACTGGAAGGCAATAGTCGGATCCACAGATAATTTCGCTCAGAGTAAGATGGTGTTTGTGAAGCTGGAGAAAAGATTAATCCAATTTGGAAGATGAGTCAAAAGATCTTTTTCATCCACTGGATGAGAGAGAGGATGGGGAAAGAAATTCATTCCAGGATACTACTGTCTATTTATGTACTTCTTAAGGTTCTTTGAGACAGTCATAATGTCTTACTGTGTGAAGTTATCAGTGTCAAAATGAAGTCACTTACCTCAAATCTAATGAAATGGAGCCAGGAGGCTATGGAGAAGAAGCCCTCAGGCATCTAAGTTTGTAGTACGAATTATTGCAAGAAATTCCTCAAAATCGCAGTATTCCAGAGAAGCCACTTGCATAAGGACACTTGCCTAACAATGGCTGTCTCTACCAATAAGCTAATGCCAACTCCTGCGACAAGCCCCTGTAACCAATGGTCTTTGTTTCAAAGCATGTTGCCTGTAATTCTTTTTTCTTTTAAAAGCCTGCTCTTACCCAAACCTCTTTGGATGCACCTATGGCCTGACACAGAACCTGCATCCCAAATTGTAATTTCTTGCTATTCCTGAATTAACTGTTTTGGAGAGTCGGTCTCTCTGCTGTTTATTTTAGATTGACAACTGGTTCCTTTATTAATTAATGAGTTAATTGACACATGTTCACTTTATGTTTGTATATTTGCATAGATTTCTGATTTTACCTTTTAGAAATAATCTTTAACAGTTGGAATGGGTTGAGGAGTAAATGGGAAATGAGTAGAGACAACACATGTATACAACTTTTTAAAAGTTTAGATTGGAGGTCAAGTTGTTCTTCCATTACCCCTCCAGAGAGGCAGCCTCTACATTGCTCTGTAGAAATAACCAATCCCTATTGCATGCAATCTCAGTGCAATCATCAGACAAGGTACCCCCAAGGTCAAGGTTCAGATATGGCCCTGTAAGTTGTCCAGAGCTATTGGTCACTGAGGCTGATGTCACATCGACTCCACACAAGCCCCACTGCTCTTGGCACCTGCCTCTCCCTCTAGCAAATGAGATTGTGGGTCCTCGGGGGTGAGAACACCCACAGGGTGATGTCAGCATCAGCATGCAGCAGCAGCCAGTAGGGCATGATGTCAGTGCACTGTGTGGGCCAGGAGTAGGGTCTAATCATTGCTCTGTAGGCTACAGCTCAAGGGCAGCCCCAAGTGTGTGGAGACTGAGGGGCATGACATCATCTCACTGCAAGGGCCAGGGGTGGGGCTAGGTGCCCCTCTCCCCTTTCTCTCGATCATAGGCCCTGGCAGGGTGAGAGGACGTCAGGGCAGTGTGCTGGTGCACTCTCTGGCCCTTTCGCAACACCATAGTCCCTATGACCATCAGTGTAGGGAGTATTCACCTTTTAAAATGGAGAGACTGAAGGTTCAGAGGGGTGAACTAACTGGCACAAGATTACGTAGCAGAGCTGGATTCTAGATAGTCTAATAATTCTTCTTCTTTAAAAGGAACATAATTGTATTTTACTCATGAGATATTTTGAAGTTTAAATCAAGTAATGTATTCCAGCTGCATCCATGTCCCTACAAAGGACATGAACTCATCCTTTTTATGACTGCATAGTATTCCATGGTGTATGTGTGTCACATTTTCTTAATCCAGTCTGTCATTGACGGACATGTGTAACAAACCTGCACGTTGTGCACATGAACCCTAGAACATAAATTATAATTTAAAAAATTAGGTAATGTACACAAAGCACTTTACATATCCCTAAAATTCCTGCGTATGTTCCTTACCCATGGCATCTGTCCATCCACCCAGAGCAGGGACCAATTCTGATTTCTAGCTGGATCTCCAGTAACTCAACACAAAGGAGAAGCAGAGTATACTGAGCAAAAGGCCTGAAGCGAAGATAGTAGATCTTATCAAGCAAAAGGTAAGGTCAAATGTAGGTGTCTCAGCTGCATGCTGACAAGCACCACTCACCTTATCTTCTCATTGACATCACCCTTCCTATAATCACCTATAATCATCTAGACTGAAAATCTGCTATCATTCTGCTCTTTCATGCCTGGCACACCCAATTAGTCCCTCACTCCATCTCCTGTTCCTTCCCTAGTCTCTATTTCCCTTAGATAAGGCCTCCTCAAATGACCTCTAACTTACTCAAATTGCTTCCTTAGTTAAATTAATACATATATATTTATCTTTAATAATAATTTAGTTCACCAAATATTTCCAATTTTACCCTTTCCCAGCACATAATGGGATTATGCTTCCTGATGCCTGAGCAGTGAGGTGTTTGAGTAGATGTGACCCACCCCTACCCATCCCACTCTCTTACTTTCAGATATAGCATGTAGTTGCCACTCTGAGGAACTCCAGACCTCTCTTTTCCTTCTCTCTCAAGAAGGAAATCTCAATAGATTCTGTCTCAAGAAACCACTTTCTTTGCTCATGTATAAAAGACAACTCCTTATTTGCTAAACTTGGATCATGAGATTGCAGAAATGCAGTCACATCTTCAGACTCCACTTCTAATTGTAGTTATCTTGCTATTTCCATCACATCTGCAGTGACCCCCTCCACTGAAGTCTTGAACTCCCTCAAAGTCATCCATGAGGGTTGGAATTGACTTCTTCCAAACTCCTGTTAATGTTGACATTTTAACCTCCACTAATCACAAATGCTTTTAATAGCACCTAGAATGTTGAACCCTTTCCAGAAACTTTTCAATGTACTTTGCCCAGATTCATCAGTGAATGAAGTAATAAATATGGGGGTGGCAGTACATGCATGAAAATGCTTTTGCTGAATTATTTACAACATGAAAAATTGACTGCAATGTAAAAAACTAATGGTAGAGAAATGGTTAAAAACCTACAATTGTGTGCAACTACCTAACATTTAATATGATATGTCTACTACATTGGAAATGAGGTAACATTGAAAATTGATGGTTCTAAAAGATATATAACATGGTAAAGGTATATAATATGTGAATGTGATGATAAAAGAAAAAACTTGAATTACCAAATTATCAAAATGATATATTGAGACAAATACTACATGATCTCACATAAATGGGGAATCTTAAAAGGTTGAACTCAATAAAATCAGAGAGTAGAATGGTGATTACCAGGCTTGGTGCAGGTAGATATCAGTCAAAAGATACAAAATTTCACTCAGGAGGAATGAGTTCAAGAGATCTATTTTATAACATGGTGATTATAGTTGATAACAATGTATTGTATAACTGAACATCACTAACAGAGTAGATTTTGTGTTCTCACCATAGAAAAATAAGTATGTGAGGTAATGCATATATTAATTGAGCCATCCCAAACTGTATAGATATTTTGAAATGTCACATTGTACATCATAAATATATACAATTTTTGTTTACCTGTTAAAACATAAATACAATTTTAAATGATACATTGAATTATATACACATTGAAGAAGAATTAAGACTGCAAGAAAATGCAGCAAAATGCTAATAGTTATATTTATCCATTTTTTCTAACTTTCTGTAATTTTATGATATATTGCTGATGAAGAAACCAAATTTTATTAAATATAGATTCTCTGCTCCCTAGCTGTCCTTAGACTCTGAAGAGAGCAACAGAGAGAATATTTGAGTTTTTTTAGTTTTTGGTTTCCCTCCCTTCCTTCCTTCCTTCCTTCCTTCCTTCCTTCCTTCCTTCCTTCCTTCCTTCCTTCCTTTCTTTCTTTCTTTCTTAGATGGAGTTTCGCTCTTGTTGCCCAAGCTGGATTACAGTGGCGCAATCTCGGCTCACTGCAACCTCCACCTCCCGAGTTCAAGCGATTCTCCTGACTCAGCCTCCTGAGTAGCTGGGACTACAGGCGCACACCACCATGCCCGGCTAATTTTTGTATTTTTGGTAGAGATGGGGTTTCACCGTATTGGCCAGGCTGGTCTCGAACTCCTGACCTCAAGTGATCCGTCCGCCTCAGCCTCCCAAAGTGCTGAGATTACATGCATGAGCCACTGCACCCAGCCGAGAAAGCATTTAATAGTATGAAGCAGGCCATGACTTAAGAGAGAATTAAACTTTTGCACAGAAGTACGGTATAGAGTTCTCACCAAACAACTGATAGTGAAAGCTTGATTATGTATAAAAGGCCACAGTAAATGCTTTTTACAATTTTAGGTGGCTGCATAGCTTTGAGTCTCAGATCACTGTACTAATGAGGATAATAAGGGTATTCCCCGGATTTAATGTGAGGATTAAATGAGATAATACATGTAAATGCTAAGAACAGAACCTGGACTACAGTGAATTTTCAATACGTTAACTGTTTTGGTTATTGGATTTGTTTTTCTTTGATTATTAATACTTGGTTACAGTGCCCCCATGTGTCTATACATTACAATACTTCTGGTCTTTAAAAGGACTTCTTAATACTTTAGATTAATGCATTTGAAATGACAGTTCTAAGGCCATACATGCATTGTCAACTCATGGTTTATATACGCTATGAAAATTAAACAGCTCCTTTAAAAATAAAGTGTGTTATCACTGAATATAAAAGTAACACATGTTCACTGTAGAAACTTTGGAAAATATTGAGAACTGTACAGAATTCTAGTCACTTATATACAACTACCTAGATATTTTATGTATTTTACATATTCTATACATGCATTTTACAAATGGGGATCTGTGCGTTTTATGTTATATTAAACTTTAGAATACATGTAAAATACATTATTAAAGCAAGAGCAGAAATAAAACTATGAGGCTACTGGGGGTTATCCCATTAAACAGAAGCTGGTGTCGTCACCACGGTCTCTTACGTTCCTCATTCATTGGCAACTAAAATACGTACATTAAACTCGTGTGAAAAAATGCTTTAAAGTGAAAGAAAGTCCAATCTGACTTAGAAGTACAAGGTTGTATTATATTATACCTTATGTATAACTTGAGGAGCGATATGTAAGAATCAGGTTGTTGGCCAGGCGCAGTGGCTCAAGCCTGTAATCCTAGCACTTTGGGAGGCCGAGGTGGGTGGATCACGAGGTCAGGAGATCGAGACCATCCTGGCTAACATGGTGAAACCCCGTCTCTACTAAAAATACAAAAAATTAGCCGGGCGTGGTGATGGGCGCCTGTAGTCCCAGCTACTTGGGAGGCTGAGACAGGACAATGGTGTGAACCCGGGAGGCAGAGGCTGCAGTGAGCCAAGATTGCGCCACTGTACTCCAGCCTGGTCCTGATCCATGGACCTGAGTTTAAATAGCACTGAATTATAAAACTTTAAAGCTCATATTTAAAGCTCATCATCAGTGGAGGCCAAAATCATTAAGTGAAAGGCTTTTGGTGAATAGGATATTCATAAGCTCTCAAAAGATCATATTTATCATTTCAAATACATATCAAATTGTGTCTGTTCTGAGCATATACAGACCCCTTTTCTTGTCATTATTCTTTAAACAATACAGTATAACAACTATTTACATAGCATTTACATTGTATTATAAGTAATCTAAAATGATTTAAAGTGTATGGGAGGATGTGGGTTGGTTATATGCAAATACTATGCCATTTATATCAAGGACTTAAGTATCCTCAGATTTTGGTATCTTGGGGAGGTCTTGGAACCAATTCTCCATGGATACTGAGGGAGGACTGTATAACAGTGTTGGTCACAACACAAATTCCTGGACACCCCTTGCCCCCAACCAAGATTCTGATTAGTTAGTCTGGGGTGGTGGAGAGGGAGGGAGCAGGAATTTACATTTCTAAGCAGCTCACAGGCAATGCTGATTTTGCTGATCCATGGACCTGAGTTTAAATAGCACTGAATTATAAAACTTTGAAATTACAAAGTGCCTGTGAGTCCATAGCGATGAGAAAGAGAGAGAGAGAAAGGATGGATACGGGTGATAAAGCTTGTATTTATAGAGGAATGCCAGCTTAGAGATTTAGTAGGAAAATCACCATTTTGTAGTTCCCAATGCAATAACTGATTCAGGTAAAGATCATTAATGGAAGCCAAAACCATCAAGTGAAAGGCTTTTGGGGAATGGGATATTCATAAGCTCTCAAAAGATCATATTTATCCTTTCAAATACATATCAAGCCACTTATTAACACAGAGGAAAACAATTATATTTTTATCATGGGAAAAGCTAGTAATAAAGTTAGTGTCACCAATAAGAGGACAAACTGACACTATGTACTCCCTAGTGGATACGGTGGGAAGTGCAATAGCATCTGTAGAATATTCTTGCCAAAAATGTTTAACCTGAATCCAATCATGAAGAAACAGACAAATCCAGACTGTGGGACATAAATTGTCTGGCCTGAACTCCTTAAAAATTTCTAGGACATGAAAAACTAGGAAAAGGTGGGGAAAATATTCTAAATTAAAAGTGCCATGGCCAAATGCAATAGATTCTGGATCAAACAAGTTCTGTAGATGGTATCGGGTATCCTGGGGGAATTTGCTTATAGACTGTTTGATAATATTGAATTAATGCTTGAAGTTTTATGTGTAAATTAATGGCACTGTGGTTATATAGAAGAAGGGCTATTTTAAGGAGATACACAATAAAGTATTTAAGTGTGAAGTGTCAGGATGATTGCAACTGTGTGTGTGTGTGCGTGCGCGTGTGGGTACATGTGTAGCAGAAGGTGGTGGTGAGGGGGGCGGGTAGAAAGAGAAAGAGAGAGAAACAGGAAGAGAAAAGAAGCCCAAATATGGTTACATAGGAGAAGGGTGATTCTAAGTAGATACATGATAAAGTGCTTAAGTATAAAGTGTCAAGATGATTGCAAGTGTGTGTGTGTGTGTGCATGTGTAGCAGGAGACACTGGTGACAGAGCGAGACTCCGAGACTCCATCTCAAACAAACAAACACACATACATAAATATTATGATACAATGAATTTAGCTATAATGTGGCACATATAGGTTTTACCATTAAATCTCTTTGTTTCTAGAAACCAAATGGGTCTACAGGATACAGTGTTTCTTGGGTCAAAAATCTAAAAGATATCTTCCTTTCCCCCTTGGATCCTACATCCACCAATGAATCCTGTCAGTTTACCCTTCAAAATACCTCTCCCTTCTGACCACTTCTCAATCCCACTACCATGAGGCCACCACCAATTCTCACCTGGATGGCTGCATTCTCCACACAGAATTCTGCCAAGAAGGTCTTGTAACAGTGAACATCTGATTATATCATACACCTGCTTTAAACCTCTCCATTCACTTCTTTCCCTAGCTGATGCCCACTTTCTATTTCTCCCACCCATCTCCCTACCCGTTCATACTGGCCTCAATGCCCTTCTGTCACTCCCAGCTCGTTACTGCCTCACAGCTCTTAAAATTGCTGTTCTCCAACTTAGAATACACCTTCCTCAGGTCTTCAATGTTGTAGGTCTCCAACCAAAAGTGTAGAGGGTTGTTTTCAGAATCCTTATGTAAATGAGCCTTACACTCCCTGCCATTCCCTACCTCTAATTTACTCATGTACATTCTCTTTCTTTTCTTTTCTTTTCTTTTTTTTTTTTTTTGAGATGGAGTCTCTCCCTGTCACCCAGGTTGGAGTTCAGTGGCGCAATCTCGGCTCACTGCAACCTCTGCCTCCCAGTTTCAAGTGATTCTCCTGCCTCAGCCTCCCAAGTAGCTGGGACTACAGGCATGTGCCACCTCACCCAGCTAATTTTTTGTATTTTTAGTAAAGATGGGGTTTCACCATGTTGGCCAGGATGGTCTCAATCTCTTGACCTCGTGATCCGCCTGCCTCAGCCTCCCAAAGTGCTGGGATTACAGACTTGAGCCACTGCGCCCAGCCTATGTGTGTGTGGGGTTTTTTTTTTTTTTTTTTTTTTTTTTTTTTGGTAACTGCTTAATTAGTTTCCTCATATCCTTAAAATTGGGTTGATATTTGCTATGCCTCCCTCATAAGATTTGGTGAGAACGAAATGAGATAATATTTGTGAAAATGCTACTTACATGGTTAAGTCATCTAATAACCATCTTTTCTATTTGTGTAGTACTTTCAAGGTAAAGTGTGGTATCTTATGCTTAAAGTAATTCAACTGTGCTAAAAATCTGGTGGACTGGAACCTCTGTGACATTATTAAATTATGTTATTATGTTAAAATACTCATTGGCACTGCCAAAGGAGTTCTCTCTATTTCTGGCTGTCCTTCTGTGTCTCTGTCTCTATCTCTGTCGTGAGAGAGCTCATGCAAACGAGAGTCGGCCAACTCAAGGTTTGCAAAGCAGAACACAGCGGAGGGTTGCTCTTTTTAGGTTAGTTCCTCCACATGGTCAACACACTGCAGGAATTCAGTTGGCCTCCAAGACTGCCTCTCAGTACCACCTACCGGGAGCTAGAACTGCAGGGCTCTTTCCATACCTGGTCTTCCTTAGTTTGGTAAAACCCAGTTTGTTCATTATCAGAACATAGGCATGTTCGGCTTTTTAAACTGACAAATTAACTTAATATATGTCAGTCACGGCTGGGCACAGCGGCTCATGCCTGTAATTTCAGTACTTTGGGAGGCCGAGGAGGTCAGATTACCTGAGGTCAGGAGTTTGAGACCAACCTGGCTGACATGGTGAAAACCCCGTCTCTACCAAAAATACAAAATTACCCAGGTGTGGTGGCACACGCCTGTAGTCCTAGCTACTCAGGAGGCTAAGACAGGAGAATCGCTTGAACCCAGCAGGTGGAGGCTGCAGTGAGCCAAGATCGCACCACTGCACTCCAGCCTGGGTGAGACAGGGTGAGACAGAGTGAGACTCTGCCTTAAAAAAAAAAAAAAGTATATATATATATATATAATATATACACACACACACACACACATCAGTCACTGTGGGTGTTTTATTTATTCGCCATTATTTATTCTTATGCCCTGTTGAGATTTTTGTCATTTACAATGCTTAGAAAATCAGATAGAAATATTTATCTGATATTCACTTTTCAGAAAATTTAACTGATATTTACCTTTATCTCAAAGATTTAAGATTTATTCTTTAACTCTTTAGGCAAGGAATATTTCAGAAGTGTTATGCTTTTGTTGCTATTAAATCCATGGCAGCATGCTATTTTGATAAGTTAAGTTTTACCTTGTTACAGATAAATGATAGAGCAAAATTACATGGCATTTAGGATTTTTGTTAAATATTAATGAATAGATTTTAGTCACTCTTGTCACATACAAGAAAGTCACAATGTGAGATGATAGGTACGGTAATTTGCTTTACTATAGTAATCATTTTAGTATCTATATGTGTCCTAAAACATCATAACATAAACCTCAAATATACATGATAAAATTCATTTTAAAGAATACACAAAATAAAATAAAAATATAAAGATAAACACCTGGAAGGAATGCACAAAATAAAAATGAAATAAAATGTATGACAATAATAAATATCAAGCCTTTCTCTCATCTGTCAAGAAATATTTTGCTACTGTCCACCTAGTTTTTTTCCCGTCCCTCAGTCTCGGGCTTTATTAGTAGACCAGGGTGAAGAGTGCACAGGTGTATGGATGTGCATGCATGTGCATGTGTGTGTGTTGGACGGCAGACAAGATCATACTGCAGAGAGCAGGAGGGAATTGCCAAATAAAGACTGATAAAATTAACTCAAAAAGAAAGCTTCGAGACCAGCCTGGCTAGGCCAACATGGTGAAACTCTGTCTCTACTGAAAAATACAAAAATTAGCCTGGCATGGTGGTGCGCACCTGTAGTCCCAGCTACTCGGGAGGCTGAGGCAAGAGAATCGCTTGAACCTGGGAGGTGGATGTTGCAGTGAGCTGAGCTCGCGCCACTGTACTCCAGCTTGGGCGACGGAGTGAGACCTCGTCTCAAAAAAAAAAAAAAAAAGAAAGAAAGAAAGTGACCGATGGAGGAAAATAGACTGAATCCCTGGATCCCAGGGAAGAAAGGAGAAAAGCATGAGGAGGGTACACGTTTTGGGGAGAATATTAACAGAGATTTTAAGGAATAGCTGCTATATGGGGGGAGATGTTGAAATGACAGGAAAAGGCTACTTTATAAGTTTTTCTCTACATGAAGAATGCATTTGCCCACCACACCCAACACATACACCCAGGGGCTTTCTAAAGTGAAGATCTGGGTTTCTTTCAGTATTTTAACAGGCTGTTTTCTTCAACTTTTACATCATGCCAAGACTGGGCCATAAAGGGCTCGACTTAATTCAGATTACCAAGATACACAAGCACCAGAGGGCATTTTTTGTAGAAATAAGTTGGTGACTTCCAATTTAAGGTTACTAAGAAGATTCCATAAAAACACACACGGAGAAATTGTAAAGGAAGATACATATTTGAGATTTTAATTATGTTCCAAAACAGGAAAAGTTCTACTACAAAGCATTTAACATTGCCACCCCCCTGAGATCTCCCTGAAATCATGAAACTTTTTGCCAGTCTTCCATGTTTTTTATATCTCTGTTATTGAACTTAATTTATTCTGCCTAGTTAATTTTTTCTAAGAACATTTTTATTATAGAAGTAATGTATGTTGGCCTGATTTATTCTTAATTGCATGTGGTAAGTTCACTGAAGACAGAGACTATACCTTATTTGTAAAACAATGTCAGAACACCTAACAGCACAGACCCTGGAGTGAGACACACCTGAATTTGAATCTTGGCTCTGTTGCTACTCCTCAGTTAAATACCAAGTAGTTTTTTTGTGGTGGTTGTTGTGTAATCTTGTTTAGACTCAGTACACTCATCTTTAAAATTTAGATAATGCCTGTTTCTCTTTGGGCAGTTGTGAACATTAAATGGGAAGATGTATGAAAGTGCTTAGCACACAGTGCCTGGCACCCACAAGTACTCATCCCACAGTAACTATTATTACGTGTGTGTCTAGTTTATTATTTGAATCTCTACCACGTAGCACAGAAGGTAGTGCTCGGATCTTTGCTGAACAAATAGCTAAGACGAGAGAAGAAAATCATAAGAGGAATCCAAGGCTGGCATCCTTGGTTTATTTTACCCCCTTTTTTCCTCTGTGACCTTAAGATTTGGAGTTCTAGGGGCTGCTATGGATGCTTGAGCTCTGCTTCCAGCCCCAAATGAGCATTGTTGGAAGTGGGGTAGGAGGAAAGTGTTGTCTGTTTGTACCAGGGCCTCCCTGGGAGTTCTGAGCTTCTCAGGGGACTTCCATTCCATTCTCCAGCTCGTTTGCCCACTCACCTGCCCTCCCGCCCAATGCCTCTGGAAAGTTTCCTAGTGATGGGAACTTCCAGTGACTAATCTTTACCTTTGTAGGGTCAATGGGAGTGAGGGACCCTCTAAAATACCATCTCCTGCAGTAAGCATTTCTTGTTTCCCTGGTTAAAAAGAGTGTCTCCCGCGATCGCACATAGCACTTATTGCCCTACTCTAGCTGCTAGTTTTATGTTGTTTCCTGCTGTAAATTGTAGGTCTCTGAGAGCAAAGTCTAGGTCTGGTTCCTGTTTGATCAGTACAATGAGCTGCACATATGTTTCCAAGCAATGGCTGTTAAACTGAATTTCAAGGAAGTGAGACTCAGGGCTGTAGCCTAGAGCTGAGTCTTGAGCCCCTAAACTCCAAGGTGCTACCCCGATCACCAGACCTTTAAGTTTATACACTCTGCTCCCTATGGCAGAACACAGCCTCTGAGCAATTAGCAGCCTGAAGTTCATTGTTTAAGATTCACTGGAGGAAGTTCCCAGCAATAGATTTCAAAAAAACTGGCAGGAATCCAGAAGAAAAGCTTTATTTAGGAAATAAGAAAGCTTTATTTAGGGGACACAAATTTACAAGCTGTTAACATTACACTTTTTCCACTCCATAATTTGAAGTTCGTTTTTTACACCACCCAGCTATTACGTAGGAGCATGGTGGAAATTCAATACCTGTTACAGCTGGAAACAATCTGGAAGAATTCTGACTCTATTAGCAGACAGCTTACTAAAACTTTGTTCTAGTAGTCACATACAATTAATAATGCGGTAATTTATTTGGTCCCAAATGTGACTACTATATTCAAAGTCATCCAATGTGATAAAAATTTGTAGAACATTATACATTTTCATTCCCAGTGAGCATTGCCACAGTTTGCTAAAGTTTCTGGCTGAAAAATAAATATTTTCTAGATATCATTCTAAGTTGTTTAACTAAATGTAAATGAAATAACATCTCAGGAAAAGTTTGTCATCCCAATAATTTTATTTCCTCATTTGGCATAGAAAAACAATTACCCTTTCAACTTCATCAGTGTCTCTGTTGAGACCTGGATTTTTCACAGTCTCAGTTCTGCTTGAAGAATGCCAAAGTGTCTCCTCTTGATTTCATGTGGCTCTTCACAAATCCAGTTAATTTCCTGAACCCCTGGGCCAGCCCGTCCCCTGTGAGGGCACAGCAGGGTTGCACATACCAGTTCCGGTCACTGCAAAGCTTCTTCACTTTGAACATTCTGGTGATGTCCTCAGCAGTCAGAGCTCCAGGCATGTCTTGTTTGTTGGCTAATAGAACAACAGGCACATTTTTAATGTGTTCATTCTTCAAAATGTGCTCAAACTGTCTCTGAGACTCTTCCAGTCGCTGTTTGTCTGTGCTGTCCACAACATACACCAACCCATCGGTGTTCTCACAGTAACAGCCCCAAACAGTTCTCATTTTTTCCTGTCCTCCAACATCCCAGACTGTGAGTGAAAGACTCCTTTCCAACTCGATCATCTCCACATTGAAACCTATTGTAGGAATGGTGGTAATATCCTTAGCAAGCTTTAATTTATAAAGGAGAGTAGACTTCCCAGCTGAGTCAAGTCCCAAAAGAAGAATTTGGGCTTGTTTGGTTTGGGGATTTTTAGAACCCAGCAAACCCATTTTAGCTTTTCTCTCTCCCTCTCTCTCTCTCTCTCTCTCTCTTTAAATACCTTTTCTTACTTTCTTCGAATGGCCAGAGACAATGAGTCCTTTCTGGATCTCGCATGAAAATGTTAGAAAGAAAGAAGAAAGCAAATGCTTCATGCTGTATTCTAAGAACAAGAACCTAGATGTGTTTATGTTCTAGCTTATCAACTTGATTACAGGCAAACAGTATTTTATTTGCAGTCCCAGCCAATCCTGAGGGATCTGTGGTGTGAGTAACCAGCCAATGCTACGGTGACTCAAAGGGGAAATTCTCTGTAAATGAGTAAGATTAGGGGAGGCCTACCTGGCTGCAGTTTTGTTTTCTTTCAGGTGCTAGAAATCTAGAGGAAACTGAAGGTTCAACATGCAGAGGAGCATGGTTTAGCAGCAGAACGAAAACTTAACTTTTCATTTTAACTAACTTTTAACTTAAATTTAAGTAAACTTTTGTGTAACTTTTGTAGAACTTCTCTAGGTATTCAACCATTTATCTTATCCCAATTGTAAATAAGGAGCCAGTCTTCTTAAGTCATGAAGAGAGAGTTATTCTCACACTCTGTCTGCAGTATCTTAAATCCCCCTTGTCCAGATTACTCACTAGGAAACCTTAAACCACCCAAGGTTATCTGAACCTTACCCTAATCACATACAGAATCACTTTCTTTAAACTTCTAGGCAGAGAATTTACACGACTGCAGTCACAAAACCAAATATATAAGGGGGAATTTATAACACAAACACTTTTACATTAAGCAGTCCAATTAAAGATGGCAAATAAATACATGTATTTATTTCCTCTCCTTCCCACGATGCCACAGAATAATGGTAAAGGCATTAAAAGAACATGTAGGCTGGGCATGGTGGCTCACGCCTGTAATCCCAGCACTTTGGGAGGCCGAGGTGGGTGGATCACGAGGCCGGGAGATCAAGACCAACATGGTGAAACTCCGTCTCTACTAAAAATACAAAAAAATTAGCTGGGCATGGTGGCCCATGCCTATAATCCCAGCTACTCAGGAGGCTGAGACAGGAGAATCGCTTGAACCAGGGAGTTGGAGGTTGCAGTGAGCCCAGATCGCACCACTATACTCCAGCCTGGTGACAGTGAGACTCCGTCTCAAAAAAAACAAAAAAACAAACAAAAAATACCATGTAAATCCATAACAAAACAACAAGATAATTCATCAGAGGGTGAGAGATTTTAACAAAATTCTGGAAAATGGAAACTAGATGGAAAAATGAGTGGTAACTGATATAGCAGGATAAAACCAAGCCTTGGAGTGCTGATGCACAGGAGATAGACGAGGTGACAGGTATGGCAGAAAGAAGGGATGAAATAAAGGACTAAAAACAGAAGAAGGTTAACAAGAGGCCAAAATAAACAGAACACATACACACACACACACACACACACACACACACTCTGTCTCTCTCACACACACACATACACACACACACTTCTGCTGGCTGTCTTCACCAACTAGATATTTATTCCCAGGCAAAATTCTAAAGAGTTTTTTGTTAAAGAAATTGAAAGATCTCAGAAAAAAGACCTCCATTTTTGACAGTTGGGAGTTTCTGACCATAATGCCTAAGTCAACATGTAATTAACCCATAGCCAACCTGGCAGTTGGCAAACTTGCTTACATACATAGAATTCCCAATCAGCTTTGCAGTGCACAGAAGTTTCTATACTTAATGCATAGCATGCCTTCAATATGAATAAGAGAGAGACCAAGATGAAAATAAGAACTTTTAAGAAAGCTTAAACAGAGCTAATGAAGGGAATGGAAGAACATTTTCATTAAATTCTAATTACTATTTTTGTACAGACTTGAGAAGACATTACATGCATACGACAAAAAATGGATGGTATTAAACAGACCACTCGGAGAATAAAACAAAACTCCTAAAATAAAACACAAATTTCAAAAAATTTTAAAGAATAGTAATACCTGTAGGCTGGAAGACAATGTTGAAGGAGTCTTTCAGAAAGTTGAAGATAGAAAATATGGAAGAAAAGATAAAAAATATAGTGGATTAACTCAGAAGTCTTAACTCAGAAGTCTGATTTGTAGGACTTATTCCAGAGAGAAAAAAAAAATATGCACAAGAGGAAATTATAAAGAAATAATACAGGACCACTTCCCAAAGCTAAAGAATGAACTTGCCAGATTGAAAGACTTCCCTCAATGCTTACCAACATGATTTTTAAAAGAGCTATACAATGTGATTTACATGTTTTTTATTAAAACTAAAATTTATTTAGAGTTTTATACAAAATAAGTAGACTATTTTAGATGCAGAAAGCACACGTATGAAGAAATTCTGTAACCCTTTTTAAAGAATTAAGTTCTTAACCAACTCGCTATGTCTCAGAGGCCAAAGATACCGTTTTCATTTGTTCATTGATTTATTCATCTAACCATTCAGGAAATAAACATATTGATTGCCTAGTCTGTGCTAGATGCCAGGGAGGTCACAAAGATAAACTAGGCTTGCCTTTAGTTGGCTTTCACTGGGGAGAAGGTAAAAGACATGTGACCTAATAAAAATAAATACAAAGTCAAAAAATTTCACATGCTGCAAGAAAAGAAAGGCTAATGTATTCTGGATATTCACAGAGTCCTTCAGAATGAAAGGCGTCAGAGAAATCTTCCTGGAGAAGGTTAAATATTGAACCAGGCCTTGTAGAGACACGTGAAGGCATACGTGAAAGAAACATTCTGTGAGAGCAAAGTCTTAGAAATGGGAAAATATGGGAATGTATATGGAAAGCCAACTGTATATGGATAAGTAGAGGTTTCTTCCATAAACATGTTGAACTATCATGAGAAAACCATAAGATAAATCTAGATTATAGGCCATGCTGCAAGACAACAGACTTGGACTCTTCAAGATAGGTCCATGTCATGAAAGACAAAAGGAAAAAAAAGGATTGGGGGAAGAATGTTCTAAATAAAAGATACATGACTCCTAAATGCATTGCATAAACTTTTATTGGATCCTGTGTCAATAATAGTGATTAAGGAAATTGTTATAACAATTATGACCATTCAAATTGGGGAAACTTGATTATGAACTGTATATGAGATGGTATTATTTATCAATGATAAATTTCTTGAAGGCAATGATTCTATTGTTGTTATGTAGGTAGATGATTTTGTTTCAAGGAGATACAGGCTAAAGTACTTAGAGGTGATATCAGCAAGTTAATTTCAACTGGCTCAGCAAACACATGCACACAAAGATATGTATATGGGAGGGAAGAAGTGTGTGTAAATATGGCAATAGTTGGTGGCTCTAGGTCAGAGGTATTGAGTGTTCATTTTACTATTTTTTAACTTTCCTCTAGATTTGAAATTTTTGAAAACAACATGTTGAAAAAAAGAATATAATTGAAATAAGCTAATAAAATTAGACTACAGGCCATAGTAATACAGAAAAATAATTCAGCTTACTTAGGGGTAAGTCTGTACTTCCAAAGGTGAATTTAGGGACTGTGACTGCACTACCACTTAAGCTCTTTCTCACCTCCATATTTTCAACAAATTAAAATTTTTAAAAGAAGTTAAACATTTATTTCATATTAAACTCAATGATTTGAGTGCTTTATGAGGTCTACTGTTGGTATTGGGGACATCCTTTAATACATTTTTGCTGTAATGAGCATGATCATACATATATGCCTTCACCATTTCCCATCTCACCAGTTTTACCAAGGTAAAACAAGTTATACCTTGTTTTAGAGATAGCCAAACAAATGAGGGCTTAAATTCTGCATGAATATTATATCCACATAGGAATATTATTCTCTTCTGTGAAAAGAAATAAAATAATTTCTTTGTCAATGCTAATTGTCATAAAAGAATCTACAAATGTTTCAATATCCTTTCTTACTGTCACAAAACATTTATGGATTCACTTGTCCCAGCCAAACTTGAGGGAAGGCAAGGTATTTGTTTTCTGTAAATCATTCTAAGATTACGCAAATAAAGGTAGACTTGTGAGAGAGTTACTGGCAGACTCTGTGGTGTCACAGGAAATTTTTTTTTAAATGTGGGAATGAAAGAAACATTTTCTTTAATTTCTTATCATGGAGGTGTGAGGCAAAAAGTCCTAAATTAGAAACTCAACCATGTACTGACCAAGCAAAAATACAGAAACTTATCTCTTGGAAGAAGGTGCAACTTATTCCATTATCTTTATTTTTCACAGATAAAGAAGAAAGAATCAGGATGTGGCTGTGTAAATTGCTTAGCTTACAGAGACTTGGAACATCCCCTACTTTCCCTACAATAACTTTTCTGGTCTTTTAAAATAAATGTTTGGAAAATTGAAGTATAACACGTATATAGAAAATGCAAAATCATAAATATATAGCTCAAAGAGTTACCAAAATTGAAAGCACCCATGTAACCTCCACTAAGGCCAGGATTAATTTTTAACTTTCCTTTTTTTATTTTTTGCAAGTAAAAATGCAAGACCTCATGTATTTCTATACCCAGTAGTGAGAAATATGCTCTGTTCCTGAACAACAGTCACTCTTTGTCCTAGTTGAGATTATTTGAAGCTGCAAAGAATGATATATCCTAATCTATAAAGATTTCCCCAGAGCCGTTTCCATCAAACTGAACCAACACTTTCACCCACATCACCAAAGATTTTTTACTTTCACATTGGTAAATCATTGGATGTGAGTTCAAATCTAGCCTCTGGCACTCACTAAATATTAAATAGTTGTCATAATTATATAAAATAAATGTGAAAAAAACATTATCACAGAGCCTGGCCCATGGTTGATACAAGTTTTCTCCCTCTTCTCTCACAATTTTTGTGTCTTAGCTAACATTTTTAAATATCTGTGATTCTTAACCTTTTCCAGATGAGGAACAATCTGATAATTCCCATAAAAGTATTCCACTGGGAGAACAAACCACCATGTGCTGGACCCCTTCCCCAACACCCCATTTTTATCCAGCCCACCCTCAATAAGATAAAGAAGAACAGAGAGACGACACACCAGAGGGGCAGTCTGAGGGCTATGTCTGGAACTTGGGAGCAATAGTTGCACCCCTTTGCCTTGGTGAAGATGGGGGATTTATTTAGGGATGGATGACTCAGATATCTTTGGCCCCAGCTACCTGCGAAGCTCTAAGTATCCTGGGTGCCTACCTAGTCAGCAGCAGCGGGGCCCAAAAGAACTCAACTATGCAACCTGACTACCATTGACCTAATTAGTTCCCTTTTCACTTCCGTGAAATAATGATCCAAATGGTTCTCACTGGTCTCTATTTTTTTATAGCTGCTCATCTTTCTTCAAACTCAAGATAAATCTTTGATTATTCATTCAACATTTATTGAGTATATGCTAAATGGCAGGCACTGTCTATCTTCTGTCTTCAGAATAACTGACGGTTCACTATTTAAGAAGTAACTAAAAGTTGAAACATTTAAAATATTTTTTAAATGCTCTATACACAGCCTTCGAATTTTAGAAAAGACATATTTTATTATAAAAGCATTTAAAATATTTAAATAATCTAAAATTTAAAACTTAATGTGATTATGAGTCTCACTTTTCTCTTTGTTCACATACATATGTAATTTTTACATGCTTCATTCATTCAGTACACTTCTATTGAGCATGTAATATGTCTGTATATAATTCAAGACACTGGCAATTATCTGTATATAATCAAAGCAGTCTTCATTTTCAAGGAACTAACAATCTAATGAAAGAGACCAACACTTACCAGCAGTATGAATGTTGCTATAAATAAGGTAACAGGACTTAGGAGGCTGCAAGTCAGTGTCAAGTCAACATGGCTCATTATGGGACACTCACATCTTCGATCTGTCCAAACTGGGACTGTTTTGAAAGTGGAAGGGGTACTAATAATGAGTACACCAGCAAACAGGTGTAAACAGGCTTAAGAAAATTAAGCTGTATGGTCATTTTAGAATAGGCCACTGAGACTTGCCTGGCTTCATGAAAGGAAGCTTGAGCTAATTTTAGGATGAAAGAGAACAAGGGCTGCATAGCTACTTTTCAAATGTGTCCACTGTCACTCACTGACATTCTCCTTTCTAGTCTTTCTAAAGGATAAACTAAGAAACCAAAGTGTTAAAAAGATATAATGGGATAATAACTTGTACTTGACACAGTTGTCATGACTTTCTTCTGACTCCAAAGGGAACAGACAGCAAAAGTGAGGGTTGTTAGGGTTAAAGTTGTTTCACTTCTCTCTCTTCACCCTCCTACTCTCCTTCCGTCCCCCTGCTTTTCTCCTTTTGCCCCAACTTCTTTCAATTTGTTTTTTCCCCTTTCCTATTTTCTGTCTGATTAGGTCAGGTCAGTAGAATGCTAGTGCTCAGGAATAATTAGTATTACATTTTAAAGGATTACCCTATTATTACATATTACAGCCTAGATAAACATGTTTCTCACTTCACAAATTGGATTTTGTTTTTGTTTGTGTTTTCGCTTTTTGATTTTCTATAACCTGAACCAATAGTAAATCTTTTCTTGAGGGCAATCAAGTTCCTTCCCACCAGCCTCTATTATCTCTGTCCCCAGCTCCAAACCACAAGGCTGTAGATGGAACTTGTAGCAACTTTCTCCTGTTTGCACTGATTGACTTTAAAAGTAAAATAATTCTGTACAAATTTGCAACATGGTCAAGAAGCATCAATATATAAACCAAGAGCCTTCAGAGTTTCAACGTTTCTTCTTGAAATATAATGGTTGTCAATTTGATCATAATAGAAAAGTTAATCTCCTGCCATTTTTAATGTATTCCGATTACATTTGTTAGGAGTATATAAGTAAAACTAATTTTATTTTAGTGAAAGCAAGAACTCATATAAACAGCAAAATTATTCCCTTACTCTTTGTTTTCTTATCTTTAAAAATATTCCTTCCTGTATGATAAGCATGAAAGTAAAAATAATAACCACAAAAATAGATTAATATGATTCAGTTCTCACTTCCATAAAGGATATGACAAAATACATGACCAAGTTAAATACTTGTGTAAATAATTAACCAGGTGCTAATATACCTGGATGACAGGTTGTTATTTTGGGTTTGGTTTTGTTTTTGAGACGGGGTCTCTCTCTGTCACCCAAGCTGGAATGCAGTGGTGTGATCATGGCTCACTGCAGCCTCCACTTCCTGGGCTCAAGCAATCCTCCTACCTCAGCCTCCCAAGTAGCTGGGACTACAGCTGCACCATCACACCTGGGGTTTTTTGTTTGTTTGTTTGTTTGTTTGTTTGGTAGAGACAGAGTTTTGTCGTGTTGCCCAGGATGGTCTCAAACTCCTAAATTCAAGCGATTCTTCCACTTCTGCCTCCCAAAGTGCTGGGATTACAAGTGTTTTTGATAAGGAATTTCAAAGGGAAATTTTGAATAAGCAGAGATAAATGGAATGGTAGGGTGAGAGAGAAAAAGAAATGTTATGACATTTAAAGTGACAACGACATACTAAGTCAGGCCGCCCAAGAGATGGAGAAGCCTTCCAGGCTCCCAGGCCCTGTTCCATTGCTGCACGATCTCAGGGTTGGCTTTCCAGAAATACCAACGAAGGGTCAGATGAGATAAAATTATTTTCATCAAATATTCTGCTCTTGCACTTTTATTCTCCCTTGGTTATCCCTCTTACCTCCAATAGTGCAACCTGGACACACAATGATTTCAAATGCATAGCTAAAATTAATTCTAGCATGAGACATTTCAGGGTATGAATTAAATATTCCAAAAGTAAATCAGAGTCTCAAATTTAGCTTGGTATAGGTTTGAAGCATTAAACTTTCTAGGTTGAATTGGTCAAGCAAGACTCTGGAAGTCCTGGCTTCTGATCACAATTGTACTATTTTCTCTCTGTGTGAACCTGGGCAAGTTATTTAATATCTCAACTTCTTGGCAGGGTGCGGTGGCTCACGCCTGTAATCCTAGCACTTTGGGACGCTGAGGCGGGTGGATCACGAGGTCAGGAGTTTGAGACCAGCTTGGCCAACATAGTGAAACCCCATATCTACTAAAAATACAAAAAAATTAGCCAGATGCGGTGGTGTGTGCCTGTATCCCAGCTACTCGGGAGGCAGAGCCAGGAGAATCATGTTAACTCAGGAGGTGGACGTTGGTGTGAGCCGATATCGTACCATTGCACTCCAGCCCAGGCAACAGTGTGAGACTCCATCAAAAAAAAAACAAAACAAAACAAAACAAAAAACCCTCAACTTCTTAATCTGTAAATTGGGAAATAATATTATCTATCTCTCAGGATTATGATAAGGAATAAATGAGATATAACACAGAGAAGTATACAGCATATGTTAGGCACTCGGTAAATGGCAGCTATTGTGATTTTATTATTGGTCAGATGAATGGCAGTAGGTTTATATTTGCAGGCCAAATCAGATTTATTAGTAGTAACTGTTTTGAAAGTCTACAGGGAGTCTACAGTTGTTTCTTGGCTCCATAGAAAAGACTACTATGCTCAATTGACAACGTCTGCTATGAGTGTAGGAAGGAGTATAGTAACCATATTTGCCATTTTCAATTGCTAGTATCAGACACAGCATGGTTCCCAAGCCTATAATCCCTCCTCCCCATAGTTGAGGTCACCTGATCCTCTTTTAGAGGCTAAATGTAGTCTCAATCCTCACCTAAGACAACAAATACTTAAGCAGCTCCAATCCTCCTTTCTAAGATCCAGCCCAGAGTCATCCTAACCATGAATCCAATCACAACATGGTATCCTAATTTTAAGAACTAGACAGTTGCCTTTTTTACTAAGTCCCAGTCCCTATTGTTAAACCTAGTTCTAGTAACTAGGCTTCTTCCACTCCAGCACCTTCCTAAAATAGGCACCCTGAATTCACATTAGCCATAGCCTTTCCAAAATTAGCATCTCTAACCCTCAAAATCTAACCTTCAGGATAAATCCATGTTAACCATTGAAAACTTCTTAGTTGTTGAGTATGGACTTCTCATTATTGCTCACTCTGGTTTCTCCATCAATTTTTTGTATGCCAATCTTTAACTGAATACTTGCTAAGTCAAAAATATACATATAACTTTGCATGAAAATATCACAGAAATCTCAGTATAAAGTATAAATACCTAGAAGCAAGAAAGGTCTAAAGTTAACAAGACGATATCATGCAACTTTCTCTTGAATCCAGTATTGAAAAATTCTACCTTTTAATTCCATGGGTTGACAGAAATCAAATTTATCCACTCAGAAAATATCTTTATGCCATCAGCTAGGCAAATATTTATTAATTGCCATGAGCCAAGCCCTGTGCCAGGTACTAGGAGGGTAGTAGGCACTGGGAGGGTACTAGGCTAATAAGAAAGTCCAGTGTAAGAATCTGACTCAGTCTCAGGTTGAGAGAGCCTTTCTAGGGAGGTTTTATTGGTGTTGATTCTGGGACTGGTGAGTCATGCTGATTGGGGGCGAGGGTTGACACCTTATCCTCCAGAAAGATTTAGACCATTTGATGAGTCATGCTGATTGGGGGCAAAGGGTGACACATTATCCTCCAGGAAGATTGGACCTTTGTCAGAGTCCAGATTATGGGAGCCCTTCATGGAGACTGCAGTTTTCTTTTCCTTCAGAATATTCCTCATTGATGTGCTTCTTCCCTAGGAGTTTGGGCAGAAAGGACCCTAAAGAGTCTTGATACCTACTCTGTTTCAACTACAGAGTTCCCATCTCTGTCTGGAGGAGTTCTTTCATTCCTTAGATGATGTGCAGGAGCTACCTGGCCAACATCAGCCAATTTGATGACCTACCTAAGCTTCTCTGCAGCTTAAATTATTAGCTCCTTGCATTTCCCCAGATGTTTACTGATAATTTTAACCCCATCCACTTGCAAGTAGTCCCCAAACTCCTATCATTACAGGTTCATAATAGCCTGATATCTGACATAGCCTACTAAAAGAATACACAATTTCCCCTAAGAAAAGAGGAGGGACTTAGCCTCTTAGCTGTAATCCAGAACAACAAATCAGTATATTTATAGTGTAACAATTTCACTAAATATTAATTTAAATAACATCCAGGGAGTTCCAAAATATAAGACAGTCATCCAAGAGTCCCAAGTCAGAGGGAAAAGCAAGAAAATGTACAGATGAGAAACCCGGAGAACAGGATGACATACAGAATTTACATTGTGGCCAGTTGCAAGGTCAACATACAAAGATAAGTAGTATTCCTCTTAGAGAACAATAACTGAGAAAGACCCCATTCTCAGTAGCAATAAAACTATAAAATATCTAGGAATAAACTCAATAATATATGCACAGTTTCTGTATGGAGAAAATAATAAAATTTTACTGCTGGTCTTAAAAAAATAACCAAATAAAGGAAGACATATAGCATTATAAAATGCCAATTCACTCCTAATTTAATCTATGAGTTAAATTCAGGGCCAATCAAAAGCAGTTGGTAAACAAATATTTATATAACATTTAATTATGAGTCAGTTGCTGAACATTGGAGATATGATGGTGAAAAGCACAGAGTCCCTGCTCTCCACATTCTAATGCAAGGGAGGAGAGAGAAGATAAGTGTGTAAACAAATAAACAAGATAATTTCAGAGGATCATGTGTTATGGAGAATAGATCACTGATGGAGACTGACAAAAGCACTGCAGTGTAGGGGAGGGGATGGGACCCTATTTTAACTAGAGTGAATCAGAGAAAGCCTCCCAGAACAGGTGACAGGTAAGGTCAAATCTGAATTATGCAAATGGGTCAATCATGCAAATATCTGGGAAGCCCCAGCCTTCCAAGCAACAGGAGGAGCAAGGACCCTGAATCAACCATGATCATAGCCAGCTAAAGGGACAGAATAAAGGGACTATGGTTGGAACCTAGTTGAAAGGGAGAGCATTGGGGAAGATAAAGTAGATTAGCAGGGTTAAATGTGTAGAGATTCTAGGCCATGGGGAGGCATTTGATTCTAGATTTAATTGTGAAGCCCTTGGGCAGTCGTAAGCAGGGAAGTGACATCATCTGAGGACCATTTAGGCTGCTGTGTGGCAAATGGGCTGGTGGCAGAGAGGGTAGGAAATGTGGAAGCAGGGGGACTGGTTAGAAGACTCTCTCAGTAGTCCTATTGGGATGATAGCAGCTTGAACTAGGGTAGCAGAGAAGGAGGAAGTCAGAATTGATCAGATTCAAGGTATAATTTGGAGGCAGCAGCCATAGGACTTGCTAATGGATTAGATGAAGGTGTGAGATAGAGCTCAAGATAACTCACAGGGTTTTTTGACTAAACAACTGGGAAGATGGTGGTGCCATTTGCTGAGAAGAGGGAGAAGAGGACTTCAAGGAGAAAAGCCATAGTTAAAATTAGTTCTCTCCTCAAGGATCTAGAACTAGAATTATCATTTGACCCAGTCATCCCATCACTGAGGATATACCCAAAGGATTGTAAGTCATGCTGCTATAAAGACACATGCACACGTATGTTTATTGAGGCACTATTCACAATAGCAAAGACTTGGAATCAACCCAAATGCCCATCAGTGACAGACTGGATTTAAAAAATGTGGCACATATACACCATGGAATACTATGCAGCCATTAAAAGGATGAGTTCGTGTCCTTTGTAAGGACATAGGATGCAGCTGGAAAACCATCATTCTCAGCAAAACTATCACAAGAACAAAACCAAACACCGCATGCTCTCATCATAGGTGGAATTGAACAATGAGACACTTGACCACAGCGAAGGGGAACATCACCCACACCAGGTCCTATTGTGGGGAGGGGGGAGAGGGGCAGGGATAGCATTAGGATATATACTAAATGTAAATGATGAGTTAATGGGGGCAGCACACCAACTGGCAATGTATACATATGTAACAAACCTGCACATTGTGTGCATGTACCCTAGATCTTAAAGTATAACAATAAAAAAAAATTAGTTCTCTAATAAAACTTGACAAGCTGTTTGAAATTTAACACAAAAACAAAATGGAAAAGAAAACTAAAACAATCATGAAAAATAAGCAATAAGAAAACAGAGCAGAGTAGGAAGTGCAGAAACAAGCACGTACACATACATACATACACAATTACACATACAAATATTTTCTGGCAACGGCAATACGTCCTTTTTTATTTTTATCTTTTTAAGAAGCCCCATCTCTCCAGCTCCCCCTTGTAGGTAGAGACAGCCATGTCTTAAAGATGGCTGAGCAACAAGTCAAGGGAAGGCTGGGTTTTAATGATATCATAGCACCATCCCCAGACTGTGTCCCCTTAGATTCTTCATGTAAGAACAAATAAAACCCCTAATTTGTTTAATCCACTGGGGATTTTTTGTCTTTACTGCTTAAAAACAAACACAATTCTCAACAAATAGGGAACTTTTAAATCAATACTGTTGGGAAAATTTACTATGCATTTGGAACCAGACATACCATTCATTAAAAAATTCTGGAGAGATTAAAGGCCTAAACCTAAGGAAAACAAAAAGGAAAAAAAAAAGACCAGACCATCAACAGGGTGAGGTAGTCATCAGTACTACTTACCAAATAGATCTGGCTTGCTCCTTTCCTAGGCACACAGTGGGACGGCATTTCCTACCTCCTTGTGGTTAGATGGTGCCCTGCAACTGGTTCTGGCCAATGAGTTGTGAGTGGAAGTGGTAGATGTACTTGTAACACAGAGCATTTAACTGCCCATGTAAGATGTTTCAAAGCTCTTTTTCCTTTACACAACAGTGACCAGCAATGTTTGCTGTAGTGACTGCTCCATCAGCCTGGGTCCCAAGAGTAAGGAAATATGAGGTAGAGCTTTCAGTCAACTCACAGTGCACAGGTAGCACAAGCATAAAAATAAATAGCTCTTGTTATAAGCTACCAAGATTCTAAGTTTGCTTGTTACTATCAGAGTAGGGTAAAATAACGAATGTCCCCAAATCATGTAATACTGTGCAGCAGATAAAACTTATGAGCTGGATATCCATGTACTCATGTGTAAAGCTTGCTAAGAGGTATTATTAAGGAGAAAAAAAGCAAACTCTAAAATAAGACTATTGGTCTAATACCATTTACGTTAACTCCCATCTCACAAAACAAACTATATACTTCTACAGATATATGTATATTTTGTTTTGTTTTTGAGATGGAGTTTCATTCTTGTTGCCTAGGCTGGAGTGCAGTGGTGTGAGCTCGGCTCACTGAAACCTCCACCTCCCGGGTTCAAGTGATTCTCCTTCCTCAGCCTCCCGAGTAGCTAGGATTACAGGCGTCCACCACCATGCTGGGCCAATTTTTGTATTTTTAGTAGAGATGGGGGCTTCACCATGTTGGCCAGGCTGGTCTCGAACTCCTGACCTCAGGTAATCTGCCCACCTCAACCTCCCAAAGTGCTGGGATTACAGGCATGAGCCACCATGCCTGGCCAGATACAGGTATGTTAGTGCATAGAGCAAATTTAGAAAGGTACACATAAAACTAGTAAGAGTGGTTACCACTAGGGGAGGTTTGGTTAAAAGGAGATTTTTGTACTTATCTGTATTCTTTGAATTTTTTAACTTAGGAAAAGCAAAATATTACACATATGAAAGAAATTATACAAAGTATATGTGCATTTTAAAGAAGAGAAATAAATCTTTAAATGATCACAATTGTGTATCTACCACCCAGATGAAAAAAATGGAACATCACCAGTACCACTGACAACCTCTGCATGGCCTTAAATGATGGCATCCCTTTCTTTTTCCCTGAGAGATAACCACTGACCTGAAGCTAGTGTTACCTATTTGTTGCTCTTGGTTTTAGTGTTTTTGTATAGAAAATACACACACACACACACACACACACACACACACACACACACACATACACACACATCCTTATGCAATGTATTACTTGACTGTTTTTTAATTTATATAAGTGAATTGATTTATAATTCCTTTTTTGATTCAAAATTGCATTTCTAATAATAATCCCTAATATTGCATGTAGATTTAGTTTATTTGTTTTCACTCTAGAATATTATTTCATTATTTAGTCATCCTACCGTTAATGAATATTTAGTGCGTTTCTAGATTTTTTGCTGTTCTGAATAATGCCATTCTGAATATTCTTGTACACGTACCCTACTATACATTTTCAAATTTCTTTATTATGTACACACATCCAGGAGTTGATGCTGAGTCAGAGGGTGTATACTTACTCAATTTTCCTAGGTAATCCCAACTGTCTTCCAAAAAGGTTGTACCAGTTTATGTTCTGAAGCAATGTATAAGAGTTCCCTTGCTTCGTATCTTTATCAATACATGGTATTGTCAAACTTTTAAATTGTTGCCATCCTAATGAATGTGAAATTATGTGAAATCTTTTGGTTTTAGTTTGCATTTTCCTGATTAATAATTGTAAGGCTGAGAATTTTTAAAATATTTATTGGCCACTCATATTTCCCATTCTGTGAAATACCTATTCATGTCTTTAGCCCATTTTTCTGTTAGATTCTTAGTTGTTTATTATTGATGTATGTGAGTTGTCAATGTGTGTATGTGTTAAATACTAATCCTTTGTTGGTAGTGTTTCAGATATCCCCTTACAATTTGTGATTTGTCATTTCACTGCTTTTATGGTATCTTTGAAAATGAAATTATTAATTTTAATGAATTCAAATTTATCCAACCTTCTTTTGTGATTTTCTTTATAGAAATCCTCCCCTACCCTGAGGCCATAACAATATTCTCCTGGTTTTTCTTCTGAAGGTTTTTAAAATTTGCTTTCACATTTAAACCAAGCTAATTTTGTGCATGGTGTGTGTGAAGTTGGAATTGATTTTGAATTTTTCTGTGGAAAATCAATTTTAATAGTATCTTTCTCCATTCATCTGCAATGCCATTTCTGTTCTATATCAAATTTCCTTGCATGCATGAATCTATGTCTATAAGTCTGTTCTATAAGTCTGTCTATCCCTGTGTGAATACCATAGTGTATTAATTGGGGCTAAGTTTATATAATTCTTGAAATCTGCATTACAAAACTCACTACCTTTGTTTTTCTTTAGTAGTATCTTCCTCTCAGGCTTTTACTTGTTCATGAAAATTTTAGACCAAAATAGTTTCCACTAAAACAAAAACTGTTAGGATTTGGATTAAGTTTCCATAGAATCCATAGATTAATTGAGACTAATTGATATCTTTATAATATTGATGACTCCTATACATGATATGTTTCTCCACTTACTTTGTTATATTCTTCTTAAAATATGAACTATTTTATAATATAACTATCTGTATTTAATATATTGTGATAGTTTTAAAATTTTTCCCTAAATGCCTTTCAAATCTTTTTTAAATTTCTGAGAATCTTTACATTTTCCTTGCATTGTGCATCTGTAGTAGTCAGCCTCCAAATTAGCTCCCAGTGATCCTTGCCTCCTGGTATTCACACTGGTAACTCTCCTCTCACACTGAATAGGGCTGACCTGTGTAACCATGGAGATGACAGAGTGTGACTGCTAAGCCTAAGCCGTAAAAGAAACTGTGGTTTCTGCTTTGTTCTCTCTTGGATCCCTTGCTCTGGGGGAAGCCAGCTGCCACATTATAAGGACACTTGGGCTACCCTACAAAGAAGTCCATGAGGGGAGGAACTGAGGCCTCCCACAAACAGCCAGGATTAATTTGCCAGCCAGGTAGATGATCTATCTTAGAGGCTGATCTAGTCTCAGTCAAGCCATCGGATGACTGTAGCCTCAGCTGACATCCTGTAAGAGACCCTGAACCAGACAAGCCAGCTAAGCCATTCTTAAATTCCTGACCCTGTATGAGATGATAAATTGTTATCATTGTTTTATACAACTAACTTTTAGGGTAATTTGTTATGAAGCAATAGCAAACAAATACAGTATCATACATTTTTCTTAAATTAAAATTTCTTACTGTTCAGTTGCCTAAAAAAGCAAAAGTCTTTTGAATATTGATCTTATACCCAGTAACCTTAGTGTCTTAGTCGATTCAGGCTGCTGTAACAAAATACCATAGACTGGATGGCTTACAAACAACAGAAATTTATTTCTCTCAGTTTTGGAGATGGAAATCTGATATCAGGGTACCAGAATCGTCAAGTCAACCCATGGAATTAATAATCATACTCACTGAAAGGGCCTCCTTCAAGGCACCCTATATGACCTTCTGTCTTGCTTGAGGCTCCGGCTTTATCTTCATCCCTACTGCAATGGGCCCAGTAAAACACAGGCCAGCAGCCATTAAGGAGCTCGTAAACCTAATCAGGGCTCCACCTAACATATTTTACTTTTTTTTTTTCCTGGCCGCTGAAAAATTCCCTTAATTTCTCACCAGCTCAGCCTCAGTCCAACATGAAAAAAAGTTTTATTGGGTTTTTGCGTGTTTGTTTACCTTAATATTCTATACCACATTTTGAAAGTGTACTGTACTGGGAAGAGTTTTATTTAAGGCCTAGTTCATCACATTACAAAAAACTTTGAATTTTTAGTAAGAATATATGCATATATTAGAATTTTTTATTAAAATACACTTAAAATATAATAAAATGTTAGAAAATGAAGAATATATTAATTACTTTGGTTATAGAAGACCTTCTTAAGCTAAACTTACAAAATCTATGAAGAATTAATATTGATTAATATATTTAGCCACACAAGCTTTTAAAATTTTTGTATGAAAACAACACCTCAAATGAAATTAAAAGACCACAAAGCAACCAGAAGCAAATATTAACAATATATAATGAAAGATTATATAATATGTCATTAACTCATACAAGTCAATATAGAAAACACATAAAATGAATTAGAAAATGAGCAAAGGGTATGGAAACAGTCCATAGAAGAGGATACAAATGGCCAAGAATTATATTAAAAATATGTATAATGTCACTGGTTATCAGAGAAATGCATATTAAAATGGTAAAGTATCATCTTTCACCCAACAGATGGGAATTCAAAAGACTGATAATATATTAGATATTAATTATTAGTTGGAGTAAAATTGATGCAGTCTTTTGGAGGGCAGTTTAGCAATATATTTATTAAAATTTACAACATATTACTTTAAGAAGTTTTGAACAATGCTTGGAGGATGTACCATTCTCTTTCCAAATCCCCAGTAATTTGTAGTTTCTTTCTATGAAATAGTGAGTGATAGGGATCTGAACTCAAAAAGGCCAATATCAACTAGAAAGGTTTTTAAGAAAGTTTTCACGTGTCTTATTTCATTTCTGCTGCTATAACAGAATACCTGAGACTGGGTAATTTACTTATTAATTAATTAATTAATTTTATTTCATTTTTTTGAGACATAGTTTCACTCTTTTCGCCCAGGCTGGAGTGCAGCGGGGTGATCTCAGCTCACTGCAACCTCCACCTCCTGGGTTCAAGTGATTCTCCTGTCTCAGTCTCCCAAGTAGCTGGGATTATAGGCACCCACCACCATGCCCAGCTAATTTTGGTATTTTTAGTAAAGACGGGGTTTCACCATGTTGACCAGGCTGGTCTTGAACTCCTGACCTCAGGTGATCCAGAAACTGGGTAATTTATAAAGAACAGAAATTTATTGGCTCATGGTCTAGAGGCTAGAAAGTCTAAGAGCATGGTGCTGGTGTCTAGCAAGTGTCTTCTTACTGCATCACTTCATGGTAGAAGGTAGAAGGGCCAGAGAAAGTGAGAGTAAGACAGCAAGAGAGCAAAATACTGTACTTGTAGCCTCAAACCTTTTATAATTGGCATTAATTCATTCATGATGGTGAGCCCTCATGACATAAATGCCTCCCATGAGACCCCACCTCCCAACACTGTTGCATTGGGGATAATTTGCTAACACATGAACCTGGGGGGACTCATTCAAACTATATCATCAAGATAACATTAAGTTTTCAGATATTACCCCCTCTGGTTCCTTAGCACTTGGATAATGAGGTGATTCTTCTCTTTAACTGGTGAACTGAGTCCGTGGAACAGATGGATGTCTGTCATGAGGTCTATCACCTTGAATATGACACGGTCACTGATTCTTTTGACATGATCCACCTCTCCTTTTTTGAACAAGATGATAGACAGTAATGGCATCTACTAACAATATATTCTTTCTCATTTGGGGTACTGGAGGTGGCTTCTTCTTATTTACTGACAGAGGTATTACAAAGTAGCAGGCATGCAAAAATCCTTAAGACATAATATAAATATATGGAAAAGGGCATGGAATTCTATTCCGCTATCCAGTGGGAAAAGATTGCTAGAGATGTTAGAGGAGGTCATATATTCATCTTATGGTCATAAAACATATAAATTATCCCCTTGAACTTGAACAATCTAAGCCTTGCTGTGCCAGTCTTCCCTACTACAGTTTAGTAAATCCATTTGGTTTACAAATAAGAAGAGATCATGTGACAAATGACCAAGAAAGCCCCTTCCTCAAGATTTTCCCCAGCACCTTTATGTACTTATTTTTTTTTTTTTGAGACGGAGTCTGGCTCTGTCGCCCAGGCTGGAGTGCGGTGGCCGGATCTCAGCTCACTGCAAGCTCCGCCTCCCAGGTTCACGCCAATCTCCTGCCTCAGCCTCCCAAGTAGCTGGGACTACAGGCGCCCGCCTCGTCGCCCAGCTAGTTTTTTGTATTCTTTAGTAGAGACAGGGTTTCACCGTATTAGCCAGGATGGTCTCGATCTCCTGACCTTGTGATCCGCCCGTCTCGGCCTCCCAAAGTGCTGGGATTACAGGCTTGAGCCACCGCACCCGGCAACGCAATAAGTCAACCTCTTAGAGTGTATCATAAAAAAAATTATGTATGTCCAAAAGAAGCACATACAAAGATGGACATTCATGCTTTATTGTTTCTAACATTAAAATTCTAAAACAACCTGTGTAACCATCAACCAAGGAGAAGTTACATATGTTTGAAATATATTTTCATTCCTCTGTGCTATGGAATACTTTGCAGCAACTAAAAAGAGTATGAGAGAGATGTATGCATAGTGACACAAAAAGGGTATAAGTTAAATATAGGACCTCAAACTATAAAAATCCTAGAGGAAAACCTAGGAAATACCATCCTGTACATGAGCCTTGGAGAAGAATTTATGACTAAGTCCTTAAAAGCAATTTCAACAACAAAAAAAATTGACAAGTGGGACCTAATTAAGCTAAAGAGCTTCTGCACAGCAAAAGAAACTATCATCAGAGTAAACACACAACTTACAGAACTATGCATCTGGCAAAGGCCTGATATTCAGAATCTAAAAGGAACTTAGACAATTTAACAAGCAAAAATCAAATAACCCCATTGCAAAATGAGCAAAAGGCAAGAACAGACATTTCTCCAAAAAAAAATAAAAGATATACAAGCAGCCAACAAACACATGAAAAAAAGTTCTTCATCACTAATCAACAAAGAAATGCAAATCAAAACTACAAATCAAAATGCAAATGGGGACTATCTCACATAATCAGAATGACTGTTATTAAAAAGTCAAAAACAACAGATATTGGTGAGGCTGTGGAGAAAAGGGAATATATGTACACTATTGGTGGGAATGTACATTAGTTCAACCACTGTGAAAAGAAGTTTGAAGATTTCTTAAAGAACGTAAGAGAGAGCTAACATTTGACCCAGCAATCCCATTGCTGGGTATATATTCAAAAGAAAACAATTGTTCTACCAAAAAGACACATGTACTGGCATGTTCATCACAGCACGATTCAGAATAGCAAAGACATGGTATCAACCCAGGTATTCATCAGTGGTGGATTAGATAAAGAAAATATAGTACATACACAACATGGAATATTACACAGCCCATAAAAAGAACAAAATCATGTCCTTTACAGCAACATAGATATTCTTTGCAGCAACGTAGATGCAGCAAATTAACACAGGAAGAGAAAAACAAATACTGAATGTTCTCACTTATAAATGGAGCTAAACATCAGGTACTCATGGACATAAAGATGGCAACAATAGACACTGGGAACTACTACACAGGGGAGAATGGAAGGGGGATAAGTTGAATAACTAACTATTGAGTACTATGCTCAGTATCTGGGTGATGGGATCATTAGTACTCCAAACCTCAGCATCATGTAATATACCCAGGTAACAGACCCACACATGTACCCCCTGAATCTAAAATAAAAGTTGAAAAAAGGAAAAAAAGGGAGTATTTGATTAAGTTTTTTTAAAAAAAAGCAAGTTGCAGAACGGTACACAACAGAATGAAATCATTTAGGTTGAATATATGTACATGTTTAACCTAAATGATATTTCCTTTGTGTGTCTATTATGCACACACACACACACACACACACACACACACTGACACATATCTATTTTAACAGATATATGATAAATATATGAAATTGCATGAAGAAGGAGGGCTTGGAAGGTTATTCTCATACTATGCAAAGGTAGAGATTGCCATGAAATGGTAACAGGGGTTTAAAATTTTTTTGTATCATTTCATGTTACAATGAGAATATCTTCATATAGAACTTGGGTAATTAAACAATTTTTTCTTTAATTTTTTTATTTTTTTGAGATGGAGTTTCACTTTTGTCACCCAAGCTAGAGTGCAATGGCACTATCTCAGCTCACTGCAACCTCTGCCTTCCAGGTCCAAGCGATTCTCCTGCCTCAGCCTCCTGAGTAGTTGGGATTACAGGTGCCCACCACCATGCCCAGCTATTTTCTTTTTTTTTTTTTTTTTGGTATTGTATTTTTTGTAGAGACAGGGTTTCACCATGTTGGCCAGGCTGGTCTCGAACTCCTGACCTCAGGTGATCTTCCCACCTCGATCTCTCAAAGTGCTGAGATTACAGGCGCGAGCCACCACTCCAGGCCAATTTTAAATTTTTTATTTTAAATTTTTGTGGATACATAGTAAGTGCATATATTTATGGGATACATGAGATATTTTGGTATAGGTATGCAATACATAATCACATCACGGAAAACTGGGTATCTATCCCTTCAAGAGTTTATCCTTTATGTTACAAATAATCCAATTATACTTTTAAGTTATTTTAATTGTATAATTAAATTATTATTGATGATAGTCCCCCTATTGAGCTATCAGATACTAGGTCTTATTCACTCTTTCGATTTTTTTTGTACCCATCCCCTTCCCAGTCTCTGGTAACCATCCTCCTATTCTCTATCTCTATGAGTTTATTGTTTTGATTTTCTCTGGTGGTACACTTTAATTTCTTGCTTTTTATTTTTTTGTGTATCTGTTGGCATGTTTTTTGATTTGAAGTTACCATAAGGCTTACAAATGCTATCTTATAATCCATTATTTTAAACTGATAACAACTTAACACTGACTGTATAAACAAACAAGCAAACAAACATGTAAAAAGAAAACTAATAAAAACTCTACACTTAGTATGTCCTATTACTTTAACTTTGTCCCCCCCGGCCGCCCCTGCTTTTTAACTTTTGTTGTTTCTGTTTACATCTTACTGTACTGTTTGGAAAATTATTGTAGCTATTATTTTTTATTTGTTCATCATTTAGTCTTTCTACTTCAGTCAAGAGAGGTTAACACACTCTTTTTGTAACACTGTAATTGTAACACACAATTACAGTGTTACAATTTTCTGTATACTATTACCAGTGACTTTTGCACCTTCAGATGATTTCTTCTTGCTCATTAACATCCTTTTCTTTCAGATTCAAAACTCCCTTTAGTATGTCTTGTGGGACAGGTCTAGTTTTGATAAAATCCCCCAGTTTTTGTTTGTCTGGGAAGGTCTTTATTTCTTCTTCATCTTTGAAGAATATTTTCACCAAATATACAATTCTAGTGCATTCTACTACAAGTTTTTTTTATCATTCAACGTTTTAAATATGTCATGCCACTCTCTCCTTGCCTGTGGGGCTTCCACTGAAAACTCTGCTGTCAAACATATTAGAGCTCCATTATATGTTATTTGTTTCTTTTCTCTTGCTGCTTTTAGGATCCTTTCTTAATCCTTGACCTTAGAGAGTTTGATTATTAAATGTCTTGAGATAGTCTTCTTTGGGTTAAATCTGCTTGGTGTTCTATAACCTTCCTGTACTTAAATGTTCATGTATTTCCTTAGGTTTTGGAAATTCTCTGATATCATCCCTTTGAATATACTTTCTACCCCTATCTTTTTCTCTACCTCCTCTTTAAGTCCAATCACTCTTAGATTTGCCCTTTTCAGGCTATTTCCTAAATCCTGCAGGTGTACTTCGATGTTTTTTATTATTTTTTTCTTTTGTCTCCTCTGTGTATTTTCAAATAGCCTGTCTTCAAGTTCAATAATTCCTTCTTCTGCTTGATCAGTTCTGCTATTAACAGACTGATACTTTCTTCAGCATGTTGATTGCATTTTTCAACTTTAGGATTTGTGCTTGATTCTTTTTAATTATTTCAATCTTTTTGTTAAATATGTCTGATAAAATTCTGAGTTTCTTCTCTGTGTTATCTTGAATGTCTTTTGAGTTTCCCCAAAACAGCTATTTTAAATTATCTGTCTGAAAGGTCATATATCTCTATTTCTCTAGGACTGATCCCTGATGCCTTATTTAGTTCATTTGGTGAGGTTATGTTTTCCTGGATGGTGCTGACGCTTGTAGATGTTCATTGGTGTCTGGACTTTGAGGAATTAGGTATTTATTGTAGTCTTCACAGTGTGGGCTTGTTTGTGCCTATCCTTCTCGAAAAGGTTTTTCAGGTATTCAAAAGGACTTGGGCCCCAAGCGTGATAACACTATGGTTTTGCAGACTTGTAGAGGTACGGCTTTGGTGGTCTTGGATAAGATCCGGAAGATTTATCTGGATTACCAAGCAGAGGCTCTTGTTCTTTCTCCTTACTTTCTCCCAAACATACAAAGTCTCTCTCTGTGCTGAGCCACTGGGAACAGGAGGTGTCATGATGCAAGCACCCCAGAGGCCACCACCACTGGGGCTGTACTAGGTCAGACCTGGAGCCAGCACAGCACTTGGCCTTGTCCAAGGCCTTTCCCTTCGGGCTGACATGTTCCCCCAGGCCCTGGGCATGTCCAGAGATGCTGTCTGGGAGCCAGGGATTGGAGTCCAAAACCTCAGCAGTTTACCCGATGTTCTGTTCTACTGTGGCTAAGCTGGCATTCAAACCACGATACAAAGTTCCTGCCCTTCCCTCCCCTTTCCACAGGCAGAGGAGCCTCTCCCTGTGGCCCTCACCACCATCAGTCCATGGGGATTTCTGCCAGGCTGTTACTGATGTTCACTTAAAGCTCAAGGACCCTTCCGTCAGCTTGTGGTGAATGCTGCTGGCCCTGGGACTCACACTTCAGGGCAGTGGGCACCCGCATCCCCACCCAGGACAGGTCCAGAAATGCTGTTCAAAAGCCTAGACCTGGACTCAGTGACCCCCAAGAGCTTGCTTGTTGTTCTACCCCACGGTGGCCGAGCTGATACCTGATCCATGATTTTTGGTTCTTGTGATGGTGCTTTTCTGTGCACAGATAGTTGTTTAGATTTGGTATTCCAGCCAGGTTTGGGGGATAAATGGTCTAGGCTTCTATTCCCCCATCTTGCTCTTCCCCTCCTAAACATGTTTTAAGAAGAATTTGTATAAATAAGAGAATACGTTGGTTCGGATTAAAGGAGCTGGAGAAACTGCGTGACCTGGAGGAGGTCAAGAACCCAATACTTCACCCCATGCCTCCCAGAACTTAGATGCCAGCTAGGCAGACAAAGGAGAAAGGGGAAATTCTGAATTCATAGAGTTTATCAGAAATGATTTTTAAGAGAACAGAAGTAAGATTATCTGAAATACCCAGGCCAACAGAGATAAGTGGTAGGAGAACATCTGAAGTAAGGATTTGAGAGCAGATGTTGTTGGATTCATGCATTCATTTTATAAAATTCCAAACACTTTTATCATGCATTTACTATATGCTAGGCATTGTGCAAAGGAATATTTAGAGATGAAAGCTGTATTTCCGTGCCCTCTAGAGGTTCACAGAAAAGTAAACCAACATGCATAATGCAGTGAGGTCAGCAACAGACCCAGTTATACCTAGTGCATCAGAGAAGTACAAAGGATGAGATGAGCTGGTCATGTTCTTCTAAGTGGAAGACTTGCCTTTCTGGCCCTTTGCTGTCCCCCAGGGACCACCATGTATACTTCTAGGCTGAAAGCCAAGACTGACTCTGTGTGTTCCATATGCATTACATCAGGAACTATAGGACTTCTAGCAAAATAGAATCTGTGCTGAGGGTGGGCAACAAGGTCTCTTCCATAGTTAACAAAACTTTCTGAACTATAATGATATGAACAACAGGATTTTAGTACCTTCAACCACCTCTCTACCACTACCACAGTTTCTATGATACCTTCAATTCCTTTCACAGAAAAATATCTTTCATTGTGAAATTAAAGACCTGAAATTTTCGGACATGCAAATGCTGTCTGAAAGCTATTCACAGTAAAGTACACAAAATCAATCTGTAGGCAATAAATATATAACAAATTGATGATGACAAATAAAATCAGATCCTCCTGATTTTTGATAGCATGAGGTAAGGCAAAGTGTACTGCTATCGCTGAGGGATATTTTGATATTAGCCAATGTGTTTTTCATTCTCCATATTTTCCTTTTGCTATGTGACTCCTCCCTCAACTTCAGACAGCAGAGGGTAGCTGCTTCTATGGCCTTGGGAAAGGAAGGTCACAACAGACAACAGAGAACAATAGAGTCCATTTTCATCTGCTTTTGAATTTCAAAATAGATTTTTTTTAATTCCTGGCACAGACAATAGACTAAGAATGGGTTTTTGAGGAACACAAGCTAAAATTAATGCTATAAACATTTAATTTTGGGAGAATGCATATTACCAGAGTGAGTTTTCCTACCTGTATTAGTCTGCTAGGGCTGCCACAACAGAATACCAGAAACTAGGTGGCTTCAGCAACAGAAATTTACTCTCTCTCCGTTCTGAAGCCTGGCAGTCAAAGGTTAAGGTGTTGGCAGGGTTGGTTTCTGGTGAGGCTTCTCTTCCTGGCTTGCAGACAGATGTTCATTGCTGTGTCCTCATGTGGGTTTTCCTGTATACGCCATAAGCTCCTGGTATCTCTTCCTCTTCTCATAAGGACAACAGTCCTATGGATTAGGATCCCACCTTTGCAAGCTCAGTTAACTTTAATTACCTCCTCACAGGTCCTGTCTCCAAATACAGTCACATGGGGGGTTAGGATGTCAACATATGAATTGGGTGGGTTGGGGGAGACACAATCCAGTCCATAACACTTCCTTATACTTGTTAGATCAGCTCTGTCTAAAAGCAAAACAGTGCAATTTAAATTTTTCTAGTGATCACATTTTTAAAAAAGTAAAATAAATAAATGAAATTAATTGGAATGCTATACTTTAATTCAACGTTTCCAAAATATTATCTCAACATGAAAGCGATACTAAAATTATCAATATTTCACAATATATTCTTCATACTAAGTCTTTGAAATTGGTGTGCATTCTCACTCTCAGTACATCTCAATCTGGACTAACCACATTTCAATAGCTCAGTAGCCACATGTGACTAGTGGCTACTATATTAAACAGTGAAGTGTTAGATAATTCTGCAAGCTGAAGAGAAGGAAGGGTCAAATGAGAGAGTGACTCCAAGATTTGGCTGAAGCCCCAGGGGTGAGCAGTTGAGGGAAGAGTCACCACTTCTCAGGTAGGACCAGGGTAAACAGGAAGGAAGAGAAGAAGGGGCAACCAGATGTGTCTTAAACAGCCCCCTAAGTCTCCACAGCTCCAGAGGGGCACAAGAAAACACCCAACAGCTTCCCATTTTCCTAAGAGGGGTGAGGATGTGGCTCAGAGAGAACCACCACAGTCAGGATAAGGGAACTACAGGCACTAGGACTGATAACTGGACAATGGGGACATTAGCAGCAAATGCCAGCCTGGAGGGGGAATTGGGGGTCAGGAACCCAACACTTCACCCCACATCTCCTGGAACTTAGATGCCACCTAAGGAGATGAGGGGAAGGGGGAAATTCTGAATTGATGGAGTTTATCCGAAGTTATTTTTTAAAAAACAGATGATTACCTGCAATCTACTGATCTATATTTCTGTTATCAGACAGAATAGAATCTTGAAATAGAGATTTCAAGTTCAGTAATCGAGATTTTAAGTTCAGTTTTGTGAATTGAAAACACAGGTCTGGCTACCTGGATCTGTGCAAAGGGAGTAGTAACTACCAAGAGCATGAAAGGGTTCCTCCAAGAGCAGGGGCTTTAAAGTCACCTAGCAGGATGGACTCCTTCAAGGACCCACACCCAAGCAACCAGAGAGATTCCTGACCTAGGAGGAACCCAGGGCCAAGCCTCTGTGTACACTATTCATTCTGACCTACTTTTTTCCCCTATCCCTTAATTCTTCTGTGCTGTCTCCATGTTGACCCCTAGAATTTTCCTTCCCTCTTCATGTGTGCCCTGAGAGAGTGGGAGATAATGGGAGGCCATTCAGGCTGTGAAGATGCTGGACTTTAGTGCTCCAAGGCCAGAAACAGTACACAGCAAAAAACAAAGAACTCCACCTAGCTCTTCATTTGATTTGATTGGCTTCTCCAACTCATACTCACTGCTTCAAAATTCCTAGATTGTGGGTAGTTGCCTACTCCCTGGCACAAGCCTTGTTAAGACTTTTCCCAAGGCTGAGCCTTCTGGAGAACAAAGTTTAAGGGGGCACTCACTCTCAAGCTGACCCCAAGAGTGACTGTCTCCTTTAATTTTGCACCCAAGGTGCCTCACTTGCCTCACCCTAGCTTAGGCCTCTCCCACCTGGAAATAAAAATTCTTCCAGCCCTTGAGCCCTCCTGTGATCTGTCATTGTTCCCCAGCATCCCAGGGCTCTCCTCAATGCACGTGTTCTGGCAGAACACTGCAGATACCATAATGCTGCAGACCAACCCTGGTTATTATCCACCAGTGCGGGGAGCAGAGGAAACTACCAGGAGTGTTTTTTTTTTCCAACTTTCAATTGTAGAATTATAGCACTTTGGACATAGAAAGAACTTTAATAATTATGTAATTTTATGAGCCTACTAATATTGAAGAGTTTGAGGTTTTGTGTTAGTCCTTTTGTTTGTTTTACTTTGGAGATTCTTAGAGGACTATTAAATAAAGTACCTCTGTAACCATGTTTTAGAGAGGAAAAGTCATTAACGGGACTGCCACCTGTTGGGGAAAAATGGCAAAATCCATGTAACCAGGTCAACTAAAAACCTAGAGTTCCCAACAATGAGTGATAAATAATCACAGCATTGGTCATAAAAGATACATCATTAAAACAATATGTAATGAAACCATTCACATTTCTGTGATTGGGTTCAAGCAAATATTTCCCTGCCCTTAAAGACTAGACAGTACCAAGGTAATATTAAAATAAATAAGTTGAAGTTAAAAAAATGTGAAGTTTATAATTTGATCATGAAATCTCCAGAAGGCCAAAATAAATGAAGTCTAGTAGGGCATATAAATCTATATCCAAGCTTCATTAGAGACTGACACACTATTCTCAGTGAGTCCAACATAGCAGTTTTTCCTCCAAACCCCAGCAACTGGGCTCTATATTTAGCTAGGTAAGTTTCCCAATCCTAAGAAATCCATTCATATATGATGGTAATAAGAAAGCAGCTTTTTAATGTTCTATCTACCCTGAATATTGTGTCATTCAGGATTTGTAGTCTTCAAAGCGTTTTATAAGCACTTGATAAAATATCCTTCACAATCTGCCTAAGTCTGAAAATGAAAATATCATTATAACATTTTACGGGTGGGATCTGATGCACAGACATGAAGCAACTCATCATCAACAGAGCCAGGGTTTGGACCCAGACATTCTGGGTCCCAGTCCAGTGACTACTTCTTGTGGGCAGCCTCACTTCCTCTGCCAAGAAATGAGTCAACTGACTAATCTAGTGGCAGAAACATCATTTTACTAATTCAATTTCTTTCCCAATTAATTCCATAAAGACTAAAGTCTATCACCCTAGAGCAAACAGAAGTGTTTGAATTCATATTTGTTTATGATATATATCTATACATACATATAACATATATGTTAAACTTCTCAGCTGCATAAATTTATTTCCATTTAATCTGAATTTTCCAAGAAACCTGGCTTTATGTAAATATTTTTAAAGAAGTAATTTAATTTAAAATATTAAATTAAACTAATTAAGTAACACATCCTAATTAATTTTCAGAAAACATCCTTAAAGGACAGTGTCGAGAAAAATTAATTACAAAGGTGGCTGTCAATAATTGCTAAGTAATGTTAATTATCTATCTTCCAAAATTTCTAAATTATACTTCATAAAAATTAGTACATACCCCATCTGTAAAATTACCATTAAATCAATCTGGAGACTATGAGTCAGATTTTACCTAATAAAGCATACTAGTTCTTCTGTTCCTGGAGTTTTATTTTTCTAATTCTAAATGTACAGGATGACACACTTTCTGAAATAGATTCTTCTGGTGTTTCATTTCCTTTGTTGCTATTCAAAATTATTGTCAAATTATCATATGACCTAACATAAAATTTTAAATAAAGTTGGCATTTTATTTATAATATTATGCTGGAGAGTCTGCTTATTAACTCTAAATTTGAAGCATCAAGAAATCAAATATAAAATACCACAGTGTTATTTATTAGCCGTGTAGCAAAGATTTACTACCTTCACTAAGCTATATAATTATTCATCCAAACCAAAGACACATACAGCTTAGTCATCAGAAAGGTTAAAAGACGGAAGTCCTCTTGCCAAGAGAGAACAATAAAGTGAATCAGAAAATATTGATTTAATATCAGGGACCTATGTTCAGGTGCATCCGGCCAGAAGTCAGATACAGGAGGACATCCATTTATGGGGAGAGCTGCCACTTCTCTCTCATACTTCAGATTTAGCATCAAGCTTCATGTTAATGTAAGAATTAAAAGAGCAAGATAAAATGGTGTCAAGAAAGCCTATTGTACACAAAACAGCATTATGTCTATCATTTTAAATCAATACAAAATTAAAAGAAGAGTGAAGAGCAAAAGCAGCCTTTTATCAATTTACTTAAGGGCAAACACTTGAAAATCACTAGAAAATCAGGTGAATCCATTCTGGGTAGCAAATTGAGAACTCTATTTTTTTCTTAAGACACCTCTATCACTGGCTCATTTGCAAAGTGAGGTAGGTTGTTCTGCAATTATAAAACCAGCACAATATTAAATGTTACCATTCCAGGAGCAGAATTTCTGTCTTAATAATCCAAGACTGCTCCAGCTGTACCTTGGCTATGTCTGTGGAAAGGCACTGTTTCACTCTGGCCAAATAAATTAATATATCTACATCTCATTTTGCTTTTTTGTAAAATGTTGGTCTCCCCAGAAACTGCTGGAAGAATGTATTGGATAATAATTACAAAAGGCTTTATAAGCCTGATGTTCTAGTTGCATGCTAAATAATAATGATTAAAAATGGGATATCTGGCTGTAGGTAGTGGCTGACATCTGTAATTCCAGGACTTTGGTGGGCAAAGGCAGGAGGATTACTTGAGGCCAGGAGTTCATGACAAGCCTGGCCAACATAGCAAGACCCCATCTTTACATAAATAAATAGAAAGAGATATCCTTCAAAAGAAACCTGGAAGAAAAAAAAAAAAAGGAAACTACTTTAGAATATATCTGAGAATGACTGAGACTCAGAAAGAAATTTTGGCTTAGATGTTCTTGAGCAACTAGGGGATGGTGGGAAAGATCTTCTTTTCCTCATTTTAGAAAGAAATGTGGGAAGTAATAGAATATGTAGGAAATTATTTATGACTGAAATAATGATGCTCTCTATATACTTGCATATATATGTGTATATGCATATATATGTATTTTAATAGGCAAGATTACTATTTTACTAGCAGTTTAGGTTTTTTTTTTTTTTTTAAAGTTTGCCCAAAATAGCCAGATAATTTAATTAAGAAGATATTTTAAGTTTTTATTTATTTTGAGACAGGTACTTGCTCTGTTGCCTAGCTGGAGTGCAGTGGTGCACACAGGGCTCACTGAAACCTCGAACTCCTGGGCTCAAGAGATCATCCCACCTCAGCCTCCCAAGTAGCTGGGACCAAAGGTGTGTACTGCCATGCCCAGCTGACTTTTAAAAATCTTTTGTAGAGTCAGGGTCTCACCATATTGCCCAGCCTGGTCTCAAACTCCTGGGCTCAAGCAACTCTCCTTAATACATGGCCTCCCAAAGTGCTGGGATTACAGGTTTAAGCCACCACGCTCGGCCTAAACTTTAATGATTTTGAAAATCACCTGGGTTTCCTTCATGATTTTCTGGGTTCAGTCACACCCAAAATAATGACCAGGATATGAGAAATTAGTTCAAATAAAATGTGATTATCATAATAAGAGGAAAATCAATATTAAATTCAGAGAAAAATCTACAAAACAGATCCCAAAGTGCTGTGATTACAGGTTTAAGCCACCACGCCCAACCTAAACTTTAATGATTTTGAAAATCACCTGGGTTCCCTGCATGATTTGCTGGGTTCAGGCACACCCAAAAATAATGACCAGGATATGAGAAATTAGTTCAAATAAGGTATGATTGTTATAATAAGAGGAAAATCAATATTAATTAAGTTCAGAGAAAGATCTACAAAGCAGGTTGTGATGGAAAGCATCGACCTCTGGATACAGACAGACCTGGGTTGGAAAACCGGCTCTGCTACTTGCAAGCTATATGGCTTTTGACAAATTAATTAACCCTTAAGTTTCCATTTCCTCACCTATAAAACAAGATAATACCGTCTTCATTGGGTTGCTACAAGGATTCAATGAGATTATATTTGAAGAGTGCTTTGATCAGAACCTGGCTGTCCATTAGGCCCTTAAAAATAGTAACTGCCCTCTTTTAGCTGAGTCCATTACCTAATTGTAAGACTAAATGATCCTATTTGAAAAAATCATGTCCAGTGGTTCATTAACACTTTGAAAGACTCTAAGCAGATGAAGACTACAAGTGTTACAGATCACTCTTAAGGAATAATTGTTCTTTTCATCATAGTTTTTAAGGTGATATTAGTATTTCATGAATTTTATATAGGATACCCACTTTACACGTTTTCTCAATGCAAATATCATTGGTGTGTGTGTGTGCGTGTGTGTATTATTCTTTTTTGACATAGAAACACTGACAGACAACCTGTGGGATATTTTCATGTGTTTTAGGATGTTCAAGATGAAAACCTGAGCTCTCACCTAGTGTAATAACTTCTCCTTACACATGAGGAAATGGAGGCCAAGAAAGTTTGGGTAACTTGTTCAAAATAACACAGTGCTAGAATTGTGAATAAAAGTCTCTTGACTACCAATTCAATATTCTTTTAGTACCTTTAAATATTAAGACTTAAAAGGCAGTCCAACATACTGCTGCTTTTTAAAACAAAAATCCTGATAAGAGAATTTAAATGTCTCTTCCTTAGGAGAATCATATGTTATAAATATTTGTGTTTACACAAGGCCTGGCATTCTTGGACACTGTGAGTGCTCAATACATATATTTCAAACAAATGAATGGATTTCTCTTAAGGTTATAGTTTGTGTGACTCTTTTTTTCTTTTTTGGTATAACTTAACAACACATAATTTTGCTCTATGTAATTATTAGGAACTACTTTAAGTTTATGATGACATAGGTAAATGAATCTGGAATTTTAAAAAATTATCTGACATTATATAAAGGAAGGCTAACTGCCAGCATGGGTGATACATACTAAATTTCCTTTTACTGAAGAATGAAGGCTTTTTCTAGCTTTCCTTTTTTTCTGCTATGACTTCTTCATTTAAATTTTTTATTTTGGTAAAATATAAATAACTTAAAGTTTACCACTTTAACCACTTCTAAGTGTAGAGTTCAGTGGCATTAAGTACATTCACAATGTTGTGCGGCCATTACCACCATCCCTCTTCAGAACTTTTTCATCCTCCCAAAAAAACTCTGTACCCATTAAACAATAACTGTCCATTCCTCTTTCCTCCCCTAGCCTCTGGCAACCACTACTTTCTACTTTCTGTCTCCATGAATTTGACTATCCTGAGTGTCTCAAATGAGTGGAATCGGATTATGTTTTGGTACTTATAAAACAATTGCCTGAAATTTTCACATTCTTTTCCTTATGTAGATTATGTTGAACTGTGTCTCTGGAAGGTCACACATCCTGACAAAAACTGGAAAATAAGGCAACAAGATGTTGGCTTAATTGTAGCACAGTTGAAAGAATAAACATACAATTTTAATCAGAGAAGTTATACCCGTTAACTTGCATCACATTATTATAATTACAAAAATCACCATTCCAACTGCCACAATATTGTACAAACACTAAAATTTATTATTTTAAACATAATGTAATAACATGGGGGAAAAGTTTATATTCTAATATCTCACTAGAAATCAATATTTATTGTCATGTGATTTTATCTACTATTTAATAAAAGAATTCTGCACAGAAAAGGGCAAAAGGAAAATACCAAAACAATAATAGTAGCCTGGTTAGGGTGGTAGCAGTGTGAGCACTTCTTTCTTATCTTTAGTTATATTTCTTCTGCAACAGAAAAAAAATTTTTTTTGAGTAAAATGAGTTCTATAAAAGAAAGTCTAGTGAACACCTATTATTCATGGCAGCAGCCCAAATCTTTCGAGAAGCCACTCCACATTTTGATAATTCCCCACATTGTATATCCTGTCTTCCCAAAGTAAATTCTAAAAACTTAACATTTCTTAATCTTTCTAGCCTCTAGAGTCAAGAATTAGGTCCTATAACTTAGTTTCTGGCTCTAGTTGCACCTGGTGAAAAACTACCCAAAAAACAGGCAGATTCCGGACATCTATTCTGCTGGCCCAGGCTGTTCCAAGGTCATGGTTCTGGGGTCAGCAGTGGGAGCAGTAGCTTCCCCATTGCGTTTGTTGCAAGTTTGATTCTGGCTCAGTCTAGGACCTGTTCTTTTAACCTTTCCAATGATTATCAGGCTTTCCAGTCTCCATTAATAAGTTCCTTTCCATTTAAATGAGCTAGAGTTGAGTTTTCTGTCTCTAACTAAAAATGCTGACAGATAGAAAGGCTAACAACACTGGGATTTGCCTAAGAAAAGGTGAATGAAGGATGACATTATTAAAGAGAAGATCATTCAACCAGAAGATTCTGGATTAAGTGAATGTGGAGACTGTATCTTAACTGCAAAGGGACATTTTGGGAATAAAAGATCTTTTAGTGAGCAAATGCCGTGAGTGTCACGTCCAGACCAAAGCATTTAAGAGTATGACTTTGTAGCTCTCACTTCTGCTGCTGCAGCCACCATGGGGCCTCCTGTTCCAGATGATGCAGCTATAAAGTGTTAGAGTCTCTATCAGCCCTGGTCCTTGAAAAACTGTGTGGAAGACAGCCCCCTACTGATCCAAATAAAACATAACATGAACAAGAAATAAACCTCGGTTATGTTAGGCCACTGAGATTAGAGGGTCAATTTGTTATATGGCATAGTCTAGCATGGCCTGATTAATACACAATAGTATCTAAAACAGAATGTTTTTTAACAATCTAAATAAATAAATATTTATTTATTTAAAGTGTAAAGCCTTGTATGTCTTAGAAAAACATTTTATTCCGTAAGACTAAATGCCAGGCACAGTAGCTAATGCCTGTAATCTCAGCACTTTGGGGGGCCAAGGCAGGAGGATCGCTTGAGCCCAGGAGCTTGAGACCAAGATGGGCAACATAGCAAGACCCTGTCTCTCCAAAAAAAATTTAAAAATTAGACAGGCATGTTGGCATGTGCCTGTAGTCCTAGCTACTCTGGAGGTCAAAACAGGAGGATCTCTTGAGCCCAGAAGTTTGAGGTTACAGTGAGCTGTGACTGTGCCACGGCACTCCAGCCTGGACAACAGAGTAACACCCTATCTCTAACAACAACAACAACACCAAAAGTAAATTATATAAAACATGAATTAAGGATTTATTGTCATCTGACATTAAGCAAAGTTATCTAGTTTACTTGAAGGCAACAGCAACAACCAAAAAAATGTGGCACATTATGAAAAACCCTAAATATTGAGTGATGTCAAACAACAAAAAGTTTATGCTTTTCAATTCTCACACACAAAAAAAGAATTCATATTAGTTTCCTTAAAACAACCCCCCAAAAGAAGTATGCAATAATACAAAAGTAAACCATTTTATTTAGTGTGAAATTGTTGTCTGCAGAGAGAAGTATGAGAAAATTGATAACACAATTTGTTGAAATTGCTTCTAGCAAAACTAAAGGAGAAGTGAATGCAACACTCATTTGAACAGATTCACCAATGTCTGTTTACTTTTGTAGACCTTGTCCTTTTGAATGTCTGTTTTGGCCTGCACGACAGTGAGTTTTTTTGCTTAGTGGGAAATGAGCTTTCCTTTAAATGTATGAGACTTTTTTCACCTGGAATAGCCACGGACAAGGTTATTTTCTATTTGTCCATTATAATCTGCACCACCCTGTCTGCACGGCATGATGTGGAATACTGGGCCAACACTGGCAGAGGGAAACATCATTACAAGTCTGTTGTGTGGCTATTCCCAGTGTTCAAACATCCTATTAAATGACACTCTACTACATCTGAATGACTATAAAGTGTCCTTCAAAAAGATGGTTTGGTTTGGTTTCGTCTATATCACATATCGAATAAGAGAAAATGAAAGTAAAGTAGGTGAAATTTCTATTGGATGTAAAGAAGAGCTTCCAGGCTGCCAGAGTGAAAATATCAGAATGGATCATTGAAACAGAATGTCTGATCTTTTGTTAGGCATATCATTAAGAAAGACTAACTTTTCTAAAGGCATAAGACTAGGTCAGATACTCTGTTACAGTCCTTTGCAGTTCTGTAATTGTATAATTGTGTATCACATCCAAATTTTCTCAGCTTCTCTTGTTTTCATTTATATCATTCAGTGTCTCTGATTATTAACTGGTGGGGCCAGGGGTCTAAGCCCCTTCTCAGGCCAAGTGAACACATACAAACACACTAGGGTCAAACAGTTCTTAAGAATTCTGAGACAAATTCCAATCTCTATAAATCTGATAGTGGAAAGAAGTTCACCATTGCCCTCCTTATTGAACTCCTTCATCTCTGAGCATGATCTGTGAGCATAGGCCTCACTGATCAGCCCTTGATGATATTCCTCCATGAATGTTTCCTTGGCAATGGAAAGTGTTCTTCCAGACCCCTTGTCTCTCATCACACCACCCTCTTCTCCCCTGCCCTCAGTGCTTTCCCTTCTTCTCCCTTCCTGTATGTTATCCTATCCTCCCTCTTCAGAAGTGGCCCTTCCCCAGTATTAGCAAGTCTTTGGCCTCCTCCTGTGACCTGGAAATCCTGTCAGTCCCTAGGCTAGGAATCACAACCATTCTTCCACCTGTTCTGCTGCTGGATGGGAAGAGAGGGAAGGTTTATATCCTGAAGATAGAGATGTGGTCAGAAAAATACTACCTGGATAAATTTGTTTAATTTTTTCTTCTCCCTCTCTTCTTTGTCCAGCCCATTAAAAAAAGTCATTCATCTTGCACTGGAGAGTTAATCTCCTGCCAACAGCTTTCAACAGGTCCATGTATGGGAGTCATATTCCCCTTGCTGCTGTAACTCATCAATCAAAAGAGCACCACTTCCCTCCCAATCTTGCATAACATTGCAAGGCCTCCTTTTATTAACTAGTCTTTGGACTAGCCAATGCCTTCTAGTAAGGGTTGAGGGAAAGGCAAACTCATCACTCATATAAGGTATTGTTATGAAGGTTATTAGTAAACTGGTTATGGCCTGTAAGCCAAATCCAGCCCACTGACTGTTTTATGAGAAAAGTTTCATTGGAATACAGTTATGCCCATTTATTATCCTGTTATCTATGACTGCTTTTGCACTAAAATAACAAAGTACATTAGTTGTAACAGTGACCACATTCCACAAAACCAGATATTTACTATCTGGTTCCTTACAGAGAAAGTTTACCAATCCCTGATATAGTGTATCATGTCTATTAATAAAATCAAGACCACCACAACCAAAAGATCCACCTTAGCTGCTGCTTTCAAAGGTTTTGAATAGTTGTGGGACCTTTTTTTTTTTTTTTTTTGAACAAAAGACTTAGGCTCTAGAGAAGTTTATCCTTCCATATTCCTTTCTCTATACACTGCATGTTTTTATTGTGGCTGAAAGAGTTGTCATATTCAAAATGGCAGTATCTATCAAATGAACAGCTTTATGTAACTACTTAATGTTTAAGTTAGGTGAGAAAGTCCATAAACTTGAAACCTTGGATTCTCTCTCAACTCCCTCTTCACATCCCTCTATCCATATCCAACAGGTCACCAAGTTCCATTAATTCTACCTCCTAAATGTCTCCAACCTTAAATCCCCTTTCTCTATGTCCAGTACACTACTTAAAGCCCTTATCTCTTATGTGGAACTAAATCAACGGCCTCCGGCTCATTCTCCCTGCCCCCAAGCCATCTCATCCTTACTAAGCCATTGTCCCTGTATTTATACCCTCCTCCCCAAAAATCACTCACCACATATATACCCTCCCCTGACACATGCATATCATTCTCACCACATGTACACCTCTCACCTCAGAATTAGGGCCTTTATATCATTAAATAGAACCACTATTCACTTAGTGACTTAAGCCAAAAACCTCGAAATCATCTTTGATTTGTCATTTTTCTTCCTAACCCACACTGAATTAGCTGTTATTAATTTTAATTAACTAGCTCAAATTAATTCTAACTTGGCAAGCCCTATCAGGTCTATCTCAAAAACTTTATGGTAATCCTAACAGAGTTAAAGAGGGCCTAATAATTAACACTTATATTCCCATCTCCAGTTAAGAACCAACTGAAAATAGACACAAAAGTCAGACAAATGGAGACAAATGGAGGTCAAAATATTACCTTTATCAGTATTAGAGCTAATATTGACAGCTCGTTCTTCTGTCTGCAGGTAAGAAGGCATCCGAATAGTGAACTCACAGCTAGACAGGCTTCCTACCCAGCCCCAGGTGGCATGAGACCACCACAGACTTCACTGTGCAGGACAGAGAGTGCCTGCTCCTGTAGTACTTGCAGCAGAGATATAGGGAAGACTACACATTTTGGATGGAAGCAGACAGATCTTGAGGAGGGCGGTTGTAGGAGAAGCATGCTGGCATTGTCCAGTACTGCCGGTATGGGCTGAAAGTCTGACAAGTTCTGCGAGGAGTGAGTGATGAAGAGTAAAGAGGCAGGGAGGTTATAAGCAAGTTATAGGAAAGAAGTTTTCTCTCCTCTAAAATTTCCCCAATTTTTGTTCTCTTACCCTATTTGGCTTAACCATTAACTAGTGGCGTGGCTTCCCTCCATGGGGTACAAGATTAAAAATTTACTCGGGCAGTCTTCATCCCATCTTCAAAAAGTTATTCTTCCAACACCAACCATGGCTGTTCTGGGATGCTGGTGGCAGTGTTTTGTGTTTAACCCCATGGACTCTAAAATGGGCCAGAATAGCACATTGATTAAATTAATTCTAAAACCTGCACCCAAAAATGAAAATTCTTTCTTTATTTTATTTCCTTTCCCAAACTATGTCCAGTCACATTGTCTAATATAAGGTTTGGCAATGATTAAAATAACAATATAAAAATACTCCAATAATAAAACTGCCAACAACAAACAAAGTCCCAGATTTGAATATTAATTGCCTTCTTAGATGGATTTTCCTGGGAGGAAATTAAAGTTAAAAATTAAATCTCCATGTAAATTAGTCCAAGGATTTTAGAGTTCAAAAGAATTAGCGTCCAAAATCACATTCTCATGCACTTGGGAGTTAAAAACCCAAAAAAACTGAAGTTTAAACTTTATCCTCCTCAATTTCTTATTAATACTTTGCCTAGTCTCAGCTAGGAGGGTCTGGGGTAGGGGATGGGGAGTAGGCAGCTGCAACCTGGCTATCTTCTGTGGAATGGATGTAGGTCCTTCAGGACTTTAGAAGTTGAATGCATACTATGTCCTGTGTTTAAAGGCTCCAAGACTTAATCGAATACAGAAGACTATCCCAGCATAGGCCCCTGACCCACCAAATCCAGAAAACAAGCCAATCTTGCTATCATAGAATATATAATTCCATAGCCCAGAGTTAGTATTGTCAAAGGCCCTAGCAGAGATTCATTGGTATTGGATGGAAGCAGGTCAGACCAAAAACAAGTAACTTGGTTTAACCTCTCAGTGATGCGAGTCGGTCTGTGATAGTTATCTGAAGTTCACAGTCTCTGAATTTACAGTGAATCTCAGGATCAACCTCCCATTTAGTAGTTAATTCTGACACCATTTATGTACATATCTGAGGGTGAGGCTGGAGGAAGTTGGTGGTGATCTGCAAATAGCCTTGTTTCCAAGATAGTAGCATTTGAGACATCACAATCTTCTTGCAAAGTTGGAAACTTGAACCGGTGTCAGCCCAAATCACCCAGCTTTATTTGAGGCGTGTATTAGTTAGGGTTCTCTAGGGGCACAGAACTAATAGGATAGATGTACATTTCAAGGGGAGTTTATTAAGGAGTATTAAACACACACGATCAAAAGGTCCTACAGTAGGCCATCTGCAAGCTGAGGAGCAAAGAAGCCAATCGGAGTCCTAAAGTTGATCCAGCATGGGAGAAAGATGTAGGCTAGGGGGCTAAGCCAGTCTAGCCTTTTCATGTTTTTCTACCTGCTTTATATTCTAACCACACTGGCAGCTGATTAGATGGTGCCCGTTCAGATTAAGGGTGGGTCTGCCTTTCCCAGTCCACAGACTCAAATGTTAATCTCCTTCAGCAACACCCTCACAGACACACCCAGGATCAATACTTTGCATACTTCATGCCAATCAAGTTGACACTCAGTATTAATCAACACAGGCAGCCCCACCTTTCTACTTATTCATAATCTAATTTTCCATTTTCCCTTTGCTTCTGGCACCCCAGAGCAAAACTGAATGTGAGTCCCATTAACAACCTGTGAGCAGACGTTTTCAGGCCTGAGCCACAAAGGGTGCTTCCTTTTCCACTTGCCATGAAATTGTATAGGCCTGTAAAATCTGTTTCAGGAAGGGATTTTTGCCTAGTCATCACATTTGATTCAGTTGAAGAATCAACCTTAGCAGATTTCCAAACTGAGTGACTCTTGATGCTAGAGTTTCTTTCTAGTGGTTTATGAGAATCAATTTCTCTCCAATGGGCTCCTTGATTTACCATCTTTCCTCCATTTTTTAATATTCCAGGCCTTAAGTAGCATGCCGCCTGGTGTATCTTTAAGTGAAATACTAGCATATGCCTCTGGTGCTTCATTCCCTCTACTGTTACCCTTTCCTTTCCAGAAAGACCCAGTTGAATTTCTAAAAATTTAAACTACTTCTTAATTGGTTGTTTCCTTTTCTAACACATGTAGGGCTGGGATTAAGGCCCTTCCTTCCTTCCTGTCTATTTTCTCTTTGCCTTCTGACTCAGAAAACGGTTTTCCTAACATATTCCTCTAGGTTTAATGTGTAGGGCTCCATCTTAGTGGGAGATATGAAATCAATAAAGTCTAGGGCTACCAAAAGCTACACTATTCAAACAAATCTTAGCAACTTTCTCCCACCTTTGTTAGAAAGACTCACCTGGGAGATATGATCCCATCAAACCACCACCCAATCTAGGCCTAGACTTGGCTGATTATTGTTCTCTCTGGCTTTCCATTTATATTTTTCATATCTACTGCGCCTTCCCTTAAAATGCCAACTTCATAAATTTCTCTGATGGGTGCCCTCATAGAACAGGCACCATCTGCATTAACTGTCTGTCTCTGAATCTAACCATTTGGCAACTATTTGAATATTTTATGCTTATCTACCTGGTCTTCCCCACTCAAATCTCCCTAAATTATTTGTTACCACTTGGTACCACCACACCAGTAGTCAAAAAGTTGTTCCAATTGCTCTTAATTTGGATTCTTCATCTGCGCTTTTCAGGAGAGCTTCTCAGTTTGTTTCTGGATCTGGCTTCTTGCAAGCAAGGGGATTCACCCAGAGATCTTATCTCTTTCCATTTGTTTTCACTGGGCGCAGTCACTACTCCTGCGCTAATAATGGTTAACACATCTTCACCTTTTCTAAATTCCTTTTTAAGAACAATTAGGTATTTATACCTCCTACTTCTTTTGGATGGTATATCCATTCTGACCTCCAAGAGCTCATATTGACCTTCCTAGATGATTCATCTCCAACTAAGCACTCACTTAGTTTCCTAAGAAAAGTGTATTTTCCCTCCAGTTAATCATCTTGTCTTCTTTTATTTTGTTTTTATTTTCCCACTTCCTCTGCTCTTATAGTCAGACTGAAGTATAAGTTTCAAATCAATCCAATTCCTCCTCGATTTCCTGAAGAAACTTCATTACTTGGGATCAATGGTCCAGACCCAGGCCTTTGAGTTGTTTTTCTACCTCAACCTAAGAAAGTGGCGTATTCTCTTTACTTTAAGAGTTTCCATTTCTGCCCATTCCATTCCATTCATTTATTAATAAAATGTTCCATCTTTTGTGGGTGGGATTTGCTATTTGGTTCTCCAATCTAAAGTCATGGTCAGAATTTATACCACAAGTCTAGAGCCACTTGAGACCACATGATAGGACTGACCCCTGATTCTATATAAGCCTCACAAATAGTTGTGCCACAATTTTCTCTCTTGGACGCAAAACAATAAAAAGTGGAATAAAGTTTCAGATTACTGCCTACCTAGAGCGGGCAATAATAATTTAAAGCCAGAACCTTGTCTACCATCCACGGCATTATCTTCTTGTCTGGATTACCACGATAGCTTCTAATTTGTCTCCCTGTTCCTCTTCTTGTCTCAACAGTCCATCTTCTACATAGCTGCTACATAGTAATCTTTTAAAAACTTACCTAAGGTGAAAGGATGCTAACAAGAAAGTGAAAAGGCAGCTCACAGAATGGGAGAAAATTTTTATAAATCATATATCTCATAAGGGCCAAGTATGCTGCATATATAAAGAATTCTTACAACTCAACAATAAAAAAAAATTCCATTTTAAAGTGGGGAAAGGACTTGGATAGAAATATCTCCAAAGAAGACATACATAAAACTACAAGCACATGAAATAATTCTCAACACCATTAGTCATTAGGGAAATGCAAATAAAAACTGCAATGAGATAACACTTCACACCTACCAGGATGGCTATAAACACAAAAACAGAAAATAACAAATGTTGCCCATGATGTGGAGAAACTGGAACCATCATGCATTGCTAGTGGGAATATAAAATGGTACAGCCACTTTGGAAAAGAGTTTAGCAGTTCCTCAAAAAGTTAAACATAAAGTTACCATATAACAGAGCAATTCCAGAGCTAGTTATATACCCAAGAGAAATGAAAGCATATGTTTATGTAAAAACTTAGATATGAATATTTATTCAAGTATTATTCATAATAGCCAAAAAGTGGAACAGCTCAAATTCTCATTAACTGATGAATGGATAAACAAAATGTGGTATATACACACAATGAAATATTATTCTGCCATAGAAAAGGAATAAAGTAGTGTTACGTGCTGCAACATGAATAAACCTTGAAAACATTATGACAAATGAAAGAAAACAGACACAATAGGCTGTATGAGTCTATTTATGAAGTGTCCAGAATAGGCAAATCCATAGAGACCAAGAGTAAATTAGTGGTTACCAGGGGCTGAGGGGAAGGTAGAATGGAGAGTAACGGTTAAGAGGTACGGGGTTTTGTGGGGGAATGATGAAAATGTTCTGGAATTTGTGATGATGGATACAGGAATTGTGAAATGCTAAGTACCAATGAAATGTACACTTTAAAATAATAAAATGTGTGTTATGTGAATTATACCTCACTTTTTTAAAAGACTTAAATCAGATCATGATCTTCTACTGGTTAAACTTTTCAATGGCTTCTTGCAGTACTCAAATAAAATCCAACCTCCTTACCTTACAAGGCCCTAGGTAATATGACCTTTACCTCTCTTACTCCACCCCTCATCATTCCCCTCACTCCCCACTCTCCATTTCCATTACATTCCAGGCTCACTGGTGCTCCTGCTTCCAATTCTTCCAAGGCTCACTGTCCCTCTTTCTTCCAACTCTTCCAAGGTCTTTATACTTAATCTTTCTCCTGCTTGGAGTATTCTCTGCCTAGGATGTCTCCTGATTGCCTCTCTCTTATCATGGAGGTCTCCGGTAAAACCTCTTCAAGGAGGTCTCCTTCACCATCCTTATCACTGTCTATCATATTAGCTTGCATTATTTTCTTCACAGTACTTATTACTCTCTGAAATTATTTGTTAACTCTCTCTCTTCTGAGAAAACATATATTTTCTGAGAGCAGAGATTTTTGTCTGTCCTGTTTACTGCTATAATCCAAGTGCTGAGAACAATGCCTAGCACAGAGAAGATGCTAAAAATATAATTTTGAATGAATGAATGAATGAGAGCTAATATTTGTACATTGGACATTTGGATATTTTGATGGTATTCGGGTGCTGACAGAGCTGGTGGTTTTGATTCCTGGACACATTGAGACCGTAAGTATAGCATCTAGGGAGGGTGTTAAGAAATAGAAAGGTTGGGAAATGTTTTCAAATTTCTCAAAGATAGAGTTAGATAGTAGAAACTATCTAAAAATGTCCAAAGCTTATGGAATAACTATCTGAATCACTCAAAGTAATTCATGATTCCGTTTGTTCCCTGAGATGAGAGTTAAGGTGCACATGCTTAATCTGGGTGCATTGGAAGGAGGTGCCCAAAGTATACATTCCTCTGGGCCGTGAGGCAGCGTGGTGAGGCAGCACAGTGAGGTGTCCCTATGACTGCCGCTCAGCCCAGCCTTGGGACTCCTGCTTTCTTCCTGGAAAAGGGCAATAAAGAACAGAGGCCCTGTAAACCAGAGCACAAAGAACATGTGCTTTAGGGCTCAGGAAGAGGGCAAGCTGGGAGAGAAGGGTCGCAAGAAAGTCATTGAGAATGCAATTAAGAAGCAACCATGCATGTGCCATGAGGATGCCGGGGGATGTCAGGGCAGGGGGAATCACATGACTGATATCAGGAGAGATAATCAGGAGGCCAGGAGCTAGGAAGACACCTTCTGAAGCAGATACCCTAAAGGTTCTGTGAAGGGTCTGAGGCCTGGGGTCCCCATATTTTACTAATAAAGACTGAGCCTGGGGTCCCCATATTTTACTAATAAAGACTGAGTCACACATTGCTGTTTTGTCATGATGGCCCAGGGAAATGTGAGTTAGTCATATAACGTAAAGAACAATGCTTGTATTCTCTTATTTGAACAAAGAAAATATCCTGTTTTTATTCTGAGATGATCTATGAATCATAGATGACATAAATTAAGTGGAAACAACATTGGGAAGAAAAAAAAACCATCTGGCACTGTATACTTTAGTGAGTTTGATGATCAGGCAATAGAAATGCTTACCTCTAAACTAAGCCAGGTAGAAAAAGAATGTAAAGATAGTATATGTTTAGACAATTAAATGAGGAGAAAAGTTATTGAGGCAGAAAAAAAAAAAAGCTTGGAGAGATGAGAAAGTGAGGTGGTATATGGAAATTAAAGGCTAATTCAGAAGTAATAACCAATTTTTGTGAAATGGAAAGTAGAATTTTGAGCTTGAAAGGATAAGATACATATATGTATTTGAGATACTTACATGTGTACCAGTTTGAACAATGAATGACATGCAATACTGCAGGTGAAAGTGATGTTTAGAAAGTTTAGAAAGTTTAAGAAAATGAACAGAACACGACGTGGCCCAGCTTACCCAGACACACTGAGGAAATCATATCTAGGGATGTCATGGATCAGACACATTTCAGGTGGTTGAGAAGGAGGCCAGTGCTGGCTCTTACAGGTTGAATTTCCAGAACAGCCTGCTAGGTAGCTTCCACTGTCAAGCCACCCTGTCACTCCATCGCCTAACTAATCTGCTTGAAACAGGCCTTTAATCACCATAAAACCTTCCACGCCTTTCCATGTCTTACTGAGTCAACTCTGAACACTGCCTGGCTCTCCAGCCCCATCCTTCCTATTCAAACTTCCGTCTTAGTACTCCCCAGTACCTCTCTTTTCAGGCTTGCCTCTCCACTGTCCCGCCCAAGATGCTGCCTAGGTCTGACATGTATGCTGTCTTCTGTCTGATAAATAAAATGTCATCCTTCTATCAAGGAGCTTATAGTTTAATTCCACCATGGGTCTTTCCTAATTGTTTCTTTCTGTGAACTCCTAAAACCTAATTGCTCAATTCGATTGTTCACAATTCAATTATTCACAATTGCTTTACATGTATTGGTGCCAGGGAATGAAAGAAAGAGAAGAGTGAAAGTCAAGAGGTAACTCTCACTTTAGATTCCAATTTGGAGGTAGGTGCTGCTGGAAGAATGGAGAAAGCACAGCAGAGTGGTCCTAGGAGACTTGGGTGCAGGAAAGGAAGTAGTGTCGGTTGTAATGAGCACCCTGCTTCCCATGTCACTTGGCAATACATCTTTCTTTTTTAACAGATTTTTTTTAATGCCAGTTTTAGGTTCACAGCAAAATTGAGTGGAAAGTACAGGGAGCTCTCACATACCCATTTCCCTGACACACGCACAACCTCCTCCACTATCCTATATCCTATACCAGCTGCGCTGTGCCTACACTTCTGACCTACAGAAAACTATGAGATAATAAATAGGTGTTTCTTTCATGCTACATTGTGGATGAACCTGGAGGACATTAGACTAAGTGAAATAACCCAATCACAAAAAAAGGCAAATACTGTACTATCTCAATTACATGAAGTATCTAGAGTAGTCAAATTTATAAAGATAGAAAGTAGAAGGATGGTTACCCCAGACTCTAGTAACTACCATTTTATTGTCACTTCTATGAGTTCAGTTGTTTTAGATGCCACGTAAAGTAAGAACATGAGATAGTTATCTTTCTGTGCGTGGCTTATCTCACTTAGCGTAATGTTCTCTAATTCCAGACAAGTAAGTAATGCTACAATAAACATGACAGTGCAGATATTTCTTTGACAAACCAACTTTAAATTTTGGGGGTAAATACTTGGAAGTGAGGTTGCTGGATCATACTGTTTTGAGTGTTTCAAGTAGCCTCCATTCAGTTTTTTATAATGGCTGTTCTCACCAATAGTGTGCAGGGGTTCCCTTTTCTCCACATCCTTGCCAACACTTGTTACCTTTCATCTTTTTGACAGTAGCCATTGTTACAGGTGTGAGGTGATATTTCATTGTGGTTTCTCTAATGATTAGTGATTTTGAGTAATTTTTCATATATCTATATGTCTTCTTATAGAAATGTCTATTCGGGTCATTTTTTTAAATTTTTGTTTTTATTTTTTCTTTAATTTAAAGTTCCAGGATACGTGTGCAGGGCAGGGGGAACCACATGGTGAGGAAAAATGAGGATGCCTAGAACTATGAAGACACCCTCTGAAGCAGACACCCTAAGGGTTCTGTGAAGGGTCTGAAGCCTGGGGTCCCCATATGCAGGTTTCTTACATAGGTAAACATATGCTATGGTGGTTTGCTGCACTTATCAACCCATCACCTAGGTATTAAGCCCCATCACCTAGGTATTAGCTATTTATTCTGATGTTTTCCCTACCCCTGTGCCCCCACAACAGTTCCCAGTGTGTGTTGTTCCCCTCCCTGTGTCCATGTGTTTTCACTGTTCAGCTCCCACTTATAAGTGAGAACATGTGGTGTTTGGTTTTCTGTTCCTGTGTTAGTTTACTGAGGATAATAGCTTTGAGCTCCATCCATGTCTCTGCAAGGGATGTGATCTCGTTCCTTTTTATGGCTGCATAGTATTCTATGCTGTATATGAACCACATTTTCTTTATCCAGCCTATCGTTGATGGGCATTTGGGTTGATTCCATGTCTTTGCTATTGCGAATAGTGCTGCAATGAATATATACGTGCATGTATCTTTATAATAGAATGATTTATTTCTATTCCTTTGGGTTTATACCCAATAATGGGATTGCTGGATCTAATGGTATTTCTGAAAGCACCTTTGCAAAATTATAATTGAGGAAATTATGCCAGTGAAGGAAATCAGACCTAACCAACTCCGTCTTGCTTCTAACCTTTAAGCTGTCCTTGTTTATTCCTGGGCATAGGCCAAACTAACTTTGGGAAGGAATTCAGTTCATGATTTGACTCTGAAACAAAATGGATGACAGTCTTTTCCCAAAAAGACCCCCTTCTTGCCTGGGGACCAGTCTGCCTTTGCAGGACTAACAAATTAGCTACAGGATTAGAAATTACAGTTCAGGGGTTATGCAAACTCTGGCTCCAAGAGTCTGAACCTCCCCAAATTGCTCCTGGGGAGAACATCACTATTGTAAAACCTAAGGTCAGTGCTTGAGATATTTTGCAGACCCTGTACTTGATGGATCAGCTGAGATCACCCAGACCGGTAATCTAGGCCAACTGGTTCTGCCATCCCACCCAGAAACAGAAGACAGCAAGAAAAACTCATTAGGATTCCATCTCCAACCTGACCAATCAGCACTCCCCACTTCCAAAGCCCCTACCCGCCAAATTATCTTTAAAAACTCTGTCCCCAAATCCTCGGGGAGACTGATTTGAGTAATAATAAAACTCCGGTCTCCTGCACAGCAGCTCTGTGTGAATTACTCTTTCTCCACTGCAATTCCCCTGTCTTGATAAATCGGCTCTGTCTAGGCAGCGGGCAAGGTGAACCCATTGGGTGGTTACCTTTCTGGATCTAGGTCTTTGAGGAATCATCACACTGTCTTCTACAATGGTTGAACTAATTTACATTCCCACCAACAGTGTAAAAACGTTCCTATTTCTCCACAGCCTCGCCAGCATCTGTTGTTTCTTTACTTTTTAGTAATCGCCATTCTGACTGGTGTGAGACGGTATCTCATTCTGGTTTTGATTTGTATTTCTTTAATAATCAGTGACATTGAGCTTTTTTTTCACCTGTTTGTTGGCCACATAAGTGTCTTCTTTTGAGAAGTGCCTGTTTATGTCTTTTGCTCACTTTTTAATGGGGTTGTTTTTTTCTTGTAAATTTGTTTAAGTTCCTGTCAATGGTAGTTTAATGGGCATAGGACTGAATCTGTAGATTACTTGGAGCAATATGGCTTTTTCACGATATTGATTCTTCCTATCCATACGCATGGAGTGTTTTTCCATTTGTTTGTGTCCTCTCCAATTTCCTTGAGCAGTGGTTTATAGTTCTCCTTAAAGAGGTCCTTCACTTCCATTGTTAGCTGTATTCCTAGGTATTTCATTCTCTTTGTAGCAACTGTGAATGGGAGTTCATTCATGATTTGGCTCTCTAATTGTCTGCTGTTGGTGTGCAGCAATGCTTGTGATTTTTGCACATTGATTTTGTATCCTAAGACTATGCTGAAATTTTTTATCAGTTTAAGGAGCTTTTGGGCTGAGATGATGGGGTTTTCTAGATATAGGATCATGTCATCTGCAAACAGAGACAGTTTGACTTCTCTTCCTATTTGAATACTCTTTATTTATTTCTCTTCCCTGATTGCCCTGGCCAGAGCTTCCAATACTATGTTGAATAGGAGTGGTGAGAGAGGGCATCCTTGTCTTATGCTGGTTTCCAAGGGAAATGCTTCCAGCTTTTTAGCAATATATCTTAAGTGTTCAGAATCATGACAAATAAGACACCATGTGATGTTCCAGATAATGGAAGCATGCAACTTCTCAGATCCCCACTCCAGAGCTACTGAATCAGAAAGTCTGGATGGAACCCAGCAATCTGTTTTACAGAGCTCCAAGTGATTAAGAGTACAGTAATGTTAGAGAGCTACTGCTTTACAGCACTGGAACTTTTCTTAAAAAGTACTCATTATATGATACTATTTCTATAATAAATTACATACTTCCTTCCCTTCTGGAACAGAATGTACTAACCATAAAGTGATATTTTCTCATGGGGCCAGTCACCATGATGGACATCATTTCTTGCCCAGTGCTATTGTAACAAGCAGCACCCCAGACAGAACACCCAGGCGCCATGCTGCCAGGGCCACAATCCACCTGGGCAACCGACTGCAACTGTCAATGTGGGCCCACTCAGCACTGATTGTTATCTACAACAATGTTGGAGGAGTTCTTCAGTTGGAGCTTTATAAAAACAATTCAAGGACCAATTGAAACTGGCATAAAGTAAGATTACCCTTGAAAACCAGCACAAGACAAGGACACCCTCTCTCACCACTCCTATTCAACATAGTATTGGAAGTTCTGGCCAGGGCAATCAGGGCAAGCAGTTCACAAATTATACACACACCTAATACTACAACAAACACTGCGCAGAGGCATTCTGGTGTCATATTCCATTGTCTCTTCAGAAAAGAAGTGGTAGAAATTCTTAGTAATTTTTAGGAAATGTTTCTGTTGTTAACTGGATTTCACTTCCTAGATTATCCAGGCTTTACCGACCCTTCTCAAAGTAACACACTCTGTTCTTGTCACATATCAGTTTGCCCAAGAATGACTGCTTTCTTACAGTCCATTTAAAAGAATTCTCAAAATCAGCAACTACAGCTGCTCAAAAGTTCAGATTTCTAGCAAGACATCTCCATGGTTCATAGATTTAGCTTTTCTTGAATACATTGTGCTGAACCTGCAACCAGCTTCTTAGGCCTTGAGATCAGCACTGTTTTCCACATTCACAGCTCTTTGTCTATCAGGACTTTTGTGTTCTCCTGTACTGAGGCTTTCAGTGAGATTTATATTCAGTTCCTTTTAGGAAGAAATAGCTTCCAGATTGAGTCCAACCTGAACAGGATTTCCATAGATCCATAGATCTGAGGGTAGATGCATACGAAAATTTCACAGATATTGCCAAAATGCCTCTCAGAGGAGTTGCACTGATGTTTCCCAGAAATGTAGAAGGTGCCTGTTTTCCTGTAGCCTCACTGACAGAGACGGAAATTTCTTTGTACTGTAGCTATCTTAGGGTCTGATGACACCCTCACATGACAGTCGCCGTTAGAACAATTTCAAGCCTCTCTCTTTAGATGTTGACCCTTTCTCTCCGGCACAGTTTTCTTTTTCAATTTAATTCAAAGAATTGAATTGAGAACTTACTTTGAAACTAGTTCTCAAAAGCGTAAAATCAAAGAACTTGCAACCTTGCTATGATATTTGTAATAAACTCTGTTCTTTTTTTTTACTTTGAAGAAAAGTCAAGAGTTTTAAAACTGAGATTTTCAGAAGGAAAATCTCACCCATATCTGACTTACATGATATTGAAATGACACTTTGGAATTTGAGTTTAAACATTATAGTTCATGCTGGAATTAGTTAAGACTTTTGAGGTTTTGGGGATGGGATGAATATATTTTACATGTGAGGACATGGGTTTGGGGGGACCAGAGGTGGAATGTTTTGGCTGAGTGTATGTCCCCCAAATTCATATGTTGAAACCCTACCACTTAATATGATGGTATTTGGAGGCCATGTCTCTGGTGATTGTTAGGATTAGATGACATCATGAAGATGGAGGCCTCGTAATTGGGGCTAGTTTCGTGATACGAGTCCCTAGAGAGCTAGCCTTGCTCTCCACCATGAGAGGACACAGTGAGAAAAAAAGCTTCTTTGAATTAGGAAGCAGACCCTCACCAGACACAGACTCTGCCAGTTCTTTGATATTGGACTTCCCAGCCTCCCAAACCATAAGAAATAAATGTTTGTTGATTAAGCAAAATAAAGCAAACAAAAATCTGAAGGAAAAGAAAATTCTAAGTGATCCCACTCCTATTTGTTTTACAGAATTTGGAGTCCTGTGGTATCTATCTCCATATTCCAGGACAACCCTTTGTTTCCATTCACAGAAAAACACTGTTATTTATTGGGAGTCAAAAGGCTCCCTACCATGCAGCACAATCTTATTCTTCATTTCTAAGACAGTTGATGTCCAAAAGTCAACTATCTAACCTCTATATGACCTGGAAATTTATTTGCTTTAAAAATTACCTCTCATTCAAATATTACTTTGAAAGTCCGCATCAACTGGACTCCCTTAATTATCAGGTTGAGTTCAGTTTCAAGGCTGTTAGAGTAGTATATTGATTGAAAGTCCTCCTCTTTATATTGATTCATAAAGTAAATTTGGGGTTTTTGTTTTCCATCATTTTACTTCTTAGACAAGAAGGGACTATTTAACTTATCTTAATTTCTGCAAACATTTATTAATTCAGATAATTACTTGTTAACTTGTATTTACTTTTTAGAAATAAAAAAATTACCCTATTATTGCAGTGGCCTCTTATATCAGAATTTAAAATACAATAAATCAGTCCTGGCACAGTGGCTCACACCTGTAATCCCAGCATTTTGAGATGCCAAAGCAGGTGGATCACTTGAGCCTAAGATTTCGAGACCTGCCAGGGCAACATGGCAAAAACCTTGTCTCTACGAAAATACAAAAATTAGCCAGGCACAGTGGGGCACACCTGTAGTCCCAGCTACTCGGGGGGATGAGGTGGGAGGATCGCTTGAGCCCACAAGGCAGAGGTTGCAATGAGCCAAGAGTGTGCCACTGGACTCCAGCCTGGGCAACAGAGTAAAACCTTGTCTCAAAAAACAAAAGGAAGTATAATAAATCAATGATTATTTGAGAAATACAAATTTAAGTAACAGTGGGATCTTTTACAACTATTAGACTGGCAAAAATCAGAAAGCTAGATAACGCAGGAGTGCAGAATGGTGCAGCCATGCGGGCGAGCACCCTGCCACTTCTTGGTTTGATTAAGTATGCTCCATAACTCAGGAATTCCAATCTTGAGCATGAATCTAAAGAATTTTCATATAGATCCATAAGGGGACATGTATGAAGATATTTGCTTTAGCATTATTTGTCGTGACAAGAAGTTGCAGGCAAACTAGCGGTCTGTCACAGGGAAAGTGGACAGATGAGCTTGCAGATGCACACCATGGAGGTCTATACAACAATTAAACCACAGATTAAATGTATACATAGGAAAATAGGTGGATCTTAAAAACATAATACCTTACTACTTCATAAAAACCTTAAGGAATATAATAGATCACAGATCTAAGTGTAAAACACAAGCTATAAAAACTGGGTGAGAGGAAGTGGGGATGGTTAATAGGTACAAAAATATAGTTAGATAAAATAAATAAGACCTGGTATTTGATAGCACAAGAGGATGAATACGGCCAACAGTAATTTATTGTACATTTTAAAATAACTAAAAGTGTAATTGAATTGTTTGTAACACAAAGAAAGGATAAATGCTTAAGGTGATGGAGACCTTACTTACCCTAATGTGATTATTATGCATTGCATGCCTATATGAAAATATTTCATGTATCTCATAAATATATACATCTACTGTGTACCCACGAAAATTGAAAATTAAAATAAATACATAAATAGAAGCTCTTTTTTGTTTTTTGTTTGTTTGTTTGTTTGTTTTTTAGAGATAGATTCTCGCTATGTTGCCCAGGTTGCTCTTGAATTCCTGGGCTCAAGCAATTCTCCCACGTCAACCTCCCAAAGTGTTGGGATTACAGGTGTGAGCCACCCTGCCCAGCCAACTTTTTTTGTTTTTTAACTGCTAACAGATAACATAGGCAAGGACTGGACACGGTGGCTGACACCTATAATCCCATTTCAGGAGGACAAGGCAGGAGCATTGCATGAAGCCTGGAGTTTAAGACCAGCCCAAGCAACATATTGAGATCCTGTCTCTACAAAAAAAAAAAAAAAATTATTTAGCCAGGTGTGGTGGCACAAGCCTCTAGTCCCAGCTACTTGAGAGACTGAGGTGAGAGGATTGCTTGTGCCCAGAAGTTGGAGGCACCTCTACACTGCAAACTTGGCAACAGACTAAGACCCTATATCTATAAAAAATAAAATAAAAATTACAATAACAGGCGAAAATCTACTCAATCTTTAGTTTGCAATGACTTTTAGATATAACAACAAAAGTAGACTCCATAAAAAAAAGTTGATAGGTAAGACTTCGTTAAAATATAAAATTCTCTTCTCTGTGAAAATGCTGTTAAAACAATGAAAAAACAAGCCACAGACTGGGAGAAAATATTTGCAAAACACATATCTGATACAGGACTTATGCTCAAAATGTACAAAGGCCTCTTAAATTCAACAATAAAAAACAAGCGATTCAATTGAAAAATGGACAAATGATCTGAACAGACATCTCACCAAAGAATATATGCAGATGGCAAATAAGCATATGAAAAGATTCTCAGCAGTCTATGTCATTAGGGAAATACAGATTAAAACAACAATGAGATACCACTACATACCTATTAGAATGGCTAAAATCCAAAACACTAACAACACCAAATGGTAGCAAAAGTGTAGAGCAACAGAAACTCTCTTTCATTGTGAATGCAAAATGGTGCAGCAATTTTGGAAAACAGTTTAGAATTTCTTACAAAGGTAAATATACTCTTACCGTACAATCCAGCAATAGCACTCCTTGGTATTTACCCAACTGAGTGGAAAACTTATGTTCCTACAAAAAAAACCTGCACACAAATGTTTATAGTAACTTTATTTATCATTGCCAAAACTGGGATAAAATGGAAATATCCTTGAATAGGTGAATGGATAAACAAATTGTGGTACATCCACACAATAATATATTATTCAGTAATAAAAAGAAATGAGCTAACAAGCTATACAAATATATGGAAGAATCTTAAATGTACACTGCTAAGTGAAAGAAGCCAGTCTAAAAGAATGACGTACGATATGATTCCAATTACAGCAGGTCCTCTAATAACGTCATTTCAATCAAAGACATTTGGTTACAATGTTGATGAGAAAAAAAATTGATTCCTGGCCTAGGCCACTGTCCATGTGGAGTCTGCAAGGCCTCCCCATGTCTGAGTGGCTTTTCTCCATGTACTCTGGTCTCCTCTCACATTCCAAAGACATGCACATTAGGTAATATCGTGTGTCTAAATGGTCCCAATCTGAGTGAGTGTGGGTATGAGTGTGAGTGTGCCCTGTGATGGGATAGAGTCCTGTCCAGCATGGGATCCTGCCTTGTGCCCTGAGCTGCTGGGATAGGTCCTGGCTACCTGCAACCCTGAACTGGAATGAGTGGGTTGAAAAGTAAATGAATGAATGAATGAATGAATGCAAATTATTGCCAAACAAAAATTTGTAAAGTATACAATAATTTCACAAATGCACAACAATAAATGTTTCAAGACAAAAGCTCTCAGCGAGCCATCCATCATATTTGCTGTTGTTTGTTTTTGAACTGTGTGATGGCAGGAGCTGCTCCTTAAAATTTTTGCTCTGCAAAATTATTTGATTTAGCCTGTGACCACTATGACTGTCATCACTCACTGATTCACCAAAAATTGGATAAATAATTATCTTACTTGTTTTTATTACTCTTTCTTCAGTGTATGCGTAGCTCACATTTATTTCTATATTTAATATTAGAAGTGTTTGGAGTCTTTATTTAGAAGTTTAGTGATTTTTTTGTGTGACCAGAAATACGCCTTAGGAACTTAACTCTTGTAAATATCAACTACCCTATGTAAAACTGGTTTTGGCATAGGTCATTTTGCTTAAAGTCACAGTTTCCAAGAGCCTCTTGACAACATTAAGTGAGGACTTACTGTATACAACATTCTTGAAAAGGCAAAACTATGGAAACAATAAAAAGGTTGGTGCTTGTCAGGGCTTTAGACGGGGGGGAAGAGAGATGAATAAGTGGAACAACAGGGGAATTTTAGGGCTGTGAAATGACTCTGTATGATACTGTGATGGTAAATACAAGATATACATTTATCAAAACCCATAGAACTAAATAACATAGTAAGTCCTAATGTAAACTATGGACTTTAGTTAATAATAATTTATCAATATAGGTTCATCAACTATAACAAATGCACCATACTAATGCAAGATGTTAACAATAAGGCAAATTGCCAGAGAGCCAGGGTGGTATGTTATTGGATCCTTCTGTGCTTTCTGCTCAATTTTTCTGTAAACCTAAAACTGCACTTAAATATAAATATTAATTTTTTTAAAATTAAAAAACAGAATGAGCTACACTACTGTTTTTATAACTGAGAAAGACATGCACAGAAAACAACAAAACACATTTTACAAAAACACATAAAAAAGAAGTTATTCATTAAATATACTAGAATTGTGGTCTTTGGGGAAGTGGAGTATGGCAATAAAATGTAGTTAGCAAAATAAGAGAAGAATGTTGACATTGCATGAACCAATAATGATAACATACCATGAACTGAATATGACCAAATTTGTCCTGTGAATTTGAAATCCAAAAAGGAAAAAAAAACAAACAACAACAACAAAAAACAAACAGGCAATGGTTCTCAATTTGAGCCGGGATATAGAGCTTAGAGAAGCTTAAAAAGAATGCACATGCTTCAGCTACATTTCATACCTATCACATCAGAAACTCCAGAGTTGGAGCCCAAGCTTGTGCATTTTGCAAAAGTTCCTGTATTAGCCAGGACACTTTTAGCTACAGAAACCCAACTTGAATAAGTATAAGCAGTGAAAGTCCAGGACTATATTGGTTTTTTCAACTTGGAAGTCTGGGGTGTAGTCCAGCTTCAGGGGCAGATGAATCCAGGAGCTCAGGCCATCTCACGCTCTCTCTCTCACAGCTGCCTGTCTCAGTCTGTTCTACTGAAGGCAGGTTTTCTTCCATGTAGAGAAGAAAATGTTTACTAACATTTCTGGTCATGTGGTCATCTCTGTTCTCTGAGGGGAAAGAGAGGAGTGAAATGGAGTGCTGTAACTGACAACCCTCAAGGACCAAGGGGATGCAGTAGGAGTTCCCCAAAAGAAGATAGATTAAGTACACCAAACTAGAGATAATCATCATATCCTCCCAATTTAATTCAGAATGACTCAAACATTCACTTATAAGACACACTGGATCTTCATGATGATAAAAAAAAAAAAAGAAAGAAAGAAAGAGAGAGAGAGAAAGAAAGAAAAAGAAAGAAAAGAAAGAAAGAAAGAAAGAAAGAAAGAAAGAAAGAAAGAAAGAAAGAAA
>NW_016803114.1:944416-964933 GCF_001698545.2 Rhinopithecus bieti
CAGCCCGCTGGGAACATTTTTGTTTCCCACATTCCTCTCTTGCTCAACCTAGGCTCTGCTGTCATGTTTTGTCTGGGAACTCACACCATCCCCTGTTCTAGGAATGTAAAACAAACATCTGTTTAAACTTGCTCTGTGTCTGGCTTACAGCTTCCTTTAGTAGGCTTGGAATTTTAAAAATGAAGGTATTTAGGACACCTGGGTGTGCTGTGCTTTTCCATATATATTATCTCATTTAATTCTCACAACAATACAGATAATGGTCTAAGAAAAAGACCAGATAAGTTAATTATCCAAGGTCAGAGAATATAAAAGTGAGAAATGGAATTTGAACCAAGGCTTTAAATCTCCAAATCTCAACCTTTGTCCAGTGTGCAGCAGCTTCACAGATAGCATTAATAATAAAAATAATTATTATAATAGAAGTTGTTAATAGTTTTTAAGTCCTTTATATGTACCAGGCAATGTTTTATAAATATTATCTCACTAATCTTCACAATAGGCTATGAAGAAGATATTATTTCCTCCATTTTACAGATGGGAAGACCAAAGCTCAGATATTATCCTAATCACATAGCTACTAGTGGTGGAGCAAGGATGTAAAACTAAGTGCATCTTAAAAAAGGCCAATTTCAAAAGGTCACATGTTGTATGAGTTCATTTATATGGTATTCTTGATATAACAAAATTATTGAGATAGAGAACAAAATAGCAGTTGCCAGGAGTTAGGGATGGTAGAGGTGGAGGAAGAAGAGTGACTATACTGGGATGGCACAAGGGAGATCTTTGTGGTGATGGAACAGTCCCGTGTTTTGACTGTGGTAGTGGTTATAGAAGTCTACATGTGATGAAATGATATAGAATCCTGCACCTGCATGGCACCAATGTCAGTTCCCTGGCTTTGATATTGTATTATAAATACAAAAGACATAATCAATGGCAATGAGGAAAACAAGATGGGATCGCCCAACACCAGACCTCTCTATACTAACTTTGCAGCTTCCTGTGAATCTATACTTATTTCATTATTTGAAGCCGAGACCAATAGTTGAGCCAGATATAATCCCTTGGAAACTGACATGCCTGTACAAAAGTAAGAAATTATTATTATTGGTAGTACTAATAGGGAAGTGTCAGTTCTCTAAGAAGATAAAATTCCAAATATATTTTGCTTCCAGCTATTTATTTATTTGTTTGTTTGTTTATTTATTTATTTAGAGAGACATGGTCTCACTCTGTCACCCAGGCTGGAGTGAGTGCAGTGGCACAATTATACGTCACTGTAACCTCTAACTCCCAGGCTCAAGCAATCCTCAGACTCAGTCTCCCAAATAGTTAGGACTACAGGCGTGTTCCACCACACCCAGCTAATTATTATTTTTTTATTTTTTTATTTCTATAGAGGGAAAATTTTGCTATATTACTCTGGCTGGTCTTGAACTCCTGGGCTTAAGCAATCCTCCCGCCTTGGCCTCCCAAGGTGCTGAGATTGTAGGCATAAGCCATCACATCTGGCTGCTTCCAGTTTTTTAATATATAATAAATGTAGGCAACTTGCTTTGTTCCATGTGTGTGTACTAGACTCACCTATGCACCTCTGTAAATTTGCATGCCCTCACCTTCTACACCCTGCTTCTGCTACTTGAACTACCATCACCAATCTCCTAACACCACTTACTCAGCCTTCCTTGGGAATGAGGGTTGAACCTCAGCACAGTCTCCATTGGAAGGAGCCAACAGATAAATTTCTTCTCCTGCCATGGTTTATCCTGCCCCAAGGATTTTGTATGTCTTCTCCAGAGAAGTTCCATGTAACTGAGCAAGTTATGTTCTTTGAGAGTTTGTGGCCAGCTTGATAACACACCACATTGTATTTTCTTTCCCTCCTTCTTTGACTCATTTCCATTTTCTCTCACCTTTCCTACCCTGGGATTTTACTTTCCGTAAACTTTTAGCAGGTAAAGTTTGCCTCAGGTTTTGTTTTCTAGGGAAGCTCGGCTAAAACAGTGTGTGTTACTGGAAAGGTATGCTCAGATTAAATTTTGTTAAATTGAATTATATTTTAAGTGCACATAAAGAGATTTTCTGCTTAAAATTTTTTAATGGAATGAGAAGATTTTTGTTCATATAAATAAATTATCCTGCCATATTTACTTTGTAAGGCTAGATTTTTTTAAATCCAAACTTGCTAGGTTATCTACCTCAGTTAGTTTTTCTTTTAAATGGGAAATTCATTTAACAGATAAATACTACACAGATTAACAGTGTAATCTACACAGATTTTAACCCATAGAGTAAAATATATGGGATCCCATCAAGTTCATAGGTGACAGGCAAATGGCTGGTACTGAAACAAACACAATTTCTATATATATGTTAACTGCTCTTCCCAGTAACAATGAGCACACTCAATGCTCAAATTTTGAATCCTAATACCATTCTCTAGTAAATGGAATCTGGGCCCCTTAGAGAAATGGCTGATTCTAGGACTGGGGCAGGGACAATGCAAAATAGAGCATCCTATAATGCTCAAAAAACAAACGTATGAGGGCATTCAAAGAGATATGGGAGCAAATGTGAAAGTGCTCCCAAAACAAACCTGAAAAGATTTGAGGGCAAGACCAGCCTGACCAACATGGTGAAACCCCGTCTCTACTAAAAATACAAAAATTAGCTGGGCGTGGTGGCACACACCTGTAATCCCAGCTACTCAGGAGGCTGAGGCAGGAAACTCACTTGAACCCAGGAGGCAGAGGTTGTAGTGAGCCAGATCGTGCCACTGCACTCCAGCATAAGCAACAGAGTGAGATTCCATCTCAAAAACAAACAAACAAACAAACGAAAAACATAGTGTTGAATTATAACCCAAAGTATAGAATAAATGTCCAGGAGTTCATACCGATTTAAAACCTGATTAAATAAATAAATAAACAAGGGAGAAGAGATAAATCTTCCTTCTATTGCAATCCCAAACAATTTTTGTGGATGCTTTTCTTCTAAGAGGCGAAGTTGAATCCCCTTTTTCCACCTTGAGTATGGGCTGAATTTAGTAACTTGCTTCTAAAGAATGGAGTATGGACAAAGAAGGAGAGTTATTTTACAGTGGAGAAATTGGACAGACACTACCTTAACCAAGTGATCAAAGTTAACACAACCAGTATTGAGTCAAATTGGTAATATTTATTCATGCTATGATATGGTAAGGATGGTACTTCATCTCTGTGGTCATCCTCCCCAAAACCTATCTCCCCGGTCTAACCAGGGAAAAAAATCAAATTGAGGGACATTCTACAAAATATCTCACTATTACTCCTCAAAACTGTCAAGGTCATGAAAAATAAGAAAAACCCAGATAAAAGCAGGCTAAGGAGGCATGACTACCAAATGTAACGCGACATCCTGGACGGGATCCAGAACAGAAACAGGACACTTGTAGAAAAACTAGTGAAATCCAAATAAAGTCTGGGGTTAGTAACAACGTACAAATGTTGGTTTCTTAGTTGTGACAAATGTACTTTGGTAATGTAAGATGCTAACATTACCCAAGAGGGAAAACTGGGTTAAAGTTATACGGGAACTCTTGGTATTTTCTTGCAACTTTCTTGTAAATCTAAAACTACTGTAAAATAAAAAGTTAAAAAAACAAAAAGGCTCAAACTTACCAGGTTCTTGTATCATTAAAAAAACAGAAACTAGAAAGGAGAAATGTTTCAACAGGTTCAGTAGGAGAGAAGAAAATATTTATTGCTTATTTTTCACTTTAATTATTGTAAACTTCCTTTTTGAGAATAGCTCTATGATGGCATTATGTAAATATTGTAAATGAATAAAGAAGATAGAGAGGTAAAAGAGGATAAAAAGCACAGCCAGAGATTAAGGTGAAGGCTGAAGACGCCAGCATGAAGTGAATCAGGGCTGCCGAGCAGGCATAGCAAGCTCAGGGAGCCCACGGTGGGGCTGAGCAAGCAACCTGCTTAGCCTCCTTCTCTGTCAACACCAACCTTGCTTGACACTGTAACCCAGTTGGCATGAGCTCAGTGATCCAGAAAGAGACATTTTTATGTAGCAAGGAAGTCATTAAAATCTGGAAATGTGGTGTCTGCTTCCTCTCCATATCCCAGATTACCCAGAACTGCCCGGGTGAAAATCTAGCCATTGGTGAGTGGGGAGAAGCTAAGCCACTCAGGGAAAAGTTCTGGCAAGATTCTATTTGCCCTTTCCTCCTTCAGGGGCTCACCGTGGTGCTGTCCAATTTTCTCAGATGAAAGATAATTAGAAATATACAAATTGCAGCATAATTTTCCCTTCACGGACGGTGGTACTGATTCATATCCAAAACCTACCTGGGAAAAATAATGACTCCCACTGTTAACACTGATTTTAATAGATCCCTGTGGCTTAAGTGACTACAAATTCTACTCTAAAGGCAAACATTAAATAAAAATTAAAAACATCGCTCACATTTATTTCCACATTAGAAACCAGTAATTATATAAAGCCCTAATTTAAAAATATGTTAGCTGATTTGCCAGTGAGACAGATAGAATAGATTTATTTCCATTTTACAAATGAGAAGTGAAGAACTGAGTAATTCAGTAAATGGTTAAAGAGCATACAACTAGATAACCTAGGTTATCTAGCCTCAGTTCTTGACACTACCTGCCACTCCACCTGGCTTTCATGCTGGTCACTTCATACTTTCAGCCTGCCCTGCACTGTCAGGTCCCTTTATAAGCTCAAAGTCCAGCTTGAATGGGATGAAGGTAGATTGTGGCATTCCCCCAGTTGTGCCTTTCCCTCCAGCAGGCGAGCTTAACCTTACAGCTCTCACTGTCCTCATCATGTATTGTCAAGCAATGGGAATTGGCCTTTTTTGCAACTTTACAAAAAACACTCCATTTACAAAAAGCACTGAGTTCCAGGTGCTGGAATTCCTCCAGGTGGAGGAGGTTTCTTACATGACATTTAAAACTTTCCCCTAAAAATGATATGATGTTTGAGATTGTGAGATTTGCTCTGAAATAATCCGTGAGGGAACAGAGAAGCACAGGGATGGCTGTATGTATGTAGATATGGCATATATACATAGGATATGGGAATGACCTTATAACATAAATGCCAAAGCCAAGTGATAGGTACCTCAGACTTCCTCTACTATGATATCCTCTACTTTTGTATAACTGAAAATTTACAGAATAAAAAGTTAATAAATTAACAAACAAATGAATAAATAAATAACACCAAGACTAGACTCTGAGGAGAAAAAAATCAAGTATCTAAACTTTGAAGAACATAACTGCAATCAGTTAGGGTAGGCTAACCCATTTTAATAAACAGACCTTTAAAAATGATCACTCAAATGGAATAGAGGCTTATTTCACTCTAACAAAATGGTACGGAGTAGGTGTTCCAAACAAGAGGGGGAAAGACTGTGCTCCATGAAGTCGTTCAGGGACACAATCAGACAGGGGTTATGCCATCTCAATATGTGGCTTCCGAGGTCACTTTGCTACCATCCTGGACCATGAGGAGGAAAGAAGCACAATGCCCAGTCTCCTGAAAGCACGGTTTAGAAGGGCATGTATTATTTCTGTTCACATTCCATTAGCAAGAGCTGAGTCACATGAAACATTTAGCTGCAAAGCAAGCTAGCCAAGGTGGCTCATAGCTTGACAGACTAGTTACAGCTGCAGTGGAAAAAAGCACAAATTTTGGTGGAGAACTAGCTGTCTCTGCTACAACAATCTAATAAATTTGGCTAAATTTATTTATAGGCATAAATAAATTTATTATAAAGCTTATGAAACTTAAATTTTAGCGCCTCTCACTTATATGGGTCTCTTCCAAGGCCTGTGAGGGGTCTGTATTAGTTACCAATCTTTGTATAACAAATTACTCTAAACATACCAGCTTCAAACAATAAATATATTATCTCATACTGTTTCTGAGAGTCAATAATCTGGGAGCAACTTATCTGATTGGCTCTGGCTGAGGATATCTCAACAAGTTACAGTCAGGTTGTCAGCCAGGGCTGCAGTTATCTGAAGGCTTGACCAGGACTCGAGGATCTGCTTCCAAAATGGTCCACTGACTTGGTTGTAAGCTGGAAGGCTCAGTTTCTCACCACACAGGCTTCTCCCCAGGGCTGTCTGAGGTTTCATACAACATGTTAACAATGTTCTCCCAGAGTGAATGATCCAAGAAATGTAGAAGTCATCACGTCTTTTATAACCTAGCCTCAGAAGTGACGTATCATCACTTCTATATTCCACTAGTCTCAAAGACCAGCTGCAATACAATATGGAAGAAGAACCATACAAGGGCGTGAATATCAGAAGAGGGATAATTGGGGAAAATCTTTATAATTGGAGGCTGGAGCACATGGTCATATGTTTTTGTAACATTTGCAAAAGTTAAGATATTTCTATAATATTTTTCTTAAGAACTGTCTTGCCCAAATTGTTTAAGCTTTTGGTCCTACAAAACGTGAATGTTATTCTTCTGTTATCTTGCTTGACACTTTTCAAATGGCTTTAGAACTCAGTGAAACTATTCCACAAACCAAAGTTATAATAACTAAATTCTGAATGGAATAAGGCACTTTTAAAAAATGTTTGTTTGGGTTACTGTTAATATTATCTAGATTTTGCACTGTTGATTTATTAACAATGCCAGATGAGAACTTAGGAGATCTGGATTCTAATCCAGATTCTATCTCGAATAAGCTAGGTGGTCTTCCTTTCATAAGAGGCAGGCTGCTTTCCAGGCTGACTTTTTTGTCAGTAATGAGGGTTTCCATTCACTCGTCTATATAGATCAGCTCTTTAAAACTCTATGAATTAATAATATGTCTCTCTATGCCTGAAATTCCTCATCCACAAAATGAGGATAACAGTACCTACTTTATAGAGCTATAGTGATGATTAAATAAGGTAATCTACATAAAGTGTCTAGAATATGCCGAGCAAGCAACAAATGCTCAATGTTAGCCATTCTTACTATTTTACCCCTGGAAACTCGCCAATCTCAGGAAGCCTATTTTGAATGCTTTTATAGTACCATAGTAATTTGTAATCTCAGTTTTTATCTTGGATGATTGTGTACATTTTTGTAAGTTGGCAAAAGACAATAGGAAGTAATGTCAAGGATATAGAACATTTAGAACTCTCATACATTTATCAATAGGAGTATAAATTGTAATGACTTTGGTAAAACATTTGGCAGTATATCTACTTAAGCTAAACATGTGCATAGCCTATGATAAAGCAAATTCTCTTCTTGCTACCAACCTGAAAGAAATTAGTGCTTGCATCTACCAAAAGATATATATAAAAATAGTCATAATAGCTTTACTCATAATAAGTGAAATTATTCATAAAAGGTGAAACAACCAAAATGTCCTTTTACAGTAAAATTGATAAAGTATAGCGTATTCACACAATGCAATGACTATAGCAATGAAAAAATACAAGTGTCACCAAAATGATGTTGAGTAAAAGAAAAAAGCATAAAAAATTGCATATTTTATAATTCCATTATGTAGAGTTCAAAATCAGGCAAACAAATCTGTGCTGATTGATATAGGTCAAAATAACGATTACCTTTGGGAGGATACTCATTGGAAGAGGGGGCAAAGGAGCCTTCTGGGATGCTGGAAGTGTTCCGAAATACATTGATCTGAGTGGGGGTTATATAGGCATATACACAAGCAAAATCAATCAAGCTTTAGATTTAAGATTTATACTTTTGTTGTAAGTTGTACCTCAATAAACCTTTTTTTAAGTTGGTAATGGTATAAAGAAACACACTGCTGGATAGTGATTTATATTTATTCAACTGTTTCATTTTAGCTAATGCTAAATTGTTACAATTATGACTACTGGGCAGCAATTACTGAACAATTATTTAACTATTACTCCCCTAACATATACTACCCTATTAATTGTGTCAATTGTTCACTCATTTTACAAATAAGTGCCAAGTACTCTGCTAGGGGATGAGACCATTAACAATGAACAAAATAGTCATAGCTCTTGCCTCCACAATGCTAGGTGCATTGAGACGAAATAGAAAAGTAAATCAAGAGTCACAATTGCATGTCACAAATGCATTATAGGGAGAGTGGAAGGTACCTTGCCTGCTATTGGAAGACAAAGCAGGAACAAAGGCCCAGAAAAAAAAGACTTGCTGAAGAAAATAATATCCAAGTTAAAATCAGTACCCTTAGAGAGACACAGAGTGTAATTTTATGGCACACTGTTCCACAAGCTCAAGAGAACACGGCATATTCTATGACCTGAGAAAAGTTCAATATGGTGGACATAAAGCATGTTGGACAGGGAGCAAGGAGCACAATAAATGATGCTAGACAAGCGAGCCCATGGAAGACACTGCAAGCCCTGTGAAAAGGGTAAAGGTATTCCAGGGACGGGGAAAAAACATGACTCAACATGTAATCTGGATATATTAGTCTGCCTTCAGTGTGAAGAATGAACTAGGGAGAGGCAAGCTTGAAGGAATAGAGACTGGTTGGCAGGCTGTGGCAGTTAACCAGACTGCAGATGGTGGTATCTAAAACTAAGACAGTAGAGGAAAATTGAGACATATTAATAGTTTGGAAGTAGAAACAGCAGGGCTTGAAGACTGACTAAGCAAAAGGGAGATTGACAGTTGATGTCCAGTTTCTGGCTTGAGCAACCTTGTGTACAGTGGTGCCATTCACCAGTACAGGAAACACAATGAAAGAGAAGTGTGCTAATTTGAGATATTTTGAGGAGGTAAGAGTAGAAAGCTGATGAGTTCTGTTTCATCCAGGCTGTTTTTAAAGTGCTTAGGAGCCACTGAGTTGGAGATATTTAGACTGCAGCTGGTGCCTAGGAGAGGTGACTATCCTGAAGAAATAAATTTGGAAGTCGGCATTGTGCAGGCATTAATTAAAGGCACATAAGTAGAGAGAATCTAAAATCACCCTGAATAATACGTAGAGTAAGAAGAGAAGCAGATTAATTATAGAACACTGAGGAATCCTCATCCTTACATGATCAGAAGCAGCGAAAGAGGGTCCCTCAAAGAATACTGAGGAGAAACACAGAGAATGAAGGAAACCAGAAGACTATGTACACAGAAGCTAAAGGAAGAGAGAGTCTTCAAAAAAAAAAAAAAGTATTAGGTGGGCAACAGGATCAAATGGTGCCAAGAGGTTACACAGGGAGTCTTGGTGATCTTCACAAGAGCATTAGCAGAGGATGTATATGCCAAATTTGAGTGGCTAAGAACAGAATGTGAGGTCAAGAGATCTGATTGTCAAATATCCACTCCTGCCTACCTCAAAACTGGGGGGTCCTAGTCCCCTTGCTGCTGACTAGTTTAGAAACATATTAATTAGAGTCCTAGTCTCAGACAGAGTACATTCTCATTAGTTTAAGTGGAAAAGGATTTATTACAGGGTATTGGTTAGCTTAGAGCATGTCTGAGGGAGCCCAGAAACCAAGCTTGAATGTTTCATAGCCAACACAGCCAGAAGAAATGATCAACCACACCATGGGAACTTTCCAGCAGATATGTCCCTGCTGCCACCACATGCTGCTTGATACCCATGAACGCAGGATCTGGTCACCAGAAGCTCTCCAACAGCTGCAGTAGAAAAAAGCCTTTATGACTGTGCCTGCCAGAAGAACCTTGTGGCCTCTGCCTTGTGATGTTCACTTCTGCCTGCCAAGTCTGTTGGGGGATGGGGGTCTGCCAGTAGAAACCATGAGCAACCCCAGCTACACTTCAAGAGAGTCTTGGAAATACAGTCTAGCTTTCCAGCTTCTAAAGCCCAGGAAGCCATGTAACAATGGGATTGGAAACGTGTGGAATAAACCCATCAGTAATATTTGCTGTTGTCCATCCCTTTGATTCACCATCCATTCACCCTTCTTCCCATGTTAAAATTTCAAACCACAAATTGCAACAACATGTTCTTGCCTTTCATAATTTAATTATTTCTTATACAAAAGAAGCTACATTCATTGTCTCCCTTTGAGATACAGAAGCTCATCAATTACTCCATGTATCTTTGGGTAATGTTTTTTCCTTTTCATGCAAAGTCACAACTCAGTGTTGATATTCTGAAATCTGTAGACTACATTGTAACGTTAAACACAGATGAAAAGAGCAAGGGAAAAAAAGAACATAGCAAGGAAGAAAATAAGCGTAGGTACTACAGATCATGAGACCATAACTAGGATTTATAACTTCCTTCCTCAACTATTTATTCTACGCTCCCTTTGCCTTCAGCCAGAAACTTAGATGAATCATTTACCTGATGAGATGATCTAAACTTCCTTCCTAAAAGGCCTTTTATGACTCTGACATATAGATTCCTAAGATTTTGCATTGGCTTTTGCCACTAGACATGGTAGTAGCAGAAGACAAATGATGCCCTAGATTCCAAATATACTCCTCCTTGCATTCATTGTCGGGTAGAAACTCTACCTCTTTAAAATAAGAATCAAGCACCCCGGCCAATATATGCAATCTTTTCCTTCCCTTGTTCACGGAGCATGAAGAGTCCAAAAAGATCAGGTGCCAGATGCAACCACTTTTGTGTCTCCTGATGGACCCATTCTTCCCTTAAAAAATAAGACTGTTAGACAAGCAGAATTAAAAGTTACAGGGACAGGAAACAAGAATTTAGTGGGAGATGTCACTCCTACTTCACATCCATTTGCTCCTGAACCAATCAATGTATTGTGGCCATGGAAGATGATATGCATTTATTGCATCCTGAGTGCTAGCACTACAACCCTGCAAGGTCATATTTCCCAGCTGGTACCTAAACTGGGCCTCCCAATTTACCTTCTGTCTTTCTAAATGCCTTTCAAGTTCTTGGTGATGGGATACATGGAGAGATTGGTGAATATCAACAGAATTAATTAGCTCAATGCTTTACTTCATTTGCCAATAAATAAATTCCCAGGTCAAAGCAATCACTAATGGAATATCAGTGAATTAGTTAGTAGATCTATGGATAATGATGCAGGTAAGAATTTTGCATGCAGGGAAAATAAACCTATATCTATAGTACACACATGTTGTAGTGAGAAAAAACTGCTGCTCTCTCCATGATGGAAGAAGACCTGTGTAATCAACCTGCCACTAGATGACTGGTTCCTATTCCGGGGCTTGGGATTGGACCCGGATATTCATCACTGCAGTAGTTATCATTGGTACTCTGGTGTTGAACTAGCCATATAAGCCCCAGGGAGAGAAGTCAATGTTGAATCTATGCATAAACTCCTTCCCTGCTACTGTGGAAACTTTTTAAATGAGCCCATTGAACACTTAGATGTCTGAGGAAAAACCCTTTTGTCCACTTAGTCATTGAGAATCTCCTCTACTGAAGGAGTCATTTGACAAGTATCCCCGTGGTACCCTGTTATTTTCATACTCTGGGCACAACTTAAAAGTGTCCATCTATGTGCTTCTTTCCCTGTATCTTCTTATCACAGTCTTTCAATCTTGTTCTTTCGTGACCTGACTTAACTCAGCCCATGAATCAATATAAATCCATGCCTCAGACCATCTTCTTTCATAAAAAATCAACCACAAGATGTTCCTTCCAAAACTCACATGTGCATCTGCTTGTCAGAAGCCTATTCTATGAGAAAACCCTTACAATGATTTCTTTTTCCCTGCAAAGAGGAAGCATGGTCATCTGCTGGAAGTGCAGAGGAAGGTGACAGGATCAGAGGTTTGAGAATTCAGGTTTAAATTAGCCACTCATGAGAGTGGTTGATTTGGAGAAAAAAAAAGGATTGGTGGGGGCAGTTTTGAAGGTGCCAAACTGTATAGTTATATGATTTTTCTCCAGAAGCCTACTGTTAGTCATTGAAGACACAAAAACCACCACAATGAACAAATGCAACATGTTTATTGCAGCCTCAAGACTAGTCATTCACCTGAGTTTAAAAATAATCATTCTTTTACAAAGCAATTTACTGGTAATTCTAGCTAAATCAAAGTTATTATTTAGATGTTAGATTTTAATAGCAGTTTTTTTGTCTAAGACGTAATAGTAATGTATAAACATTTTTTTCCAAATAAGTACCATTTGAAATAATCATTGTCTTAGCCTGTTTATGCGGCTATAACAAATTACCTGAGGCTGGGTCCTTTATTTTTTAAAAATTTATTTCCTCACAATTCTGGAGACTGAGAGGCACAAGGTCAAGATGCTGCCAGGATCGCTGTCCGGTGAAAGATGGTTCCTCATAGATAGCGCTGTCTGGGTATTGTCACGTGGCCAAAGAGTGGATGAGAACAAACCCACTCCCTCAAGCCCTTTCATAGGGCCCCAATCACATACATGAGGGCTCTGCCCTTATGACTTAATCACCCCCTAAAGTCTCCACGTTTTAACACTATCATATTGATGATTAAGTTTCAACATATGAACTTTGGAGGACATATTATTTATTCAGACCACAGCAATTATCTTACAAAATCAAATAATTGTTGTATATTGTAATCAAATCTGTTGATTACAATAGTTACCTGTAGGGAGGGAAACTAGTGACTGAAGGAAGGACAAGAGTGGAAGGAGATTACTTTCACTTAATACCCCTTTGTAACTTTTGAATTTTATGCCTATACATAAAAATTCCTATAAATAATAAAATAATATCTATGAAAAGCCCCTTGATGTGTCCTGCTTTACCCACAAGTATACCCCTCTGCCAGGTGCTGACAGGGCAAGGCTCTATGCAACTGTGATCTACCCTATACCTATACCAAATGACACCTAACTGGTGATTTTTCTAAGCCATTTGCTCAGCATCAGCTAACCAGAAAGATATTTTCTGAAATATCTATGGTAAGAATACAGATTACTTATTTCTTCCTTATATTTTCCAAACTTTCTAGCATGCTCATAGTCAGGGAAAATGCATCATAAATCTTTTGTCATGTGTTTGTTCATTCACCTTCCCACATATTTGACCAAATTTTATTGAGTGTCGTATGTGGATGTGTTATAGAAATTCATATGTGCTGTGTTCTAGGAAATACAGAGCTAAAAAGAGGAAACCTCTAGTTGCCTTGGTCTCTTTTGAATGAAGCAGAGTGTAAATAAGGAAGGATTCCTGCCCTCCAGGTATTTACAGACAGATATATGGAAAAGCACCTAATAAAACAGAATGATTTTAAAGCTATATGCAACTAGCAATGTGTTATGGGACTAAGAAGAAGAAACAATCCTGTGCATATCAGGAAATGTTTCACTGGACAAAAAAGGAATCTGAATTAAGGTTTGAAGGAGGATTAGAATTTTAGAGAAGAGAACAAGATGGAAAGTGGTGAAAAGGGTGGCTAGCTCTGTGGGGTCTTTTCTTTAAGGGCACTAATCCCAATCATGAGGGCTCTACCTTCATTACCTAATCATCCCCCAAAAAGCCCCACCTTCCAATACCATCACCTAGTTAAGATTTTTATATATGAATTTTGGGGAGATTAAGCATTGCAGTAAGTTTGGGAAGCTGGTCGCTGCCCAGTGAGATAAGAATGCAGTGTGCAGCTGGGTGCAGTGGCTGACGCCTGTAATCCCAGCACTTTGAGAGGCCGAGGCAGGTTGATGACCTGAGGTCAGGAGTCCGAGACCAGCCTGGCCAACACGGTGAAACCCTGGCTCTACTAAAAATACAAAAATTAGCCCAGTGTGGTGGCAGGTGCCTGTAATCCTGGTTACTCAGGAGGCTGAGGCAGGAGAATCACTAGAACCCAGGAGGCGGAGATTGCAGTGAGCCAAAATCGTGCCACTGCACTCCAGCCTGGGGGACAAAAGTGAGACTTCATCTCAAAAAAAAAAAAAAAGAAGAAGAAGAAGAAAAAGAAAAAGAATGCAGTGTGCATGGAAATATTTATGGGAAAGGATGCCAGAAAGGAATGGAGGAATCATATTGCCTTGAAGAGTGAAGCATGTACTGGGAAGACACTGAAAGTTTGTGAAAAGAAAGAAACAGCTTCCACTTATGTTTCAGGACAATGTCGTGTTTTAGGCAGTATGATGACATTAAGATCACGGACTTTGAAATTAAGCATACCTAAATTTTAATCTTTTCTTATACTCACTAGCAGTGTCATTTGGGGCAAGTCACTTAACTTTTCTGTTTCTTAATTTCATCAGATCAGACTAGAGTTGACAAATGAAAGTAATCAATGCTCAAATGGCACACAGTAGATGCTAAATAAATTATAGGTATCACCCTTTTTATGGCAATGTGGAGGGTATATTACCAAGGTGAGAGATTGAATGCACAGGCTATTCCATGGACTGATGTGGAGTCTTGATGAGAAGGGTTGAGGGCCCAAAATAAATAATGACTGTGGGAATAGAAATGAGAGAACAACGTTAAGATATTGGCATCTACTGGACAGAGGCAGAGATCCTGCAATACATAGAACAGCCCTCAACAACAAAGAATTACCCAGCAAAAAATGGCTGTAGTACCAAGATTGAGAATTCCTTTAATAATGGAAAGAGATCAGAGAACAAGTTGTATGATCTTTCTTTCCTTAGAAAAAAAAATTTTTTTTTGAGATGGGGTCTCACTCTGTTGCCCAGGCTGGGATGCAGTGACTCAATCTTGGCTCACTGCAACCTCCACCTCCTGGGCCCAAGTGATCCTCTCACCTCAGCCTCCTGAGTGTCTGGGACTACAGGCGCACACCATCACATCCAACTAAGTTTTTGTATTTTTTGTAGAGATGGGGTTTTGCCACATCACACAGGCTGGTCTGAAACTCCTGAGCTCAAGTAACCCACCCACCTCAGCCTCCCAAATTGCTGGGATTACAAGTGTGAACGACTGCGTCCAGTCCAATGATTGTTTTAAATTATGAAATATTTAAAACATATTTGCAATATAATAAACAGACACCTACATGCTTACCATCAAAATTTAATGCGTATTCATAACATAGTTCTTCTCCATCAAGGAGAAAGAGATGGAGCTGTGAGTCCGGATAATCCTTCAGACACACTCCAGCCCTCTGACTGAGAATCAGTTGTATCTGATGGAAGAGTACTTACATATCCTCAGGTAAAGATCTTTCATTTCTCCTTCACGGAACTTTAACATGTAAATTTTCTGAAAGGAATAACTTGTTAAATTAAGAGTAAGAATTTTCTATTAGGCTCATTAAACAACAATATTAACAAATATTATTAAGGTAGCATGACATCTGGGAAAGAAAGAAAATTGAAGTTTTCTATAATAAAACTTTCAATAAATGAGGCTTAACACTTCATAGGAACTCCATAGTTTTTAATTAAATGCAAGCAGAGAGGAGAACCCAGTCTACTCTCACAAGCTTCTCATTGCTCCATCAAAATCTGACATTGGGCTGGGGGTGATGGCTCACGCCTGAAATCTCAGCACTTTGGGAGCTGAGGTGGGCCAATCACTTGAGGTCAGGAGTTCGAGACCAGACTGGTCAACATGGTGAAACTCCATCTCTACTAAAAATATAAAAATTAGCTGGGCATGGTGGTATGTGCCTGTATTCACAGCTACTCAGGAGGCTGAGGCAGGAGAATCGCTTGAACCAGGAGGTACAGGTTGCAGTAAGTAAGGAGGCAGAGGTTGCACTGCACTGCAGCCTGGACCACAGAGTGAGACTCTGTCCCCCCACCCAAAAAAAAAAATCTGACATTGGCAAATGATTCAGTTTCAGTGCCTACAGTCTGTATATTTTGCCATGCGTGTGATTTCCCCCATAATATGCTACAAATATAAATGAAAAAATTAAGTGGCTCCGTCAGGCTTTTAGTGACCATTACCACTTATGAGATAAGTAGAGATATGCAGACACAGGGAGGTCAGACAGACTTACACATCAGCCAAGGCATTGTTCCTGCAGTAGGCTGCTTCAAATTCACACCACAGCACGGTTACAAGACCTACATATCAAGATCCTTTGAGTCACTCTTGGGCAGGTGGTACTACAGATGTAAAATCCGCATATGCCAAGGATTCATTGTGCCTTTATTAAATCATAGCACCTATCATGGCTTCTGTGATGGTTAATTTTATGTGTCAATCTGACTGGACTAAGGGATACCCAGATAGCTGGTAAAACATTTCTGGGTGTGTCTGTGAGGATTTCTGGAAGAAGGGCATTTGAATCAGTGGTTGAGTAAGAAAGAGTCACACTCATTGATGTGAGCAGGTATCATCCAATCCATTGAGGGCCCAGATAGAACAAAAAGGCAGAGGTATTAGGCTGGGCCCAGTGGTTCATGCTCACTTATAATCCCAATGGGAGGCCAAGGCAGGAAGATTGCTTGAGGCCGGAGTTCAAGACTAGTATGAGCAACATAAAGACACCCTTGTCAAAAAATTAGCTACTTGGGTGGCTGAGGCATGAGGATTGCTAGAGTCCAGGAGTTCAAGGTTGCAGTGAGCTATGATCACACCACTGCACTTCAACCTCAGTGACAGAGTGAGAACCTGTCTCTAGAAAAAAACGAAAATAAAATAAAAATTAAAAAAATAATAAAAATTTAAAGAAAACCAGAGGTAGAACAAACTCACTCTCTTCTTTAGCTGGGACATCCATCTTCTCCTGTCCTTAGACACTGGGCCTTTGGGCTCCGACTGAGACTTGTACCATTGGCTTCCCTGGTTTTCAGATCTTTGGGCTGAGATAGAGCACCACCAGCTTTCCTGGACCTCCAGTGTGCAGATAGCAGATTATGGGACTTCTCAGCTTTCATAAGTCAATCCCTCATAATAAATTTTTTTCTATACATCTATATGTATACTATTTGTTCTATTTCTCTGGAGAACCCTAATAGAGCTTCCTTCTTTGATCCACATCTGCCTAGGTACTCAGATCTTCTATTTACATGTGTATTTGTGACATGCATTTTCAATCAGCTGCCTCAAGCAGATTTTTTTTGTGGATTATTTTATGTCTGTGGTTTAACATGCTCATGTAACTATCTAAAGCTGTGCTGTCCACTACACTAGTCAATAACCCACATATGGTTACTGAGCATGTGAGACATGGCTAATCTAAATCAAAGTGTGCTCTAAGTGTAAAAAAAAACAGGATTTTGAAGACCTAGGGGGAAAAGGGAAAAAATGTCTCATTAATTTTATTACATTGATTACATGCTGAAATTATTTTAGGTATCTTCCATTAAATAAAATATACTACTAAAATCCATCTCATCTGGCTTTGTTACTTTTTAAATGTAACTTTTAGAAAATTTGTAAAAACCAGACAACCTTTTTTAGAGAAATATCTTTAGCTATTACATTATTAACAGACGATATTGTGTTAGATTACCCTGTGCTAGAATGGGAGATGTCCTATTCATGAGAGAGGTTTTATCAAGGAAGAAGTGGTTGTAGCCATATTTCCCTAGCCAGGTACTGATGAAATCAATTATTAAAGGTCTTACTTCTGAATGTGTACATACATATGACCCCTGGAGGTAGAAGGGATAATCATAAGGATTTTTAAGACAAAAATCATACTTGATTAGATTTTTTTTGTGGGTAAATAATTACATGTAAGAAGAGGATGCCATAATATCTACTTTTTCACAAAGTTTTGACCAAGTTTTGTGCTGAAAGTTTTCTTATCCATAAATGGGTGGGAAAAGAGTGTGAGATAAAAGCACTTCAGTTAAGAATAGATAACTTGGAACCAACCCAAATGTCCATCAATGATAGACTGGATAAAGCAAATGTGGCACATACATACCATGGAATACTATGCAGCCATAAAAAGGATGAGTTCATGTCCTTTGCAGGGACATGGATGAAGCTGGAAACCATCATTCTCAGCAAACTAACACAAGAATAGAAAACCAAACACTGCATGTTCTCACTCATAAGGGGGAATTGAACAATGAGAACACATGGACACAGGGAGAGGAACATCACCCCCTGTTTGGGGGTGGGGAGGTAGGGGAGGGATAGTAGGTGATGGGTTGATGGGTGCAGCAAACCACTATGGCACGTGTATAACTATGTAACAAAACTGCACATTCTGTACATGTACCCCAGAACTTAAAGTATAATAAAAAAAGAATAGATGCATTAGTTATCTATTGCTGCATAACAATATTACTATAAACTTAGTGACTTAAAACAACACACATTTATTATCTCAGTTTCTGTGAGTCAAGCATTCAAGTATAGCTTAGCTGGGATCTCTGCAAGACTAAAATCAAGATGTTGGCCAGGGCTGGATTCTCATCTGAGTTTGACTAGGGGAAGATCCACTTCCATACTCACATGGATATTGGCAGTATTCAGTTCTTTTTAGGATAACAGACTAAGAGTCTCAGTTTTTTACTAGATGTTGGCTGGAGGCTGCCCTCAGTTTCCTTGTTACATGTCCTCTCCACAGGGAAGCTCACAACACAGCCACTTGCTTCTTTAAAGGCAGCAAGAGAGAAAGCGTCTCAGCAAGAAGGATGTTACAGTCTTAATTAACACAATCACATACATGTAACCAAGTATATCCTATCACCTTTCTGTATTTTATTGGTTAAAAGCGAGTCACAGGTCACATACACACACACTCAAGGGAAAGGGAAAGTGTGAAGGCCATAGGGTAGAGAAAATGAGGCCTCCTTAGAGTCTGTCCTACAGATAGAGAACTGGCTTAGGGATAAAAATTAGGAAAAAATGTCACAGTGGTGTCCAAAGTATCTGTGTTCGGATCATTTTAATTAATATTTTTCAAATGATTTGGGGAGAAGAAAATAACAAGATTTCCCAGTTTTCCAACAGAAATCATTTTCTAAATAGTGAAATGTTGTGACAATGGGAATAAGCAAAGATTGCTCAATGGAAATCATGAGCTGTGGCAGTAGCAACATCATTGACAAGTGGGAAGCGGACTTATGTCTGAGAACCAAGACACAGAAGCAATAACTAGAACTGCACAACCATCTTGCTGGAGTCAAAGACAGGCTGCATCAGGGACTGGGGGCATTCAGGAAATGCTACCCAGTAGAGTTTAAGAATAGCAGAGTAAAACATGCAGGCCAGCCCTGTAGCAAAAGGAAAGTGGGTGCATGGTAAACGTTCTCTTCTTACAGAGATTCAAAAAACCTTCCAGTGAAAGGCCAGAGAAGATACATAGACTCTGTGACTGTCTTAAAAGAGAGAGAAAGGGAAAAACTTGCTAAACCATAATATGTGGTGTCAATGCTCAGAAAAGATAACTGATTATTTTACAGGTTCTGAATTAATTAAAAATATTTTAATACCCAAGATCTCACACATTAAAACTGAATCATTCTGTGTTTTAGTGAGTAGCTGCCCTCATTTTCTTTCAACAATTATTTACTGAGCAGTTATTGTGCTAGGAGACGCAGTAGATGCTTCAAATACAGCATGAGCAAAAACAGGTGAGGTCTCTGCTCTCACAGAGCTCATAGTAATGGGAAAGATGAACACTGGATGAATAATTATACAAATAATGACATAATTATTACTGGTAAGTATTATTTAAAAATGAGAATAGGGTGCTTGGAGGAAAACATAATGGGGGACCCAATCTAGCATCCAGGATCAGGATTGAAGGCACAGTGACATTCAAGCTAAAACTTGATGGATAAGTTCCTGCCTAGAGATGGAGAAAGCAGATGCCAGCAGAGGAAATGTGTTAGAAGACCCCAAGAGAAAAGAGTTTGAGGTTCACTGGAGGAGGGAGGGTGACATGGCTGGGGCACGGAGAGCAAGAGCTCAAAATGACAGTAGCAATCACATAGAGCCATGTCAAGGATGTTTGAATTTCTCTTAAGAGCACTGAGAAGCCACTGAGAGTTTTAAGCAGAGAAATGACATAATATGATGTTTCCTTTAAACTGTCATTCTCATAGTTATTGGGGACTGGACTGAAGAAAGGGCAACTGTGGACACAGAACAGCCAGTAAGGTTTTCACAGTCATCCAGAGAGATACAATGGTGGTTTGGATTAGGCAAATGACAATGAAGATGGAGAGAAGTGGATACATTTAATAAATATTTTAAGGTAGAAAGGTCATTGATTGGATGTGAAGTACCTTTCAGAGGGAGATGGAATTTTCAAGGATGACAACCAGGTTTCTGGCATAAACAATTGGGGGACAGTTACCATTTATTGATAAAAGGAAAAGTAGATGGCTACTGATTCAGTAGCTGCAAAAGTAAAACCTTTGGTACCAGGACCAAACAACTCTTTTAGAGTTTGTACAACACAAATTAAAATCGTGAACGACCAAACATTCTGAACTCCTGTCCAATAATTAATACCTGTGGATAACAGGCAACTGTTTTTCTATGCAAGAGTAAAGCTTATTCTGTCAATGTTATTATTGCAATATCTCACCATCAAGGGGATGTTCAGATTTATGAATGTATTTTCTGTATTAACATTTTATAAAACTGATTTGTCCAAGGTTTTGGTTTTCTTTTGTTTTTATGTTTGTTTGTTTTTGTTTCTGTTTTTTTTTTTTTTTTTTTTTTT
>NW_016803114.1:965239-1036111 GCF_001698545.2 Rhinopithecus bieti
TTTTTTTTTTTTTTTTTTTTTTTTTTTTTTGCTTTTCCATGTTGTTTGGCCTCTCAGATCTAACCCTGTGAGGCTGTAAGAAACTATGCTGTGTCTTATCCGCCTTTGACCTATAGTGGATATTCACTGAATATTTGCTGGTTAGAGAAATGAATGTTTATTGTGTGGATTGTAAACTACCATTGAGGTTAACAATGACTCTAAAAATGTAAAAATTAGACAGATGAATTCAATACAAACATGTCAAGATAAATGAATTGGAAGAAAATAATTCAGATCACACTAATAAAATATTGGGTTCTGAGCTATTCAAATACAACCCAAAATAATCCAGAACATAAATAACTTTTTCACAGAAAATATCTATCCTATTTCTAAGATAGTAGCTTAATGCAATGAACTGTAAAGGGAGATTGATTTTAGAATTTAGTATTCAAATATCAAAGACAAGTGGGTATTGACCATGAGAAGACAAGGAATTTCTTATATGAAAAAAAAATCAGATAACAGTGAATGCAAAGATAAACATTTACAATTAGGTTTATAAAACTAGGAAATGAATTTCTCTGGTAATACAGCTATCTCTGAAAAATCCTATTTCACCAAAGGCAATTACTTTAAACAGTCATTCAAATTATACGACATTCATGGAAAAGGAATATTCCATAAACTATAAATTAAACCCAAATTGTTTCAAATCTCTAATGATTGTTCTACTTATTACCATTTGTTTCCATAGTTTGGTTTCTTTAGCTTGGTTAAATTGTAATCTGAGTGACACCTATTCAATGATCCCAACAGAGAATTCTAATTTTTATTGTGCAATCATTTCTAAACCTTGGATATCCATTTTACATGCAACACCAGTGAGGACTCTTAGGAAACCAATGCTATGTGACCCTTTCCAACAGTGCAGAGGTTTATGGCCCAATTTGTTTTGTTTTGTTTAATCTTTAAAGGTTAAGATTGAGTTGCAAAAAGGATTAATTCGTCACCTCCTTATCAACCTTAGCCACAGAAACTGTGAGAGTCTCTTCAGAAGGAAACTTGCAGATTTAGGAATAGGTCTGAATAGGTCTGAAAAGAGGATTTATTTTTCACTAGATAATCTTGTACTGTTTTTTTGTGTGTGTGTGTTTGTTTGTTTGTTTGTTTGCTTGTTTGGGATGAAGTCTCACTCTGTTGCCCAGGCTGGAGTGCAGTGGTGCAATCTTGGCTTACTGCAACTTCCACCACCCGGGTTCAAGCAATTCTCCTGCCTCAGCCTCCCGAATAGCTGGGATTACAGGCACTCGCCACCACACCAGGCTAATTTTTGTATTCTTGGTAGAGATGGGGTTTCACCGTGTTGGCCAGGCTGGTCTCAAACTCCTGATCTCAAATCTGAAGTGATCCACCCACCTCTGCCTCCCAAAGTGCTGGGATTACCAGCATGAGCCACCATGCCCAGCCTGTTTGATTTTCTTTATGTGTTTATTTTAGCCACATGTATGTATTACCTTACAATCACCATAAATCACAATTTAAAAACGATAACAACAACAGAATTAGTTACATGAAAAACACCAAAATTACATAAGTAGTTTTTTGTATCTCCCTTGGAGATAGTCTGTGTTTTTTCCAAAGTTCTACAGAATGTACTGATATTCTAAGTATAAAGTTCTGTTATATCATCTAAAAACAAAACTGAATGTCTATATGGTCAATAGAAACAAGTTAATTCTCTGCATTCCCAGGGTCATGATGCCAAAAATAAACTAAACTCTCCAAAATTCAAATCTCTTTAATCAAAAGTTTTGATTCTACCCTAAGGACTCTTTGTTCAAACTGCTAACAAAAATAAAATGGGCTGAGTTGAATTGAGTTAAAGTGTCTCTTATTCTCACCTCAAAACTCCTAAGAATGTACCATGAGTTGGGAAAATGCATGTTTTTTAAAAAGCAGAGAATCTAAACAAGTCACGAAAGGATTGAGTCACCAGGTAAGAAAGGATGGCTGTGTGCAACACTGAAGTTAAGGTGCTAGGAAACAAAGCAGGCAAAACTCACCCTGGGTCTAGTGTCCAAATTCACCCAGAAACGAGCCTCAGACAAACTGGCTAATGCTATCTGCACTCATCTGTGGCTCGGTTGTACTAGCAAATTACCTTATTAATGAATAATAAGCAAACAGATCTAGGTCACCTATATTTCATTTCTTGGTGAGGTAGGTCCACTTTAGGGTTCCAAAGTCCAGATCAGAAATGGTTTTGAAGAAGTCGGAATCAGGACCTAGGACTCATAGGACCATCAAAATCTGGTTTAAAAATGTTCTATCAGTTCTATGTTGGTTCAAAGAAATGGCACAAGCTATGAAATTTTTTTTTTTTTTTTTTGAGGCGGAGTCTCGCTCTGTCGCCCAGACTGGAGTGCAGTGGCGCAATCTCGGCTCACTGCAAGCTCCGCCTCCCGGGTTCACGCCATTCTCCTGCCTCAGCCTCCTGAGTAGCTGGGACTACAGGCGCCCGCCACCTCGCCCGGCTAGTTTTTTGTATTTTTAGTAGAGACGGGGTTTCACCATATTAGCCAGGATGGTCTCGATCTCCTGACCTCGTGATCCGCCCGTCTGGGCCTCCCAAAGTGCTGGGATTACAGGCTTGAGCCACCGCGCCCGGCCAAAGCTATGAAAATTTTTAAAACAGCTTGCTGACAAAGCCACCCCTTTACCTTAAGACTTTTCAGCATTCATTTAATTTGACATTTTCTGCAAAATTTTTACGGATATGAGAGTTTTCCGAGACTATCTATAGCACAGCCTCTGCAGATAGCTCAAATCTCTCTCAAATTGGCCTTAATAATCCATATTTGTGGCTTTCAACCAGGGTTGGATGGGCTTGGCCTGAGTACTATAGTTTGGAAAATCTGCCACAGTGATTGGAATACATGGAGTCGACACCTGTTTACCTCCAGTGTGCACACTCACAGATGCACATACACTCAGGATTTATGTCACTGTATCTCAGGTTTTACCTTATTCCATTGTAGTGTCTTCTCACAGCAGAATAACATATCCACCATGGAACAGACTTTATCAAGCTTGAATTTCTTTCTTGAAAAAAGTCAAGATAGGATCTTTCTTTCTGTTGCCCAGGCTGGAGTGCAGTGGTGACATCATGGCTTACTGCAGCCTCAAACTCCTGGGCATAAGCAATCCTCCCACCTCAGCCTTGAGAGTAGCTGAGACTACAGGTGTGTGCCAACCAAGCCCAGCTAATTTTTTTAAATATTTTGCAGAGAAAGGTCTCACTATGTTGCCCAGGCTGTTGTCAAACTCTGGCCTCAAGCAATCCTCCCACCTCTGCCTCCCAAAGTGTTTGAATTACAGGCATGAGTACCATGCATGGCCAAGCTCAATTTTCTTGGTTTGTAAAACAAGTCATATTGAGTAGGCTTCTTAAAATTACACATGCTTTCTCACCTTGAGAATGATTTGCTGTAAGTTTACCATTCAGTTTTTCTGCTAACAGCATCCTTTCTGTCACCCAAGTTGGAGCGCAGTGGCGTGATCTCAGATCAACACAACCTCTGCTTCCCAAGCTCAAGCTATTCTCCCACCTCAGCCTCCTAAGCAACTGGGATTACAGGTATGTGCCACCACACCCAGCTAATTTTTGTGTATTTTTTAGAGACCGTGTTTCACCATGTTGCCCGGGCTGGTCTCAAACTCCTGAGCTCAAGTAATCCACCTGCCTCGGCCTCCCGAAGTTCTGGAATTATAGGTGTGGGTCACCATGCCTGGCATGCTAACAGCATCCTTTTCTTAAACATATTCCTCACATCTTTATGATGGCAAAATTCCAATTTATAATAACAATGCATACGTGACATTACAAAAGATTATTCTGTCTACTAAATTTGGGGTAAGTTTCTACATAAGTATAATGTCTCCATAATACATTTTGACATTTGTCACCCCATATTAAATTCACTTTTTTGGTTTTGGCTTCCAAAAAATTATAGTCACTTTTCACCAAACCACAATTAATGTAGTAATGTGCCACAGTCTTTGGATTAAAAGTACAGGGCTTGAGATTTAAATTTTAATTTTCTACTGAAGCAGCCACAACATTCTAAAATAAATTTTTCATATTTTATTTAGCTATCTTTACTACAATCACTCAACAACATTTATTATTTTAAAATATTTTAAAGCCGCTTTTAAAAGTAAAGAAACTCAGCTCCTTCATTAATAACACTGGAGGCAGCTCCAGTAGGGCCTGAGGTGTGGTTCTCAGTAGAGCCAGCCCCTAGAGTGGGACCCCAAATTCTGTCACTGTAGTTTTTAATCCATTCTTGATTTCTGTCACTTCATTTTTGAATTTGAATTAATTTTATTTTTTCATTCCTTATATAATTTTCTTAATGTCTTTTACTTCATTTTGAAATAATGCAGTACATTGGACCTGTTTTTTGAGTATGTCTTTTTGGCATTTTTTGTCTGTATAGATGTTATTTTACTCTTTATTCTCTTTTTTCTTATACATCCCTAATCCAAAAATCTGAAATCCAAAATGCTCCAATATCCAGAACTTTTTGTGTGCCAACATGATGCCACAAGTAGAAAATTCCACACATAAGTACTTACCACAAACTTTGTTACATGCATAAACTTATTTAAAATACTGTTTAAAATCACTTCCGGGTGATGTGCCTGAGGCAAATATGAAACATAAATAAATTTTGTGTTGAAACTTGGGTCCCATTCCCAAGATATCTCATTATGTATATGCAAATATTCCAAAATCCAAAAGAATCCTAAATCTGAAACACTTCTAATTGCAAGCATTTCAGATAAGCCATACTTAGCCTTAACAACTTTGTATGGCATCCGACCTCAATATTTTTCTGTTGCTCATTTTCATGCGAATTTAGTTTTCCAGAACTTTAAGAAGAAAGATTGATTCAGACAGCTTTTATAACCTTGATTGTTCAAAATATGGCAGCTCGCTATCAGAGATTCCGTGACTCTATTCCCCTCTCCCACTTTAATCTAGGCTTCTCTTTCCTTTCCCATTGTTCCTATCCTGCTACGTTTTAACTGCAGTCTCAGCCATGGAAATGAGACTGGTGGGTCAGTTTCCAAAGTTTATGAGATTAAGCCACTCGGGATACTGTAGGCTTTCCCTGAAGATTCCCCTAGTTTCTTAGCTCTTCCATCCACTAACTACGTGACCTTGGAAAAATTGTTCTACCTCTCTGGACCTCTTTTCCTCATTTGTAACATGGAGATCAGATAATAAGATAATGAATTTTCATTTGAGGTTCTTAAAACATTGTTCACATGAAGCGAGCACTTTCTGAAGGTTTGTTTAATAAGTAAATATTCGTCTAATCCTTATCTATTAATTCACCTTGAAGTTGTAGAAGCTCTCAGGTAAACTGATCTAAACCATCTGCCTCCCCAGTGCCTCACGGAGCCTGTTCAGGTGTTAGCCATAGTTAAAGCTTTAATTTACCTTATCAACATATTTCACATTATTAGGGGGATTATTTTTTAATTAATAATTAAAAATTTTGTTTGTACCTTACTACGAGATTGAGGCTAGAGATTGGGGCTATGTGGGTGTGTGTTTTTTGTTTATTTGTATTTTTTATTTTTGTTTGCTTTTATTTGATTAATAACAGCAAAATTTAAGCATATGATATCGTATTGTTAACTGTAGGCACAATGTGTATTTTTATTTTGTTTTATTGACGCATAACAGATGTACATAGTTTGAGGGTACATGTGATAATTTAATACATTCATATAGCTTGTAAAGATTATATATATCAGTGTACTTGGGATATTGATCACTTTAAATATGGGTCTTTTATGTATGCTAGAAACATTCAAATTATTCTTTTCTAGCTATTTTAAAATACACAATAGATTATCGTAAACTATAGTCATCCTACTGATGTATCTAACACTAGGTCTTATCTCTTCTATCAAACTATACATTTGTACAGTTTTACCATTAATCAATTTCTCTCCATCCTCCCTCCCCATTACCCTTCCCAGCCTCTAGTAACCATCAATCTACTCTCTATCGTCATGAGAACCACTTTGTTAGCTCTAACATAAGAGTGACCACATGCAATATTTGTCTTTCTGTGCCTGGCTTATTTCACTTAACATAATGACCTCCAGTTCCATCCATGTTACTGCAGATGAAAGGATTTCACTCTTTTTAATGACTGAATAATATTCCATTGTGTATATATAGCACATTTTCTTTATCCATTTATCCATTGATGGGCACTTAGGTTGATTCTGAATACTGCTACAATAAACATGGGAGTGCAGATGTCTCTTTGATATGTTTATCTCCTTTCTTTTGGATATATACCCAGTAGTGGAATTGCTGGATCATATGGTAGTTCTATTTTTAGATTTTGGAGAACCTCTATACTGTCTGCAATAGTGGCTGCACCAATTTACATTCCCACCAACAGTGTATGTGGGTTCCCCCTTCTCCACATCCTCACCAGCATCCATTATTCCCTGTCTTTTGGATAAAAGCCATTTTAAGTGGGGTGAGATGACATCTCCTTGTGGTTTCGCATTGCATTTCCTTGATTATTAGTGATGCTGGGTATTTTTTCACATGCCTGTTGGCTATTCGTATGTCTTCTTTGGAGAAATGTCTATTCAGATCTTTTGCTCATTTTTCAATCAGATTATTTGGATTTTTGCTAGTAAGTTGTTTAAGCTTCTTATATATTTTGATTATTAATGTCTTTTCAGATAGGTGGTTTACAAATATTTTCTCTTATTCTGTATATTGTCTCTTCACTTTGTTGACTGCTTCCTTTGCTGTGCAGAAGCTTTTAGCTTGAAGCAATCCAATTTGTCAATTTAACTAAATTAAAATCTTCTGCACAGCAAAAGAAACTATCAACAGAGTAAACAGGCAACCTACAGAATGGGAGAAAATTTTGCAATCTATGCATCTGACAAAGATCTAATACCCAGCATCCATAAATAACTTAAAACAAACAACCCATTAAAAGTGGGCAAAGGACATGAACAGATACTTCTCAAAAGAAGACATACATTCTCCCAACAGGCACATGAAAAAAAGCTTAACAGTACTCATCACTAGATAAATGCAAATCCAAACCACAATGAGATACCATCTCATAGCAGTCAGAATGGCAATTATTAAAACTCAAAATGACAGATGCTGGTGAGGTTGTGGAGAAAAGAAACATTTTTTACATCGTTGGTGGGAGTGTAAATTAGTTCAACCATTGTGGAAGACAGTGTGGCAATTCCTCAAAGACCTAGAACTAAAATACCATTCAACCCAGCAAATCCCATTACTGGGTATATACCCAAAGGAATATAAATCATTCTATTATAAAGACACATGCATGTGTGTGTTCATTGCAGTACTGTTCACAATAGCAAATACATGGAATCAACCTAAATGCCCATCAATGATACCCTAAATAAAGAAAACGTAGTACATATATACCATGGAATACTATGCAGCCATAAAAGAAATAAGATCATGTCCTTTGCAGGGACATGGATGGAACTGGAGGCCATTATCCTTAACAAACTAATGCAGGATCAGAAAACCAAATACTGCATGTTCTCACTGATAAGGGGAAGCTAAGTGCTGAGAATACATGGACACGTGGCAGGGAACAACACACATGGGGCATGTCAGAGGCAGGGATGGGAGGAGGGAGAAGATCAAGAAGAATAACTAGTGGATGCTGGGATTAATGCCTGGGTGATGGGATGATCTGTGCAGCAAACCACCATGGCACACGTTTACCTATGTAACAAACCTGCACATTCTGCACATGTACCTCTGAACTTAAAACACAAATTGGAAATAAATATAAATAAATAAAATAAAAAACAATAAATCTTGTCTATTTTTGCTTTGGTTGCCTATGCTTTTGAGGTCTTAATCCAAAAATCTTTGCCCCGACCAATGCTCCTGCAGCATTTCCCCAAAGCTTTCTTCTAGTAGTTTTATAGTTTCAGGTTTTAGATTTANGGATTTTTGCTAGTAAGTTGTTTAAGCTTCTTATATATTTTGATTATTAATGTCTTTTCAGATAGGTGGTTTACAAATATTTTCTCTTATTCTGTATATTGTCTCTTCACTTTGTTGACTGCTTCCTTTGCTGTGCAGAAGCTTTTTAGCTTGAAGCAATCCAATTTGTCAATTTAACTAAATTAAAAATCTTCTGCACAGCAAAAGAAACTATCAACAGAGTAAACAGGCAACCTACAGAATGGGAGAAAATTTTTGCAATCTATGCATCTGACAAAGATCTAATACCCAGCATCCATAAATAACTTAAAAACAAACAACCCATTAAAAAGTGGGCAAAGGACATGAACAGATACTTCTCAAAAGAAGACATACATTCTCCCAACAGGCACATGAAAAAAAGCTTAACAGTACTCATCACTAGATAAATGCAAATCCAAACCACAATGAGATACCATCTCATAGCAGTCAGAATGGCAATTATTAAAAACTCAAAAATGACAGATGCTGGTGAGGTTGTGGAGAAAAAGAAACATTTTTTACATCGTTGGTGGGAGTGTAAATTAGTTCAACCATTGTGGAAGACAGTGTGGCAATTCCTCAAAGACCTAGAACTAAAAATACCATTCAACCCAGCAAATCCCATTACTGGGTATATACCCAAAGGAATATAAATCATTCTATTATAAAGACACATGCATGTGTGTGTTCATTGCAGTACTGTTCACAATAGCAAATACATGGAATCAACCTAAATGCCCATCAATGATACCCTAAATAAAGAAAACGTAGTACATATATACCATGGAATACTATGCAGCCATAAAAAGAAATAAGATCATGTCCTTTGCAGGGACATGGATGGAACTGGAGGCCATTATCCTTAACAAACTAATGCAGGAACAGAAAACCAAATACTGCATGTTCTCACTGATAAGGGGAAGCTAAGTGCTGAGAATACATGGACACGTGGCAGGGAACAACACACATGGGGCATGTCAGAGGCAGGGATGGGAGGAGGGAGAAGATCAAGAAGAATAACTAGTGGATGCTGGGATTAATGCCTGGGTGATGGGATGATCTGTGCAGCAAACCACCATGGCACACGTTTACCTATGTAACAAACCTGCACATTCTGCACATGTACCTCTGAACTTAAAACACAAATTGGAAATAAATATAAATAAATAAAATAAAAAACAATAAATCTTGTCTATTTTGCTTTGGTTGCCTATGCTTTTGAGGTCTTAATCCAAAATCTTTGCCCCGACCAATGCTCCTGCAGCATTTCCCCAAAGCTTTCTTCTAGTAGTTTTATAGTTTCAGGTTTTAGATTTAAGTCTTTATATGGATTTGATTTTTGTATATGGTGAGAGATAGGGGTATCGTTTTATTCTTCTCCATATTGTTGTCCAGTTTTCCCAGCACTATTTATTGAAAAGAGTCCTTTCCCCATTGTGTGTTCTTGGCACCTTTGTCAAAGATGAATTGACTTTAAAGACGTGGATTTATATCTGCATACTTATTTGCAATTGTTACAGTCTATTCCTCAATTGACCCATTCATCAACATATAATGATGTTCTTTGTCTCTTCTCATAGTTTTTGTCTTGAAATCTATTTTGTCTAATATAAGTATAGCTAGCTACTCCTGCTCTTTTTTTGGTTTCCACTGACATGGAATGCCTTTTTCCATCCATTTATTTTCAGTCTGTGTGTTTTTTATAGGTGAACTGTGTGTGTTTTTATAGGTGAACTGTGTTTCTTACAGGCATCAAGCCTGTGTTGGGTCTCTTTTTCTGATCCATCCAGCTATTCTATATTTTTTAACTGGAGAATTTAGACCATTTACATTCAATGTTATTACTGATAAATAAGAACTTACCCCTGCCATGTTGTTATTTGATTTTTGCTTTGTGGCCTCTCTTCCTTATCTTCTTCCTTCTTGTCTTTCTTTTAGTGAAGGCAATTTTCTCTTGTAGTATGATTTCTTTTCTTGCTTTTCACTTTTTTTGTATCTGTTGTGTGTTTTTTGGTTTGAGGTTACCATGAGGCTTGCAAATATAATCTTATAACCCATTATTTTAAGCTGACAACAACTTAACACTGTTTACATAAACAAACTAGCAAAAAGAAAGTAAAAGCTCTATACTTTTACTTCATCCCCTGCTTTTAACTATTTGTTATTTCTATTTACTGTACTGTATATATCTTGAAAAGTTGATGTAGTTATTATTTTTAATTGGTTCATCATTTAGTCTCTCTACTTAATAGTTGTTTACACAGCACAGTTAGGGTGTTATAATCTGTGTTTTTTTGTATACTTACTGTTACTAGTCAGTTTTACACCTTTAGATTATTTCTTATTGTTCATCAACATCCTTTTCTTTCTGTTTGAAGTACTCCCTTTAGCATTTCTTATAGGACAGGTCTGGTGTTGATAAAGTCCTTCATTCTTTTGTTTGTCTGGGAAACTGTTTATTTCCCCTTCGTGGTTGAAGGATATTTTCACCAGATACATTATTCTAGGGTAAAAGTTTTTTTCATTCAGCACTCTAAATGTGTCATGCCACTCTCTACTGGCCAGTAAGGCTTCCACTGAAAACTCTGCTTCCAGATGTATTGGAGCTCCATTGCATGTTGTTTGTTTCTTTTCTCCTGTTGCTTTTAGGATCCTTTCTTTATCCTTGACCTTTAGGAGTCTGATTGTTAAATGCCTAGCAGTTTTCTTTGGGCTAAATCTGCTGGTGTTGCATGTTCTCACTCATAGGTGGGAACTGAACAATGAGATCACTTGGACTCGGGAAGGGGAACATCACGCACTGGGGCCTATCACGGGGAGGGGGGAGGGGAGAGGAGGGAGGGATTGCATTGGGGAGTTATACATGATATAAATGATGAATTGATGGGTGCTGACGAGTTGATGGGTGCAGCACACCAACATGGCATAAGTATACATATGTAACAAACCTGCACGTTATGCACATGTACCCTAGAACTTAAAGTATAATAAAAAATAAATAAATAAATAAATAAATAAATAAATAAATAAATAAATAAATAAATCAATCTGCTGGTGTTCTATAACCTTCTTGTACCTGGATATTGATAGCTTTCTCTAGGTTTGGGAAATTCTCTTTTTCCTTTGAATAAGCTTTCTACCCCATCTTATTCTCAACCTCCTCTTTAAGGCCATTTAACTCTTACATTTGCCCTTTTGAAGCTATTTGCTAGACCTTGTAGGTATACTTCATTACTTCTTATTCTTTTTTCTTTTTTCTCCGCTGTGTGTTTTCACATAGCCTGTCTCCAAGCTCACTAATTCTTTCTTCTGTTTGACCAATTCTGCTATTAAATGATTCCGATGTGTTCTTCAGTATATCAATTGCATTTTTCAACTCCAGAATTTTTGCTGGATTATTTTATTTCAATATCTTAGTTAAATTTATCTTATAGGATTCTGAATTTTTTCTCTGTGTTATCTTGAATTTCTTTGAGTTTACTCAACACAGCTATTTTGAATTCTTTGTTTAAAATGTCACATATCTCATCTCTCCAGGATTGCTCTTTGGTGCCTTATTTAGTTTGTTTGGTGAAGTCATGTTTTCCTGGATGGTGTTGATGCTTATAGATGTTTGTCAGTATCTGGGCATTGAAAAGTTACGTATTTATTGTAGTCTTCCCAGTCTGGGTTTGTTTGTGGCTGTCCTTCTTGGAAAGGCTTTCCAGGTATTTGAAACGACTTGGGTGTTGTGATCTAAGTTGTATCTGTTTTAGGGGAAACTCAAAGCCCAGTAATGCTGTGGTTCTTGGGCACTCATAGAGGTACCACCTTGGTGGTCTTGAATAAGATCTGGAAGAATTATCTGGATTACCAGGCAGAGACTCTTGTTCTCTTCTCTTACTTTCTCCCAAACAGTCTCTCTCTCTCTCTCTCTCTCTCTCTCTCTCTCTCTCTCTCTCTCTCTCTCTCTGCTGAGCCTCCTGGAGCTGGGGGTGGGGTGACACAAGAAACCCCTGTGGCCACCACCATTGGGACTATGTTGGGTCAGACCTGAAGCCAGCACAGTATAGAATCTTGCTCAAGGCCTGCTGTTACCCCTACCTGGCTACCACCTATGTTTGCTCAAGGACCTAGAACTGTACAATCAGCAGGTAGTAAAGCCAGACAGGCTTGTGTTTCTCAAACCATGAGACAGAGCCCTTCCCAGTCTTCCCTCTGCTTTCCATAGGCAGAGGAGTCTCACTCTGTGGCCACCACCACCACAGGCCCACAGGGAGTACTGCCAGGCTTCCACCAATGTTCACTTAAGGCTCAAAGCCTCTTCAGTCAGCTTGTGGTGAATGTTGCCAAGCCTGGAACTCACCCTTCAGAAAAGTAGGCTCCTTGTGACCCAAGTCAGGCCAGAAATGCCATCTAAGAGCCACACCTGGAATTAGTGACCCCAAGAGCCTGCCTGGTGCTCTACCTTCCTGTGGCCCAACTGGTATCTAAGGTGCAAGACAAAGTTCCCTTTTACTTTTCCCTCTGCTTTTCTCAAGCAGAGGGAGTCTCTCATTATAGCCACTACAGCTGGGAATGTGCTGTGTCTCACCTGAAGCTGGCAATTCTCAGAGTCTCAACCACAACCCAGAATACCTGGATATTGCTACTAGTTATTCAGGGCCCAAGTGCTCTTTAGTCAGCAAGTGATGAGGGGTCCTGCCATGACTAAGTCCTTTTCTTCAAAGCAGCATGTTCCCTTCTGGCCCAAGGTGTGTCTAGAAATGCTGTCTAGGAGCTAGGGCCTGGAATGGGGGCCTCACGACTATGCCCATTACCCTATCCTACTGTGGCTGGGCTGGTATCCAAGATGTAAGACAAAGTCCTCTTTGGTCTTCTCTCTCCTTTCCTCAGGCGGAAAGAAGGGATCTCTCTCAGACCTGCAAGCTGTTCAGCCTGGAGTTTGGGGAGGAGTGGCGCAAGCACGCCTTTAGCTGCCCTGGCATCTCAGTAGGTCATGTGCCACCGCCAGTCCACTGTCTCTGAGCCCAGCTCAGCACTAAGACCCACCTAGGAGTTGTAGTCCTTGTGGCCTAAAATGTCTTTCAACTTTATTTAGAGCCCCAGAGCACTCCAGCACTCAATGACAAGGCTTGCCAGAACTGAGTTCAATGAAAAGTCTCACAATCACTGCATTCTCCCTCCCCAAGCACACAGATTCTTCACACCATGCAGCCACTGCGGGGGGTACCAGGAAACCGCAATTAAAGACTGTTTTTTCTTGACCTTTTCAGTGCCTCTTTCAGTAAGGTGAAGTTAATACAAGGTACTGTGAGTGGCTCACCTAATTTTTGGTTCTCATTGAAAGTGTGTGTGTGTGTGTGTGTGTGTGTGTGTGTGTGTGTGTGTAGATGTTAAATCTGGTGTTCCCATGGGGGGTGAGGAGACAATTATTGCAACCTTCTATTCTGTCATCTCATTCCACCCTTCTGCCTACTGGCTAGTAGTAAGTGTTAGAGTCGGACGTGTGATGCCTCTAGTTTTGTTATTTTTGCTCAGGAGTGTTTTGGCTATTTAGAGTGTTTTGTGGTTCCATATAAATTTTAGAAGTTTTTTCTATTTTGTGAAGAATGTCACTGGTATTTTGATAGAGATTGCATTGAATCTGTAAATTATTTTGGGTAGCATTGTCATTTTAACAGTGTTAATTCTTCCAACCCACAAGCATGGAATATCTTTTGTTTGTGTCCTCTTCAACTGTTTTTATCAGTGTTTTATAGTTTTCTTCGTATAGATCTTTCATTTCTTTAAGTTGATTCTTAGGTATTTTATTTTATTTGTAGCTATTTTAAATGGGATTGCTTTCTTGATTTCTTTTTCAGATTGTTCACTGTTGGTGTATATAAACGCTACTGATTTTTGTATGTTGATTCTGTACCCTACAACTTTATTGAGTTTTGTAATAACTTCTAACAGGTCTTTGGTGGAATCTTGAGGTTTCTCTAAGTATAAGATTATGTTATCTGTGAACGAGAGTAATTTGACTTCTTCCTTTCTAATCTGGATGCCCTTTCTTTCTTTCTCTTCCCTATTGATCTGGACAGGACTTCCAGTACTCTGTTGAATAAAAGGAATAAAAGTAGTGAAAGTGGCAATTATTGTCTCACTCCAAATCTTAGAGGAAAGGCCTTCAGTTTTTTTCCAGACTAATGTTAGCTGCAGGTTTGTCATATACAACCTTTATTATTTTGAGTCACATTTCTTCTATGCCCAGTTTGATGAGGGCTTTTGTCATAAAGGAATGTTGAATTTTATCAAATATTTTTTCAGCATTTGTTAAAATAATCATACGGTTTTTGTTCTTGGTTCTGTTAATGTGACGTGTCACATTTATTGATTTGTGTATGTTGAACCATCCATGCATCCATGGGATGAATCTCATAATGGTGAATTATCTTTTTGATGTGTTGTTTTTCTTTAGTGTATTTACAGATACATTTTTTAAAAAACCAGAAAGCCAAATTCAACAACACATCAAAAAATTAATTAGATTATTCTTAAGATATTTAGAACACCAATTATTGAGAATAAATTTCATTTATCTGGGAAAACACAGATCACAGGTAGCCCTGGAGCTGAGGAATCACTTTAATTTTTAGTAAAATTTGCAAGTCCACAGCTTTCTGATCAACCTTGCACTGCTCTGTAATCTCCTTTTTTTTTTCTCTCTCTTTGTTGACGATCTCACCTTCCCAGTGTCTGGGCTTCCACAGCTTCTTCCTCTTGAAGTAAGTATAAGTAAGATGTTTTAAGATTTTCACATTGCTGGTAACAATTTTTGTGGAGGTGGCAATGACAAATTTCTTGTGTGTCCTTCATAGAAGAACTCAACTGAGAACCAGAGATCCAGGCACAAGCAAGAAGCCACTGCCCAGCTGCTTCAGGAAAACCACCCTGTTGCCTCTGTGGTGCCCAGTGGAGATCGGCAGAATGGTCCTGGGAGTGATGCTGCCTCGCAGTTTTCTCTGTGCTGACTGAAAGATTTTTGGCTGTGGCTCAACAGCTTTCAGGGCATGTCTTCAGTAGGATAATACCTATGCATTTTGCAAAGTATAACCAGCTGAGTACCTTCAACTTTGTCACCACCAACTGCTTTTGTATTATAACAGTTGCAAGGACCTTCTCCTTTTTCTTTTCAATCTTTGATTTACTGGCTGAATACTTCCTCTTGTACATAACCTTTCCTCAATACATAGCAGATTGGGAATATCTGCCAATTCCTCTGATGAAGACAGGACTTCAGCTGCAATGAGGTTTCCCCTTCTTGGCCTTTTTGTTACCCTTTTTTATCTTGCCATTAGCATCAGCCTTCTTGGCTTAAAGTTTCTTATCCTTAGTATCCACCTTCTCAACTTTTTCACCCACCATCTTGCAAGATGGGAAAGAGAACTTGCTAGCACTTTATTGAGGATTTTTTTTCCTGTGTCTGTTTTCATAAGGGATATTGGCCTGTAGTTTTCCTTTTATTGTGTCCTTCTCTGATTTGTTATCAGGGTAATGCTGGCCTCAGAATGAGTTTGGAAGTATTCCCTTCTCTTCCATCTTTTTTGAAGAGTTTGAGTAGAATTGGTATTAGTTCTTCTTTAAATGTTGAGTAGAATTCAATAGTGAAGCTATGAGGTCCTAGGCTTTTCTTTGATGGTACACTTTTTATTACAGCTTTGTTCTCATTTCTCATTATTGGTTTGTTGAGGTTTTCTATTTTTTCATGGTTCAATCTTGGTAGGTTGCTGTATCCAAGAACGTATCCATTTTTTCTAGGTTTTCAAATTTGTTGGCATATAGTTATTCATAATTATCTCTAATGATCATTTGCATTTCTGTAGTCTCAGTTGTTTCTGATTATTTATTTAGCCCTTCACTCTTTTTTCTTCTTAGTCTAGTTAATGGTTTGGTGATTTTGTTTATCTTTTTAAAAAAACCTTTTTATTTCATTGATCTTCCATAATATTTTTTAGTTTCAATTTCATTTATTTCTGCTCTAATCTTTATTTCCTTCCTTCTACTAATTTTGATTTATGTTTGTTTTTGCTATTCGAGTTCGTTGAGGTGCATCGTTAAGTTGTTTATTTGAGGTTGTTCTACTCTTTTGATATAGGTGTTTATTGCTATAAACTTCCCTCTTAGTGCTGCTTTGCTTTGTGTCATCCCACATATTTTGGTATACTGTATTCTCCTTTTCATTAACTTCAACTATGTTTAAGTTCCTTCTTAATTTATTCATTGATCCACTTGTCATTCAGGAGCATGTTGTTTAATTTCCACTTGTTTGTGAAGTTTTTGAGGTTTCTCTTATTATTGATTTCTAGTTTTATTCCACTGTGATCAGAAATGGTAATTTTTAAAATTATTTTTATTTTATTTATTTTTTAGAGACAGGGTCTTGCTCTGTTGCCCAGGCTGGAGTGCAGCGGTATGATCATGGCTCACTGGTGCCTGAAGCTTCCAGGCTCAAGTGATCCTCCCACTTCAGCCCCTCAAGTAGCTGGGACTACAGGCAGGTGCCATCGTGCCTGGCTAATTTTGTTTATTTTTTGTAGAGATGGAGTCTCACTATGTCGCCCAGGCTGCTCTCAAACCCCTGGGCTCAAGTGATCCTCCCATCTCAGACTCCCAAAGTATTGGGAATGTGGGGATGAGTCACCTCACCGGGCCAGGAAAGATACTTGATATGATTTCTACTGTTTAAAATTTGTTCAGACTTGTTTTGTGGCCTAAGATACGGTCTGTTGGAGACTGTTCCTTGTGCTGTTAAACAGAATATGTATTCTGCAGCAGTTGAGTAAAATATTCGGTAAATAAGTTAGGCCTATTAGGTCTAGTGTGCAGTTTAACTCCAATGTTTCTTTGTTGATTTTCTGTCTGGATAATCTGTTCATTACTCACAGTAGAGTACTAAAGTCCCCCACTATTATTGTATTGTGATCTATCTCTCCCTTTAGATATATTAATTTTTTTAAATATACTTGGGATCTCCTGTTTTGGGTGTATAGATATTTATAATTGTTAATCCTCTTGCCAGTTTGACTCCTTTATTATTATATAGTGACCTGCTTTGTCTCTTCTTATAGTCTTTGATTTGTAGTCTGTTTTATCTGATATAAGTAGAGCTACTCCTGCTCTTTTTTTTGTTTCCAGTTGCATAGAATCTCTTTTTCCACCTCTTCACTTTCAGTCCATGTGTATTTTTATAGGCGAAATTGGTTTCTTGTAGGTAGCATGTAGCCGAGTCTTGGTTCTTTATCCATTCAGCCACCCTATGCCTTTTAATCAGAGAAGTGAGTCCATTTATATTCAGTGTTACTATTGGTAAGCAAAGACTTACTACTGCCATTTTGTTTCTTATTTTCTGGTGGTTTTGTACCTTCTCTCCTCTTATTTCCTTTCTTGCTGTCTTCCTTCATGGCTAAGTGATTTTCTCTAGTAGTATTTCTAAATCATTGCTTTTATTTTAGTGTATCTGTTATAGGTTTTGTGTTGTGGTTACCTTGAGGATTATAAAAGCACCTTGCAGACATAAGAAATTATTTTATAGAGATGAAAAAATATCTTAGATCTCAAAAGTAGAATAAAACAAAGAAAATAATTTTTTAAAATTTTACATGTTAACTCCACCCCCCCTCCCCATTTTGACTTTTAGTCATCTCAATTTATGTGTTTTAAATTATCTATCACTTGACAGGTTACTGTCGCTATTATTGCTTGATTTGTATTTTGGGCTTCATACTAGAATTATGAGTAGAACGCATCCCACAATTACAGTATGACAGTATTCTGAGTTTGTTCATGTATTTAGATTTACCAGTGGGTTTTATAGTTTCAAATTTTTTTTAGTTTTCTTTTCTTTTTGTTTTGTACATTAGTGTTTTTACTTTCAGATTGAATAGCTCCCTTTCATATGTCTTGTAAGGTAAATCTGATGGTGATGAATTCTCTAAGCTTTTGTTTGTCTGGAAAGACTTTTGTCTCCTTCATGGTTGAAGGATAAATTTACTGGAGACTGTATTCTTGGATGGCAGTTTAAAAAAAAAAAAAAACTCCCTCACTTTAAAAATGTTATTCCACTCCCTCCTGGCCTGTGTGATTTCCACTGAGAAGTCTGTTGCCAGATGAACTGGAGCTCCTGTATATGTTATCTGCTTATTTTCTCTTGCCACTTCTAGCATCTTTCCTTTGTCCTTGTCCTTTAAGTGTTATTATATGCTTTGGGGTAGTTTTATTTTAATCAAATCTGTTTGGTGTTCTCTGACCTTCCTGTACCTGAATATTTATATCTTTCTCAAGTTTTGGAAAGTTTCATTTTATCATTTCTTTGAATAAGCTTTCCACTCCATGCTCTTGCTCGACTTCCTCTTGAACGCCAGTAATTCTTAGATTTGGTCTTTTGAGGCAATTTTCTGTATCTTGTAGATGATCTTTGTTAGTTGCCTTTTTTTCTCCTTTCATTGTGTATTTTCAAATAGCTTGTCTTTGAGAGCACTGATTTTTTTCCTGTGCTTGATCCATGTGGCTGTTGAGAGCTTCTAATGAATTTTTCAGTTCAGCAAATGTATTTCTGAGTTCCAAGATTTCTGTTTTTTTTTTTTTTTTTTTTTTTTTTTTTTTTTTATTTCAATCTCTTTGTTACATTTATCTGATAAACTTCTGAATTGCTTTCCTGTGTTATCTTGGAAATCACTGAGTTCCTTAAAACTGCTGTTTTAAATTATTGGTCAGATTCACATATTACCATCTTACTGGGGTCAGTAAGATGGTTCCTTGCTTTGTCCATTTGGGGAGATCATCTTTCCCCATTTGCTGTTGTTTCTTGTGGATGTACATCTGTGTCTTTGCATTGAAGGATTATTTATTCCAGTCTTCTTTGACTAGCTTATTTTGGTTTTTATTAGATATATTTGCTTAGAGGTTCTTAACCACTAGGTTGCTGCCTCCTTTTCAGTCTATGTGGCTCCTTAAGCCCAGCTTCACCTCAGTTGTAGTAAACAATCATAGCACTGCCCTTCCCAAAGATATTTTGGCAGTGTGGAAGGTTGGCTAGTGGTTTGTACCCAGGGGACCTGTGGAACAAATCTCCTACAGCATGCTGCTGCTGAGCAATCATTCTCATTTGGTGTCCCCTTTAGCTGAGTTACACAACAGAGTTTTCAGGGCTGCATGGTAGTACTGCCTCTGCCCTTTGTCTCTGCCTATTCTCAGGGATATTTCTCCCTTTAGGCACTCACAGTGTGCCCTGTGGTTAAGGCAGGCGCCAGTCTCCTGCCAGGGAACCCAAATTGGTGAGGAAGCTGGTTGTCCACTTCAGTCTCACTTTTTCCAGTGTAGAAACTGTGTTGGGGAAGAATTTTCCCACCCTTATCGCTGGCCTGAATGTGAGGAGGGACATCGTGGATGTGGAAGTTCTATTCTCTGTCTTCTCAGAGTTTTTTTCACTTCTCTGTGGGCGCAGGAACTGTCTCATCTTCATATTTGAGTTCTGGGATATTGCTGGTGATAATCTTGGTGCTGTATATTTGTTTTAGTTTTCTGTGGGGAGAGTGAAGCCAGCTTGCTGCTATACCACCATTTTGGATCTATGTGTTATTTTGGTCTTTAACAAAAGATTCGAGAGAAAGGAAAGCTGTTTAGTGTTATCTTATTAAGAACACAAATGCTCTTCATCTCCAGTGGGAGAAGTATTTCTCATTATATCCGTTCAATTTTCCCTTTTCTCTAGACTTTCTAGGGACTCAGAGGTAACTTTATTTGCATGTAATTAAATAAAACTCCTCAACACCTGACACTATTAGCAAAGGTGGCAAACGATTCGTTTAGAAAGTCTCTGGAAAACTTTTTCTTAAAGTTCAGAGTATTGTTAAAGGTTTCTGAAATTTTAATTTTTTACAACTTATGATTCAATGCTGCAAACTTCTATTATCTATGGTCGGAATACACCACTTCTCTAACCTGTTGGATCTCATCTTTTCCTTTTTTTTTTTTTTTTTTTCCTCTTTGAGACAGAGTCTTACTCTATCACCCAGGCTGGAGTGCAGTGGCGCAATCTCGGCTCACTGCAACCTCCGTCTCCTGGGTTCAAGCAATTCTCCTTTCTCAGCCTCCTGAGTAGCTGGGATTACAGAAGCACGCCACTACGCCTGGCTAATTTTTGTATTTTCAGTAGAGACGGGGTTTTTTTTCACCCTGTTGGCCAGGAGGTCGAGACCATCCTGTGCTTGATCCATTTGGCTGTTGAGAGCTTCTAATGAATTTTTATTAGTGATCCACCGACCTCAGCCTCCCAAAGTGCTGGGATTACAGGCATGAGCCACCACACCCGGCCTCGTCTTTTCTTTTTTAAGCAATTTTTCTCTGCTTTAGAACATATAGATCCAAAACCTAACCAACCATATTTTAGTATGTAGGTTGCCAAAAGTATTTATCTATATCATCCTAGGATTTGTCTGGAAAAAAATATGATCAAAAAAAGAGAGGAGGTATTCATGACAACTAGATGTAATGTGTGCGGCTGGTTTGAATCCTGAACTTGAAATTTTTTTTCTTCTTTTTCTGTAAAGAATATTTTTGGGAAAATTGATGAAATTTAAATAATGTCTATAGATAAGAATTTAATGTCAATTTTCCTGATTTAGATAATTAGACTGTGATTAATGAACTTGAAGCATTTGGTGTAGAAACATCATGTCTGCAACTTAACTCTCAGAGTTCAGAGAAAGAGAGAGAGGATGCAAGAGTAAATGTGTAAAATGTTAACATTTGGGGAACCTGGATGAAAGGTATATGGGAATTCTTTGTACTATTCTTTTACAACTTTTGTGAAAGTCTAAAATTCTTTTAAAATATATTTTTTAAATAGTCAGGGATTAAGAGCAGAAAGTAAGGTCAGTGTCCTGAAGATCCCTTTGAGCACTTCCAGGATCCCTAAATGGTACACATGGAAAGCAGAAACCTTATTACCTTAAAAGAAAAGTTGGGAGCTTAGAGTACCTTACATTTGGCTAAAAAGGCCAATCCAAAATTACTACCTAAAAGGTACTCACTTTGATAGGTACAATGATGTTTAACTCAATACACTGCCATTCCATATTAGCAGAATCAGTGATATCCCAGTGAGCTAAAAACACAGGCCAATATCATTAAAAATTGAAGGGACTACCAGATTAGCAGAGATGAAATTGAGTTATTATGCTCAGTTAGCATGTGGGGCAACAAACATGCTTGTATACTACTGGTAGTATAATCTGGTATAATCATTCTGAGGAGCAACCTGGTAGCATTATCACATTTTAAAATGTTCATAAAATGTTCTTACCCTTTGACTCAGCAATTCCACTTCTAGAAACTTATTCTCAGGAAATAATAGGGCAAATGCACAAACAATATGTATATTCAAGTATGTTCACTCTTTGTCACAGCAAAGAACAGGATACAATATATGTCCATCAGTGGGAGACTGATTAAATAAATTATGATTTATCTATACAAGACAATATTCTTCAGAAATCACAAAGTATGAGATAAATTAACAGGAAGCAATATCCCTAATGTGTTCAATGAAAAAACAGTTTTCAGAATGGTATACGTAGTATGATTCTATTTACATTTACCTTACTTGTTATATTAGTCTGTTTTCATGCTGCTGATAAAGACGTAACTGAGATCACACAATTTACAAAAAAAAAAAAAAAAAGGTTTATTGGACTTACAGTTTTACATGGCTGAGGAGGCCTCATAATTATGGCAGAAGTCAAGGAGGAGCAAGTCACATCTTACGTGGGTGGCAGCAGGCAAAGAGAGAGCTTGTGCAGAGAAACTCATTTTTTAAATCATCAGATTTCATAAGACCCATTCACTATGATGAGAACAGCAAGGGAAAGACCCGCCCCCATGATTCAATCATCTCCCACTGGGTCCCTCCCACAACACCTGGAAATTATGGGAGTGGCAAGATGAGATTTGGGTGGGGACACAGAGCAAAACCATATCACTTGTTTACATTTAAACTGGAAATATTATAGAGACAGTTTAAAAAAAAAAAAAAACTGAAGGAATGCATGCCAAAAAAGAATTGTGGGTAGGTAAGGAGTACAAGATACATATGCTACACTATATGTATGCTGATACATGGTATTACATATATGCTACACTAAATATGGCAAACTACATATTTGTAAGGACCAGTGCAAAATGAAAATGTGGAGCCCCCAATTTAAAAACACAATTTCTAAGATGGTGACAGCAGAGTTTTAAGCCATGCACAGACCTCTGTTTGGCTGTATGAGTCACATGTCCATAAAGCCAGGACTGACTATACACAACACTATACCCTTAGATATATGCTGTACTACATAGTACATTATAAATTACACTTAGTATATGCTAAGATATACATTAAGTAAGGGGTTGCATATGAGTGGTGGGTAGAAACACACATGTGGTTTATCCTTCCCTTTCCTTCCTTGTTATTATCTTGAGTAATAAAGTCAATACAAATTGTATTTAAATTATCCCTAAAAGGAGTTAGCATTTTAAGGGTGCCAAGATCAATGATTTGCCAGAATACCCTTTGGATCACTTCACATGTCACAAGAGTGCCTCCAAGAGGACTGACTGAAATCCAACGAGAAGACAGAGATATATGGCCCTGCTCACATTTCAAAACAGAGCCTATAATCCTGGTGTGTGGTATTACTAAAGATTTCTGTGGCAAAATTTAACTACTCTTAAAGAGTTTTCCATTCTAATGACTATCTAAATAATAAATGCAGGGTATTTTTTTCCTCTTCATGTCACAAGCAGGAGTATAAGAAAAAGGTAAGAAGATAAATATAAAACAACAGGTATTTCTTATCCCTATAAATTAAATAGCTCTTCTAGGTCACTTGGGTACTGATATTTTTCTACTACTCTAAATGGTCTGATGATATCCTTGACTTAACCAAATAGTAGTGTTACTAGTCATTAATTGACTTGATCTGTCTACAAGTTAAACGTTTCCTCTGATGCTTCTATTTATAAGTAGAACTAAAAACCTGGGAAGTCTAATTTGGGATCAGTATGGTAGCTATGTTCTGCCATGCAGAACATCAAGTTTGATTAGGCAGGTCTTAAGGTTGTAGCCAAAAAGCAAGGGCACAAGACATTCTAATATCTAATGGGCACTAAAGATGGTCTAACACTTACCAGGCTCTTACTCTCATTAGTTATATGAACAGTAACCTTTAACAGGCCCTAATGAAAGTGTTGGGATAAGCATGTAGGTGAAAGACGAGGAATTCCAGGATTCAACACTGTGGAAAGGAAGAAGAAAAACATTAAAAGATTTGCTGTCAAAGATTTGTTGTCAAAGATTTTACCTTACCATCATAAGGTAACCAGTGGTAACTAAGTGTAAATGGCACACAAGGAACTATAAACCTTTGACTTCATAGGCATCTGGAGAATCTGTTGATATTCTATTTGAGAAGTTCTCCAAGACACTTCAGGGTTTTGTATAACATGGTGACAGACTATAAATAGAAATCTGATAAATCCTATGAGGTGTGTATTTCAAGACTAAATCCTATGCCTTAGAAGTGTTTGATCTTACACTATCTTTTAATTCATGTTACACAATTATAATCATGTGTGTATACATGGTACCATATATCACATACAACCTATGCTCAGTAATAAAGAAAAACAACTAATAAATGCATCAGAATCCTTATATGAGATTATCCAAGGCAGTCATCTGTTTTAGGACATTAGTCTGTTTTCATTAAAATTATTAAAGACACTTATATTCATGAGAATTAATTTTCACCAGTCTGATTAGCACTACTATTCTCATATTTTGAAACAGAACCTGTAATTCAGGTGTGTGGTATTACTGAAGAAAGAATTATATCATTTTCACAAATACAAAAAAGAGCTCTATTTAATGCATTTGCCCTTTGTTATTTCCATATTTAACTACTTTTACTCTAAATATTACAATTACTTTTTGTTTCAAATGATTAGATGCACATGTGTCTTACAAGAAAAGCTTTCTAACGGTATCTTCTGAAAGCTAATGGGCTACGACTCAAGAAGTACTGAGGTTGGAAAAACCACCTGATGGGAATATTGGAAGTGAAAATTCAAGCACAAAATGGATGGTTGATCTAGGTAATATTTATACTTTCTCCCAACTCTGAAATATCACGAATATGAAACAATTCTTACAAGTCTTGAACAGGGCAGAGGCATTGGGAATGAAAAGTAGGCAAATGTGAGAGACTCTGTGAAGATACTTAATCATTACAATTTGGCATTGATTGAGTGTGGGATGCAAAAGAAAAGGATGAAAAATCAAAGTTACTTAATGTTTTCAGTTCAAGTAACTGTGTAGCACCATTAGCAGAAATAAAAAAGGATTAAAAATGAAGAGTTCTCTTTTTTTCCTTGTTTTGATTGTAAAGGAATCCCCCTGAACAGGGTGACTAAAAAGAGAGAAGCTAACCCAGTAGTTCTGTTTTGTTTGTTGGTGTCAGAGATAGTTCCAAAAGGTCAGTCCAGATAGGGCAGGAAACTCCAATCCTCCTGACTGGACCTCTAGGGGGAGGGCCCTGAGAAGGAGACTAGTAGAAGGGAAACAGAGTATCTGGCAAATGGGCTAAAATTCAGAAACAGAGGAAGAATAGTTAATGGAGACAATCTGCCTCTTTGAGAATTGATTCAAGAACGAGGACAGGCTTGATCCTTCAAGGAGCTAGGGAAGGCAGTGGCAGAGTATGTGAGATTTAAACTAACACCAAAAAACTCAGAATAGACTTTGCATGCTCAATGGAGCCAGTCTTGGTGAAGAATGCCATAAAGAAAACAGTATTTGAGAAAATTCAAGAGGAAAACCAGAAGCAGAGAGAAACCCAGGAAAGTAGTACATACATCTATCTATTCAGAAAGTAATATGGAACTGGGTATTACTGGCTTGTTCAATGCTGTCCTTGAAATACTAATTATTTGGTACATTTTTTCAAGTAAGAAATCTATAACAATAAATTTACACACTCATTCCTTTTTTTTTTTTTTTTTTTTACACAGGGTCTCACTCCTGTCACCCAGGCTGGAGTGCAGTGGTGCGATCATAGCTCACTGCAGCCTCAACTTTCTAGGCCCAAGTGATCCTCCCACCTCAGCCTCCCGAGTAGCTAGGACTACAGGCGCATGCCACCATGCCTGGCTAATTTTTTCTGTTTTGTGTTTTTTTTTTGTTTGTTTGTTTGTTGTTGTTTTTTTTATAGAGACAGGATTTCACCATGTTGCCCAGGCTGGTCCCAAACTCCTGGGCCCAAGTGACCCACCCACCTCGGCCTCCCAAAGTGCTGGGATTACAGTCGTGAGCCACCATGCCCAGCTGACATGCAGTACTTTGAAGTGTTGCATGATATATGATCTATTACTGTAATGCCTAATTAACCCTTAAGTCTGTTCTTATCTTAATGGTGAAACCACCTTATAATGAGCCCTGTTGGGCCAGATTTAGTGGTTGTCAAAGTGTATTCTAGGAACTGAAACATCATTAGCATCATCTGAGCTCTTGTTAGAAATTCACATCTTCAAAGGCTATCCAAAATTTACTGAAACCCTGGGGATAGAGGCCACCAATCTGGGTTTTAACCTTCCAGGTGATTCTAATGCATTCTGAAGTTTGCAAACCATTCCCTTGGGCATTTCAGAACGCGACCTCTTCAGAGATCCAGCTGAGATCAGTGTGATAGGCCAGGGGTCTATCTAGAATGGTCAATTAGAAATCACAGGGGTTTACAGCTAGGCAGGGCTGGAATCCAACTAGGGTTCTAGCACCTGCTAGTTGTATAGGGTCTTGAACAAATTGCTTCTTTTAACCTCAGGTTCCTCATACAGAAAATGGAAATGCCTGCCTTTAAAAGTTGCTATGCACAGTGAAGTTTATGTACCTCCATGGTAATTAGGAGTGCCAGCTCTGGTGTCATGCCCAGTTCAAATGCCAGCTACTGTGTGATCTTGGGAAAATTACCAAACTTCTTTGTTCTTCAATTTTATCATCTGTAAAGTGAGTATACTTAACTCACAGGGTGGTGGTGAGGATTCAATGAGTTAACATACATATATTGCATACATACATTATCTATATAAAGTATTTTATTATTATTACTTGTATTTCTTTTATATTTCTGCTATCATAGGCAGGTAATAGTTATTGAGCACTTAGGTGGCAGTCTTTTTTTCTTTTTTCTTTTTTTTTTTTTTGAGACAGAGTCTCGCTCTGTTGCCCAGGCTGAAGTGCAGTGGCGTGATCCCGGCTCACTGCAACCTCCGCCTCTCGGGTTCAAGTGATTCTCCTTCTGCCTCAGCCTCCCGAATAACTGGGGTTACACATGCTTTTCATGCCTGCCAGGCCGGGCACAGTAGCACACGCCTGTAATCCCACAACTGTGGGAGGCCGAGGCAGGTGGATCATTTGAGATCAGGAGTTCAAAACCAGCCCGGCCAACATGGTGAAACCCCGTCTCTACTAAAATACAAAAATTAGCTGGATGTGGCAGCTCGCGCCTACTCGGGAGGCTGAGGCAAGAGGAGAATCACTTGAACCCAGGAGGTGGAGACTGCAGTGAAATTGCGCCACTGCACTCCAGCCTAGGCAACAGAGTGAAACTCTGCCTCAAAAAAAAAAAAAAGACTGACTGCCACATAAGTGCTCATTAACTATTACCTGCCTATAATAGCAGAAATACAAAAGAAATACAAATAACTATAATAAAATACATAGATAAAATACCTAAACCTAGAATACAGTACGTGCTGCATATTTGGTAACAACTGTCATCACTGTCATTATAGAACCTTTTCCTATGAAGTATAAGGTTATAAAAGGTTCCAATACATGGATATTGCCTCATACTTCCATGTATTCTTCACATTCTAATGTCATGCCTCCCCTCTGAATAACCTCTGTGGATTATATCAATATCAGTTTCATTGTTTTGATAGTGTACTACAGTTATACAAGATGATACCATTGGGAGAAACTCAGTAAAGGACATACGGGATCTCCTTGTACATTTTTTTGTAACTCCTGTGAATCTGTAATTAGTTTAAAATAAAAAGTTTAAACAACAAAAAAAGATAGGGGTAGGGAGCTTGCCTGAAATGAGAACTATTGGGCCTGGAGGCTGGGCCTGTAATTGTTCTTCTCCAATGAAATAGTTAAAACTAAGTGTTTTGTTTTTTGTTTGTTTTTTTAAAAAAACTAAGCTAAAGAAAAACTAGATGCATCCCTCTCAATCAAATTAACATCAATGGTCAGGCGCGGTGGCTCACGCCTGTAATCCTAGCACTTTGGGAGGCCAAGGCAGGCGGGTCACTTGAGGTCAGGAGTTTGAAACCAGCCTGGCCAACACAGTGAAACCATGTCTCCACTAAAAATACAAAATAGTTAACCGGGCATGGTGGCAGGCACCTGTAATCCCATTTACTCAGAGGCTGAAGCAGGAAAATCGCTTGAACTTGGGAGGCGGAGATTGCAGTAAGTGGAGATCACCCCACTGCACTCCAGCCTGGGCAACAGAGTGAGACTCTGTCTCAAAAATAATAACAACATCAATGGCTAGGCTTTTAATTCATCATCTTTTACCAGGGGCTTCAGTCAAAATTATCTGCCTATAATAGCAGAAATAGAAATAACAATAATAATTTTAAAACACTTTACATAGTAAAATGCCTAGACCTAGAATATGGTAGGTGCTCAATATTTGGTAGTAATTGTTTCTCCAGGCTCCCTAAGTTATAAGTCAGAAAAGTCTGGCAATGAAAATGAATGAATGAAGTCTCTACTACCTGATCAACTTTGTTTTCCAGAGAAAATAAAGGTGTATTACCAAAGGTTTAATATTTTTCTCTCAAAAAAGCAGGAGTCCAACCGTAACAAAATCAATTAGATTTTAGTAAGATTTAGCAACATATAAAATTCCTAAGGCCAGGCGCAGTACCACGCCTGTAATCCTAGCACTTTGGGAGGCCAAGGAGGGTGGATCACAAGGTCAGGAGTTTGAGACCAGCCTGACCAACATGGTGAAACCCTGTCTCTACTAAAAATACAAAAATTAGCCCGGTGTGGTGGCGAGTGCCTGTAATCTCAGCTACTTGGGAGACTGAGGCAGGAGAATTGCTTGAACCCAGGAGCCAGAGGTTGCAGTGAGCCGAGATCACTGCACTCCAGCCTGGGAAACAGAGTGAAATCCTGTTTCAAAATTAAAAAAAAAAAAAAATTCCTTCTTTTTTCAGCCAACACTATCCAGCCTTTGCTCCGGAAATCAAACATAATCTCAGGTATTCCCCCAAACAGTAACAGAAACCATAGGATCCATATTACAAAGAAAGATTCTATAATCTTCAGTTTAATGCATGTATCATGAGAAGAGTCTAAACTGCTTAACTCACAATTATAATTATTTTTGAGACTGCATTTGATCAACCAAAATCCTGTGTAAGTCTTCACAAATCCTTTCACAAATGTCTGTTGCGAACAGTTTCTCTATTCAGAAAGTGACTCAAAGAGAATTTCATGACACACTGAAAGCAAGTATCTCCATAATATTTTAGACTTTCCCAATACCAGGAGTGATTACAAGTCAGGAGATCGTTACCTAACACCAAATAGCCTATTGCAAAACAGGTCTCAGATACAGAATAAGTTTTCTGGTGTTTGGTTATAACAACTATACTTCATATACACAAAAAAGTGTCTTTGTTAAATAGTCTGTGTTAGTCATGAACTAAATGTTTGTGTTTCCCCAAAATTTATGTTGAAATCTTAACCCCCATGTGATGGCGTTAAGGGTGAGGTTCGAGGGAAGTAATTAGGTTATGAGGGTGAAGCCCTCGTGAATGGGATTAGTGCCTGTATAAGAGAAATGAGAGCTTGCTTCCTGGCTACTATCCAACCTACAAGGATACAATAAGTAGATAGCCATCTCCAAACCAGGAAGTGAATTCTCACCACATACCAGATCTGCCTTAATAATGGGCTTCAGGTCCTCCCTAACTGTGAGAAGTGTTTGTTGTTTAAGCCATTCAGTTTGTGATAATTTATCACATCCCAAATTAAGATAATATTGAAATGGTTATTAATAATTCTGCATTTTACTTCCTTAGTTCAGCAAGTAAAATTGAAACCTCCTAATCAGTTAGATCTACTATATCTTGCTAATTCAATTACCAATCAGCATGTAGAGCTATTACCAACTCCCTGAAGGACTTCTTTGCCCATTTGATAAATTATGTATCTTCTATCTGGGAAGAACCGGAAATACAGACACTAAACACATAAACTTGGCAAATGAGTAGTGACAATTTCAAGTAATAAATTTAAGCCAATAGACTACCTAAGAATTATAATTAAGGATAATTGTTTAACAAAGTGTGTCACAACTACTTTTAAATATGCAGGGGGTTTTTCCCTGTAATGTATGTCTGATTTATTCCCTAAACTTTTCACCCCAGAATGAGCATGATACCAAATCAAGAATTTATATTAATAGAAGGAACTCAGTAAACTAGAAGCAATAACGACTCAATCTACAATTTTTTTTCTGTGTGTGTGTGTGTTGGAGCTAGCTGAGGTTTTATTTTGGACAAAAAAAAAGAAAGGAAAAAAAAAGCAGTTGAATTTTGTAGCTGGAAGCATGGGCAAGGGGGGATCCCCAGGCAGTAAACTCCCCCGCAGGTGGGCTGAGCCTCAGCGGGGTCTCCTGTTCCCTGTGCTCCCCCACACAGCAGCCTCCCTCCCGAAGTCTGTGGCAGCCACAGGAGGAGCAGACTAGGAGGGGATGCCACAGCTGTTCACTTGGGCAGGAAGTCAGAGGACTCAGACATCAGCTTCCCATCGCGGATCTCGATCTTCTTCACAGCCACGGCCCTGGTGGAGCTGGTGCAGCTGAAGGAACTGGAGCCTGCGCCAGAGCCAAAGCTGGAGCCCAGGCCATAGCTAAGGCCAGGGCTTGTGAGGCCCACATAGGCCAAGTTCAGACCACCTGCATAGCCGCTGGTTGTCTTCGTATGGATACTCATGTTCTGCATCCCAGACTCCAGCCAGCTCTCCTAGCCCTCTAGCAGCTTTCTGTAGGTGGCGATCTCCATGTCCAGGGCCAAGTTGACGTTCCTCAGCTCCCGGTACTTACACGCTGCAGTGTGGCCTCTAGCTCGGACAGTTTGGCATTGACATGCTTAATGGCCAGCTCCCCACGCTGCTCAGCATCTGTGACAATGGCCTCCAGGGAAGCCCTCTGGCTTTTGAGGCCCTCAATCTCAGCCTGGAGCTGGCTGATGTTCCGGTTCATCTTGGAGATCTCAGTCTTTGTATGCCGCAGGTCATCCCTGTGCCTCCAAGCCAGCATCTGCAGCTCCAAATACTTGATCTGGTACGTGCCTTCAGCCTCAGCCCAGCTGCGGTTGGCAACCTCCTCATGCTGCATCTTGACCTCAACAATGATGCTGTCCATGTCCAGGGAGCAGCTGTTGTCCACGGATAGCACCACAGACATGTTGGAAATTTGGGACTGCAGCTCTTGGATCTCCACTTCATATAGTCAGCCCTTCCAGATGAGACTCCAGCTCTACCTTGTTCATGTAAGTTCCATCTACATCCTTCTTGATGAGGACAAATTCATTCACCTCTGTATACTTATTGATCTCATCCTCATACTTGTTCCTGAAGTCCTCCACCAGTCCCTGCATGTTGCCAAGCTCCGCTTCCAGCTTCAACTTCTCCTGGCTCCAGCTGCTGTCAAAGGTTGTTGATACAGTTCCCGAACATGTTGTCCACGCTGCTTCCAGCCATCTTCTGCTGCTGTAGAAGGCTCCACTTCGTCTCCAGCATCTTGTTCTGCTGCTCCAGGAACTGTACTTTGTCTATGAAGGAGGCAAACTTGAGAATCTCGATCTGCCTCTCCTCCTGGGTGTGGACAGCCTGGATGTTGGAGTCTACCTCCAGGTTAAGGGGGCTCAGCAGGCTCTGGTTGACCGTGATGGTGGTGATACCTCCCATGCTGCTGGCCCCACCATAGCCTCCACCCAGGCCACCCCGGAAGCTTCTGCTCCCCACTAGGGAGAGAAGTTCGAGGAGCTGGTGCAGGCACTGGACCCCACTTATACAGAGGCAGCTGCTGAAAGCCTGGGCCAAAGGTGGACACCTTATAGGACTTCTGTGTCACCCTGATGGACATGGTGGAGGCAGGCAGGCTGAACCAGGTGGAGATTCCAGAAGGAGTGGAGAAGCTGCTTATTGATCTCAATCCACATTTTTATCGAGAGGTGTTAGCTTGCTTTTCAATTTAAGTGGAGGCCTGTGGCATTTCTGTAATACTAAAACGCATTTTTTCTGGTTTTCCTGACTCCCACTTTTGGGTCGTACGTTCTTGCATTTGACAAATAGTTCCTGAGTACTTATGTGCTAAGTGCTATGAGGTGCTGGGTATACAGTAGTGAACAAAAAAACTATGCTTCTTAACTTCAGAAAGCTTACTGTCTACGGAGGAAGACAGATTTTAGATAAACAAATAAAATCATAAATTGCGGTTATTTCCTATTTGTATTGCATCTTTCTGAGTTGGTAACTAATTGCAACCCTTTTTTAGGAGCCTTTTGCAGAGAGAAAACCCGGGTTGTTGTTTAATCATCAGAGACACTCAGTTGTAGCTGGAGACATGAAGACATGTAACAGACACTTCTATAAACTTCATCATGAAAGCTACCATGACATGTATTCCAAAAAGTAACAAAATGTTCATCTATCGATATGTTGACAAGATAACTTTTATTCATAGGGTGGGAATTCACTGGTAATTTGTTTTCTTGAACACTGCTTATGATAAAATCCATGATGGCACAAAATACACACATACTCCAGCTTTTCAAGTGAATTTTCTTATCCTAAACTCATTTTGAAAAACATCAGTGCTCTGGTATGCAAATACAATGTTACTTCAATTAAATGACTCTTTGAGGAATAACAGTTTATAATGAACATCATCATTTGTATTTAAGATCTGTTCTAAATTTATATTCAAGTTAATCTTCAGGGTGAGTTATTCCCAGGCACAGCTTCTGTTGTCCATAGCCCAGTTGATGGTCTATAAAGTACTGACGACTTTAAAGGTACTACTCTGCTTCCTAAGTTTTAACTTCCTTTCCCCACTACAATATCCTCTCCAAAGTGATTCCTAAAGTACTCCGGCTCTTTTCATTACCTCTCCCCCAAAGGAAACTCAGTTGTTCATATCTGTTAAACCCACTGACTTCTTCCATTTTAACTTAAAAAAGATTCCCCTCTGTTGGCTTTAAAAGTGTTTCCCTAAGAAACATCTGCGTTTTAAACATTTATCTCTGCACGTTGTTCTGCTCAAAAAATGTACTAGAAAGGACTGGGAGTCAACGATTCTGAAGGAGTTTGTATCAGGGTCTCTTCTCCCTACCTTGCTAAGTTTAAACACACCCAACGCCTCGATTCTTTGCTTCCGACCAGAGTTGCTGCTTTACATATCCCTGGACATTTGAGATGTTATTCGTTGATATTTCAATATATTTTAAAATAATTTTCCATTTCTGTTTTGTGAAATTTTTGAATACGTTCTTTTGTATCTCGTGTCATTTCTGCCTCTGGTAATGTTGTCCCTGGTATCCTTGGAATTCATTTCCTTTCTCAACAGACAATATTCCCTGTCAGCTGCCACAGCTTCTTTAACTTTCTTTTTTTTTTTTTTTTTTTTTTTTTTTGAGACGGAGTCTCGCTCTGTCGCCCGGGCTGGAGTGCAGTGGCCGGATCTCAGCTCACTGCAAGCTCCGCCTCCCGGGTTCACGCCATTCTCCTGCCTCAGCCTCCCAAGTAGCTGGGACTACAGGCGCCCGCCACCTCGCTCGGCTAGTTTTTTGTATTTTAGTAGAGACGGGGTTTCATTGTGTTGGCCAGGATGGTCTCGATCTCCTGACCTCGTGATCCACCCGTCTCGGCCTCCCAAAGTGCTGGGATTACAGGCTTGAGCCACCGCGCCCGGCCTCTTTAACTTTCTAAGACGAATTACCTAGGAAGTGCTATTGTCCCAGGATCACTAGCTCTGCCTAAATTCCTACCTGTTGCGGGCGCTTAATCACAGAAGATAAATCAGATTCGTCTACTGGGCCCTTTCCTTTTCCACCCACCGTTCCTGTCGCTTTCCGCTGAGCCTCCTCAACTCACGTCATCCCTGCAGGTCCTGGCCCCCAGACTCGACCCTGGACGGCAGGGAGCCCCAGCCCGGGAACGGAGCTGCGAGTGTCCGACCTGGGAAAGAGCGAAGCTCAGATCTCTCTGCAAAGCGAACAGAGAGCGCAAGGAATGCTCAGGAAGACAGGGCGCGCCCGGGGAGAAAAGAATGTTACTTTAACGCAGTCTGGACCCTGGACCCCTGCATCTAGGGCTTCCCGGACGAGTGATGCAAAATAACTCGCCCTGCTGCTTTCCCGGGCCTCTCCTTCCCCTTGCTGATTTCCCCTGAAGTATACTTCTCTGTCGCTTCCTCCCCCTCTCTCCGAAGGCACGTGGTCCTTCCCTGCCTGCCCCAGCCGCACCCCTCCCGGCCCCGAGCCGGCTCCTCCCAGCGTCGTTCGCTTCCCCTTTCCGTTCGCTCTTTACGCCCCGGCTCTCCATCGCCCCTTCTCATTGGTCGAACGCACCGGAGCCTGGTTGGCCAATGGGCGAGCTGGGCTGGAGGCGATGGGCGTGGCCGCAGCTCCGGGGCCCTCAGATCGAGGCTGCCTCCCCCTCTCAGCCGGCAGCACATTCCGCTGCCGTTGCCGCCGCCCGGCCCCACAGTTGTCTTTGCCGGAGCTGCAGTCGCGCTGGGGTTAGGGCGGGGGGGCGGGCGGGGAGAGGAGAAGGCCGCGGCGGAGGCAGGTGAGAGGAGGAAGGAAGCGGCGGCGCGGCGAGCATAGCAGCTCAGGCGGCGGCCCGGTTCCTGGGAGTGTCGGTGCGGCGCGGTGGTTGGGGCGGATCCCGCGGGGCCCGGGCGGGGGAAGGAGTCACCGGCCCGGCCATGGCGGACAACGAGAAACTGGACAACCAACGGCTCAAGAATTTCAAGAACAAAGGCCGCGACTTGGAGGTAAACTGCGGGACAACGCCGGAGGGGTGGGGGCCGTGGGCCTGGGGCCGGTCTCCGCCGGGACCCCGGGTGTGGGGATTACGGGCGGGAGCCGCCTCCGGGCCTCGGGGAATGGCGCTGGGGACCGGCCCGTCCGTGACGCCTTTGCTAGCGCGCCGGGAAGTTTATGTCGGGCCTGCTCCTCCTCCGCCGGGGAGCGAGGTGCCCGGGTACGGCCGGCGCGGCCTAGGCCTGCGGGGTAGAGCCGGCCCAGCGCGGGTGCAAGGGGTCGGGCCGCGCGGCGGGGAGGCCGGGCGCGGCGCGTGCGGATGAGGCGTGCGTGTGCGGTCGGCGCTGCCCGGATCGGGCCACGGCCCCCTTCCTGGCAGCGGCGGAGATTCCGGCTCTCGCTCGGGCACCGACGTCTGGCGCTGCGGGAAGGAGGGCGGTGGGGGGTGGGAGGGTAAGCGTGTGGCGACCGAGTGGGGCTCTGAACTTCCTCAGCGAGGCCCGAGGCGTCTCCACTTAAAGGCATTTTTTCTGGTCTTCCCGACTCCCGCTTTACCCCTGCCTCCCCCAATATCCAAACTACAGGACAACTTCTCCGTTGAAAAAAACACCCCCGGCGTGAGAGGCCATCCTGGTGATGCTAACAGTGCCTTCCAGCGGCCTGTTTTACTCTGGATATAGCTGATTCAAGATGTGGCTCACGGTGTGCCCTCTTCCAGGCAAAGGATACCCCTTATTTCAGCTTGTCCACAAATCTCTTTACCCCCTCCTGAGAGGAGACCACCAGCTGCATTCTTACATATAAAGTCCAAAGGGTTATACAAAGCTGTCATCCTCTAGTCTACAGTATCCTTTCCCTCCACCTGCTGGTGGTGGTAGTGGGGGATGGGGTGGGCTAGGGAATGGCACCATCACGTTTGATTATTTAAAAAAGGAAAAAAAAAAATCATTGTCTTAGATACAGCTGCTCCCCAGATTGTCTACATGGGGCGTATGGTTTAAATACATACATTCACACACGCATACCCACACACCCCACTGAGATTTTTGATAGAAGACTTCTTCCCTTCAGCTTTAAGAGTTTAGATAAATAGATTTATTTTAATACTTCCCTTCTGCATCTTAATTACGAGTTTAGCTTTTAGGGAAAGTGGTCAAGCAGTATTTTTTATGTTGTTCCTCCGTATGTTTTCGTAATGAAATCTTCAACATCCCATGACATTTCTGAACTTGAGCGTTTGCTTGACTGAAATATTTTTTGGGCTTTTTACAAAGCTGTTAATATTATCTTTAAAGTAGGTTATGCGTTTTAGTGGGTTTCATAATTTGAGGGACTACTTAGAGTCCAGGGCTGCTAATTCTGTGGTTCTTTTAAGGTTAACATATTACCATTGTGATCCCTTTTTTTAATGCAAAGATGTCACATCTTTATTGAGATAATTCGCATGCCATAAAAATGAGCTTCTTAAATAACAATGATTTTTCAGTAAATTTACTTGTGGTGGTGAAAATGTTTTTTACTAATATGAATACTTAGAATGAGAAAAAATCACAAATGATAAAACTTAAAAACTGATAAGCACCACAAAATTACAGAATCCAGAAAAAGAGCAATTAAGTGCTTGACAGATCCCTATAACCCTTTTTTCCTCTACATTTCTGGCTTCATTTTTCTAGCAGCTTCATTGAGATGTAATTCACATGCCATACAATTCACCCACTTAAAGTGGCTTTTAGTGTATTCGCAGTTTTGCAGCCATCACCACAATCAATCTTAGAACATTTTCACCACGCCAAAAAGAAACCTGTACTCATTAACAGTCACTCTCCAATTCCCAACTACCCCAGCCCCAGGCAACCAGTTTTTTGTCTTCTTAGATTTGCCTATCCTGGACATTCCATATAAATGGAATTGTACAATTTGTGCTCTTTTGTAACTGACTTCTTTCACATAGTGTAATGTTTTCAAGGTTTATCCATGTCGTAACAAAATTGTATCAGTGTTTCATTCCTCCTTATGACCTAATGATCCTCCAGCTCATCGATATACCACATTTTATTTATCCGTTCATCAGTTAATGAACATTTTCATTGTTTCCACTTTTTTAGCTATTTTACATAATACTGCTAAGAACATTTTTGTGTGGACGTATGTTTTATTTCTCTTGGCTATATGCCTAGGAATAGAATTGCTAGATCATATGGAAACGTACGTTCAACCTTTGGTGGAATTGCCAGACTTTCTGAAGTTATCCTTATTTTTTAAATTGATGTTTCCTCCTACCTCATATCTTTTAGCACTTTAGTCAAAATCAGATTAAGTCCTGAGGCTGTATTAGAAGAATATTGTGATGTGTGACTTTTAAAAAACAAGTATACATTGACATTAACGAGGGTTTTTGTTTTTAGAAATTCATAGTGCCTTATGGTTGTCCTCTGGTGACTTTGATATCCTTTTGCATACATTAGGGGTAGGCATATTTTCACTTTTCCACCTAAGGAAATAGCATATGACTCTAATGGAAAGTCCTACTTTGTCCACACTGTGGCTTACTGAAAATCTCACATACTTGTAATGAGATAGAAACATTCTTTTTTATGTTTAGAGAACACTACAGTGGTCTATTTTGTGTATTTGTTACTTACATATATGCTGCATCTCTCTAAACATTTATCACCCTTTAGATATGGTTGCTACATTGCATTACATAATGTATGTAGAATACAGCAAATTCTAAGAAAATAATTGCTTTTTGATTTGGATCTTGTGATGACATCTATTTCATGGGAAGTCTTTGGAAAGAAGTATGGGCCAGTGCTGTCCAGTGAATTTAACTTAATCCAGTATATCCAAAATACCATTGCAACATCTAATTTGTGTAAAATAATTGAGGCGTTTCATATTATTCCTTTCATACGTTCAAAATCCAGTTTGTATTTTACAGTTATGGCATACTTCCAGTTGGACTAGCTGCATTTCAAGTGCTTAATTAGCCACATGTGGCTAGTGGCTACCTTACTGGAACAGCCCATGTACAGAGTATAGCATTTAGGGAGAGGTAATTGTAGCATATTTTGATCTAACAGTTTATTTGATTAGAAATGACGAAGAGTACAAAGTCCTAGAGTTTAGTTTAATTTGATCTCTAACTTTGTGTATGACCTTGGGGGAAATCGCTTAGTCTTATGGTTCTTTCATCTGTAAAACTAGAGGTACTTGACATCTGCTTCATGAGTGTTGTGAAGATTAATAGGTAATGTTAGGAAGATGCCTGGCAATTCTCTGAGCGTTTTATCACCTTCAGCTTTTCTGTTTGGGGGGAGGGAAGGGATTTAATAGGATTCAGTATAATTGATTCTCTTACTCCCTTATTTTCAGTGGCTGTTTTTTCTCTCTGCTTGTATAACTTGTTACACTGAACAAAATAGAAAAAGGTTTTAATACAGAGACATGTAGTTGCTCATTGAAGGGCAGTTTAGACACACCAGATTAGTGATCCTTTTAAAGTTTTAATTTCTGAGTGTTGGAGTTGAAAGTTATTCATAGGTTTCAATCTGATATTTGTTCCTACCATTCTGGCTCCTCTAAAATATGGTCATGTTAAGTTTCTTGAAGAACAAAAGCATCAAAGAGGGCATATGTTGAGTACCCATTTAAAATAATTTTCCAGAACTATCAGATGATATCCACCATGGCGTGGCTGCTTCTTACAGTGTGGTTGAAGATCGCCAGTCTTAGTTTGAGAATAGTAACCATAGAAAAGAGGGTATGCAGTGCAACACAGGAAATGGGTAGTGACCAAACTTGAAATAAAAAATTTGTCAGGATAAAGTAAATTAAGCTCATATAGTTTATGTTTTTTAAAATAGAGGGGAATTTTCTGGTAGATTTCCTAATAAACTTGCATACTTTTTATGAAAGTTCTGAGTGGGTTCAAATAGAGCATAAAATATAACTAGATCTTTTAAAAACACAACTTTAAGAAAACAACTTACCTTAAATATAAAAGAATATTAAAATGCTACATAATTAGAAACTTGTGATTACCCACACAAACACAAAGTATGAAGTCAGCTTGAACTTTTTTTTAAAAAGGTGCTTGGTTGGCAAGAGTTTAATTGATCAGCTCTTTTGTTTTGAAAGAGCCTTGGTGATTTGTTAAAGTGTACAGAGTGAAAAGCATTGTTAAGGTATTAAGTCTTGTTAACTTTTAGAGACTGATCTCTCTCACCACAAATCTTGGAACATATTTACTATACTTAAAATAACTACTGTCTAATTTTTCACATAATAGTCCAAGCATGTGACAGTATGAAATATCTGATAGAAATATAGTTAGGAATTAAATGATTGTTTTGGTGCTTCCTGCCAACTTTGCTGGTTTACAAGGTAGCCAGTTTGAGAACTGCTTCATTGATAGTTTTCTTGGAGATACCAAGATGCCCTTATTTTTCATAGTCACTAATATGTCAAATGAATATACAAGATTGGGAAGAATTGTAGGAGTGATTTAGATTTCAAAGAATGAAGCTATTTTAGAAAAAAAAATGCATAGGTAGTTTTTAAACATTGATATCTAATACCTGATAGTGGTTGTGGGTCCTTAAGATATTTTTAAATGTTTTCTGGAGCAGCATTCATCTATTTGAGGCCTGTAGTGATGAATGAAACAAAAGCATGTCATCAAATTTAACCTTGATCATTGATTTTGGTACTTAGTCGCTGTTTTAGTTTTGGAACAGAAGAGAGAAGTATGATTGAAGGGAACTTTTAAGCACCCACTGTATATGCTTTTAACTGTATTCACATTTCTCTCAATCTTATAAATATTGAGTTTATTTTAAAGAAGAAATTTTAAAGAAGAAACTCTTGTGCTTTTGATTTAATAAGATAACATTCAAGGGAATGATTTTAATTCAGGTGTGTCAGAGTCTGTTCTTTTTGTATATACCGTATTTACTCCATTTGACTTCTTTCAGCCTTAGTGCTGGTCTCATATTTGATGAAAAGGTTTTATGTGAAAGCCCTGAGCATAGTCCGTGGGGTATAATAGGTATTCAGTAAATGCTTTCTTTTTTTCTCAGAGGGTTCTTTGGAAATTGTGTGTCACTTGTGGACTTTCTAGCACTAGAAAACACTGTTTTCTGTGCTTTTCATTTAGGTTTGGTAAAAGACAGCATTGGAGTTCTTCCTTTTTCTGTAGTTAATATGAGAACTATCTTTATATTGGCACCTATAAAATAAGGACATTTTTCAAAACCAAAAATACGTAGTGAGAAGAATGGCCATGTTGAACCTTTTTTTCAGGTCTTAATGTTTGACTTAAGACAACTGAATTCTCATCTATTTCTGCAGTCAGTCTTTTGTGATACATATTTTGGTCTAAGTGTGTGAAGAATATCCACCTTCACACAGACAGGCAGTTGAAGAAGGAAGGTATGTGTGTTTTCATAGGCTTTTCAGGATAATTATGGAGATTAAGCGATACTGCTAATTCCACAAGAGGTAGTTTCTTAAAGATTAGTTGCAATGTAGAACCTAAAACCATATGAGTGAACTTTTCTTACACTGTTACATTAAAATCTATTGGTCTGTCTTGCATTTCAGATGTAACTTTTACCCATCTTTTACTGATACTTTTTGTAACACCATGCATTGGATTATTTGGAAAACATTATGTCATGAGTTATGTAGATCTTCCAAATGCTAACATATTTTTATTCAATAAAAAATTCATGATTGTTAACCACACAATTCAGAAAAATCTTAAGTATTGAGAATCTGTCAGGTTCACAGTAGTGGATACAAGTTTTCTAAAATTCTAACTTTCTGTTGGAAGCTCAATTTTTTTTTCTTTTTTTACCATGCCTTTGGGACAAGTTCAGAGGAAGCTGAAATTTTATCATTAGCAATAAATGCTGTAAATGGTTATCCTTGAAGCCCTAGACACACACACTTTGCTCATTTTTGTGAAAACATCTTCCAGCCGTTAAGTCTGAATAACCATAATTTGTCTGTCAGTCGTTTTTTCAAGTAAAAATAGTGTTCCATGAAAAAAGTGGCTAAGTCAGTTCACAACTCAGTTGCACAAGTACTTTTTCCTTGAGACAGTCTTCCTTCAGTAGAAGTTGGTATGCTGCAGAAGTGGCTTATATATAATCTCCATTTTTTTCACCAATTAGAAAAGGCCAGTGTTTAATAAAAGTAATCATTTTTTACTGTTTCCTCAAGGATATTCTTAAGTGAGCTGACTTTTAAAAAAAATTTAGCTGTGAAATACAGTGACTACTATTGCATCTTGATGTCATTGCCTTAATTCATTGTAAAGCACCAGCAGTCTTACCTCTATGGCATCAATTCAAATGTTAATACAATTTTTTTTTTTTTAAGTATTAGTAGTATCATTAGGAAAATAGTTTTGACCCTGTCTACTCTCTGTAAAGGTCTCAGAACCCACATAGGGGCCCATGGACCATACTTCGAGTACCACTCTCTTGGTTTATCATTGCTTCTTTTGCACATGAGTGTCACTTTTAATTAATACAGGCTCTTAAAAGGCCTTAGAGTATAGGGGTTAAAGGAACATGGACTGTGGAGTCACTTAGGTCTGGGTTTGAACTCCGGTTAATTATGGAGGCTAACTTAATTCTTTCTAAGCCTTTGAAATGCTTAACAGTGCCTAACATAAAGTACATGCAGAATAAATGGAACCTCTTACTATTTCTGCCAACTTACGTAGTCACACATTGCATCCAAGTAAACCCCTGTGTTCCATATCAGAATAACATTTTGCTTACAAAATTCCTCTTGTACCTCTCTGTGCCATAATCCAAACCACATCACACAAATTGAGGAAGGCTTCCTATTCCCCTTATTTAACAGTCACCTGAAAGCCTGCTTTCTCCCACATACTTCAGCCAAATTGTCACATATGTACTAGTTTATGACTTCATTTCTTTAATCCTATGTTGTAAGTGGGTTACTAAATGCTTTATGTAGATTTTGTAACTGTTTTCTCAAAAGATTGTAAATATAATCAGAAAACAACTATAATTCGCACTACTTAGCACCCAGAATGAAAATGATTTAAGGTCATAGATATTTGTTGGTAATACAAGATTAAGTTGATTATTAAAGATGCTAAAGTTTGCCAGGCAATGTTTCATGCCTGTAATTCCATTGCTTTAGGAGGCTGAGGCAGGAAGATTGCTTGAGGCCAGGAGTTTGAGACCATCCTGGGCAATATAGTGAGACGTTGTCTCTACAAAAAATAAAAATAAAAAATTTAGCTGGGCGTGGTGGCACACACCTGTAGTCATACCTATTTACGACGCATAGGCAGGAGGATTGCTTGGGCCCAGGAAGTGGAGGCTGCAACGAACTGTGACCATGCCACTGCACTCCCACCTGGGTGACAATAATGAGATCTCATCTCAGATAGAAATTTTTAAATGCTGACTTACTTTCTATTACTGTTTATTCACTATTCGGACAAAATTTGATCACCTGTCATTTTTTCCCTAAATTTTTATTTACTTTAAACTTAATGTAAATTATGTTTTAATTAATGATGTATTTTGACAAACGTGGAATTTTATGAATTTTTTTACTAACAAAAGTCGGAATCCTAATATAGTGTGTTTTTTACTAGTTCAGTATGGAATTGTCTAATATTAGAAGGTAAATCATACAGTCTATCTCAGTGTCCTGTTCTTTAATGAAAACTTTAGTTTGCACATATCTACTGTTTGTTTTTTAAAGTATGTCTTTCTGGACCCTTGAGGTAGGTATTACATAAATTTATTCAGTTGAGTAGTTTTATCCTGAAAGATCAAATTAAGTGGTCTCTGCTTGGTTGTATTAAATGGCCCTGTCCTGTTGGCCACCTATTCTGTCTTTTCACACTGACTTTTTAGCCACTTTAAGCTGTTACTGGTTCAGAAAAACAAGCAAGATAATACCTTAAGATTTTCAAATAATTGTTATATCACTCCTGGTTCTTTAGTAGGTATGAAACCCAAATATTTTCCATCTCTCTTTGAAATAGTGCAGAGGGTTTGGTTCCTTGAGGCCGGGAGTTTGAGACCATCCTAGCCAGTATAGTGAGACCTTGTCTCTACAAAAAATAAAAAATTTAGCTGGCTGTGGTGGCACACACCTGTCGTCCTACCTATTTAGGGTAGGTTTGGTTCCTTATTTCACTTTTGAATATTATGTGGAGATGTTCATTTTTTTACAGATACATCTATAGAATTGGGTTCATTGTTGATCAGCTGTTATCAAACACCTTAAATTTGTTCACATTTTTTCTCTTAATGCTGTGAATAATTTTTCCCAATTTCCTTTTTATTCTCCAGCTTTAAAACAATGACAGTACAGGTTCAACGTCCAAATCCACAAATCTGAAATCCACAGTGCTCCAAAATCTGAAACTTTAAGCACCTACGTGATGCTTAAAGGAAATGCTTATTGGAGCATACCAGATTTTGGATTAGGGATGCTCAGTCTCTAAGTATTATGCAAACATTCTAAAATCCCCAAAAATCCAAAATCTGAAACACCTGTGTTCCCAAGCATTTCACATAAGGGATACTTAGTGATGAAAAGCTTAATTAAGACCAATAAACAAAAAATAGGATCCATCTCAGTCATTAGGGAAACACAGCTCTAAAGCATAATGAGATACCTCTTCACACCCACTAGGATGGCAGTATATAAAAAGATAGAGAATAACAGGTGTTGGTGAGGATGTGGAGAAAGTGGAACCCTCATACATGCCTGGTGGGAATGTAAAACGGTATGGCTGCTTTGGAATGCAGTTTGGCAATTCCTGAAAAAGTTAAACAGTTAACATGTGACCCAGCAGTTCTAATTAGATATAAATCCAGGAGAATTGAAAACATATGTGTACACAAAAACTTGTAAATGAGTGTTCATAGCAGCATTATCCATAACAGCTAAAAGAAGGAAACAACCTGGCTGGGCGCAGTGGCTCACACCTGTAATCTCAACACTTTGGGAGGCCAAGGCGGTCTGGCTCACTGAGGTCAGGAGTTGGGAGACCAGCATGACCAACATGGAGAAACCCCATCTCTACTAAAAATACAAAATTAGCCAGGCGTGGTGGCGCATGCCTGTAATCCCAGTTACCTGGGAGGCTGAGGCAGGAGAATCGCTTGATCCCGGGAGGTGGAGGTTGTGGTGAGCTGAGATCAGGCCATTGCACTCCAGCCTGGGCAACAAAAGCAAAACTTCATCTAAAAAAAAATAATAATTAAAAATAAATAAATAAATAAAAGAAGGAAACAACCCAAATACCCATTAACTGATGAATGCATAAACTAAGTATGGTATATACATACAATGGAGTATTGTTCCACTATAAAATGAAGTATAATAGTTCACCCTTAGCTGCAGTTTCAGTTACCTGCAGTCAACTGTGATCAGAAACTAGGTGAACACGATACAATAAGATATTAGTATTTAGAGAGAAAGAGATCCCACATTCACAATTTTTTTACAATATATTGTTGTAATTGTTCCATTTTATTAGTAGTTACTAATCTCTTACTGTGCCTAATTGATAAAGTAAGTTTTACCATAGATATGTAGGCACAGGAAAAAACATACTACATGTAGAAGTTCAGTATTATCTGCAGCTTCAGGCATCTACTGGGGTCTTGGAACACATCCTGTGCAGGTAAGGGGGTGACTATTGTACTGACACATGCAATGGTGTGGATGAACCTTGAAAAAGATGAACCTTGATAACTGCCTAAAAGAAGGTAGTCGCAAAAGATCACATTCTATAGTTCCAATTATGTTTGAGAGGGTGTAGTAAATAAATAAGTAAAATAAAAAACTCTTTTTCCTACACTGTCCTTTCACACAGTCACTCAACACAACACTTCTGACACCAGATGTATGGGGTTTTTCCCTACACACCAACTAAGTAGTCAGTTTTGCAACGGGCACTTGCTGGGTATCCACTGATTCAATTTAATTCTGACACTGTCTACCTGGAGATAACATCAGATTTCAGGTAGAGAGCTCAGTCCCATGGGAGTGTCACCCGCTTCAGATGGAATCACAAGCACAGGTTAAGGCTTGTGCCTCTGACTGACTGGCTATACATAGAGTTCACACTACCTGCTCCTTGGGTTCAATTATCTTGCTAGAATGGCTCACAGAACTCAGGGAAACACTTTCCTTATGTTTACTGATTTTTTTTTTTTTAATAAACGATATTACAAAGGATACTGATGAACAGCCAGATGTGGTATGCGGGAAGGGGCACTGAGTTTTCATGCTGTCTAGGCAACAGCATGTGTTGAGCTATCAGAACCCAATTATTTTGAGTTTTTATGGAAACTTCATTGTGTGGGCATGATTGATTAAATCATTAACAGTTGGTCATCAGCTTAACCTTCAGCCCCTTTTCCCTCCCCAGAGGTTGGAGGGTGGCGCTGAAAGTGCCAATTTTCCAGTCATGTCTTGGTCTTTCCAGTGATCAGCCCTCATCCTGAAACTATCTAGGCCCCCCCAGGCACCAGTCATCTCATTAGCCTTCAAAAGACACTCATCACTGCATAGATTTTAAGGATTTTAGAAGTTGTATGTCTGGAAATGGGATGAAGACCAAATATTTAACAGTATCACAATATGAAATGTCCAGGATAGTCAAGTCCATAGAGACAGAAAATAAATTAGTGGTTGCCAGGGGTTGGGACAGAGGGAAAAGGGGGAATGATTGCTAGTGGGTGTGGAGCTGATTTTTGTGATGTTGAAAGTCATCTGGAGTTAGATGGTGGTGTTCAATGCACAACTTTGTGAATGTACTAAAATAACTGAATTGTATACTTTAAATGGGTGAACTATATGGTATGTGAATTATATCTCAATAAAGATGTTATATTAATATTTAAAATGACAATAGAAAACGTAAGAGATGAGTGGGAGTTGTGAAGCTTTCCACTGTTTGGGGGTCACAGTTGAACTCTAAGCAGCTCTTTTTCACTGACTTTCCCTTCTACCCTTCCTTGTATTGAATTCATTTGTTAAACAAATATTTATTCAGCATCTGTATTGGAGGTTCTATTGGAGGTTCTGCTGAGTTCCTATTCTCATGAAGTTTACATTCTAACAGGTCCAAATCTCTAAGATCTATCAGTCAGCCTTAAGCTGACACTATGGGTATATTCAGTCAGTATGAGCTAGATTCCTTATGTTTCTTTCCTAAACTCAAATTTACAGTGAGTACTATACCTTAATTTTGAAGAGAAAGAAAAGCCTAAATGTTTTGTGTCTGATATCTCCTTGAGATTTATGCAAAAGCTTAGTTTTTAACATGGGAACACCTAGGATTGTATCTCTTTAGCTATTTGCCATTAGGAAAGTTTAATAATAATTTTTTTCAGCCTCCATTTCTGCATCAGTAGAATTACAATCCTATCTTAGTGGGGACTTGTTTTGAATTAGGCTTTTAAGAATGCAAGGAACACATCCTTATTCAGACTAGGTCAAGTAGGATGGGATGTTAGGAAAGTTCAGGGACCAGTTCTCATATTATCCAAGACATGTCAGGTAGGATTGTCTTGATGGTAGGTGTTCATGGATCTTCAGAGTTCTGCTCTGCCAGCTGCTAAGTCAGCTACTAAGTTTTATTTTCCCTAGCTACTGACTGTCTTAGTCTTTACGTAATTCTATGTTAAATTACTAAGATAGATAATCTGACTGAGCTAATAAGCTGTGCCCAAGCTGAAGCAGATTGTTTTTACTGCTGGCCTGTTTATGGATTGGCTTTTCCCGAGTCGGGTGCTTTCTTCCCAACTCCCACTACCAGTCTTCTGTGGTGTGAGGAGTATGGGGGTATCACATGAGAAGTAACATCATTTGACTGCTTCTTCAGGAGCACCCCTGGAAAGAGCAGTTTCTTTTAGACAGGGTTGTAAATATGACATTACTTTAGCTAATGTCCACCTCCGTTCTTTCTTTCCTGTTAAGTTTCTACTCACTGTCGTAATCTGAGGCAAATCATTATTGTCTCATCTCCAGAGTGGTTACCTTGTTTTTGCAATTGCCTTTCTCCATTCCTAAAATAACCTGCATGTTTTTTAAAAATAATAATAATAAAGTAAATCAATTCTCACCTCTCCTGCTTCATTAGCTTCTCACCACATTGAGCTTCCATACTCCTTACTGAGACCTCCAAGGCCATACCATATTTGGTCCTTGTCTACTTCTCCTCCCTCTCATTCTACTGTCTCCGTTAGTTACTTATACTGTCATTCATTCATCTTCTTTTAATCCCACTAACACATCAGTGGTGTTTTCCTCTTCAGCCCTTCACGCATGCTGCTCTGTCTGTGAGAATGCTTTCTCTGCCCCTCTTGTTCCTTCCTCTTCCCTTCATTTACATGGTTATTTTTCATCCTTTGAATCTCAGCTTCAAAGTCATTTACTCACAGAGGCCATCCCCTTCTTTTCCTTAAGAGCACTGATGATAATTTGTGTGTTTACTCAATGTTAGTTTCTCCCATCAGACTATAAGCTCCCTGAAACTTCATCTATTTTGTATACCACTATATTCTTAAGTCTCATCACAGAGCCTGGTATATAGTCAGCATTTAAGTAAATATTTGAGAGAATTAAATGAAAAAATTTTAAAAGAAAACAGGAGTGTACTCTGATTAGAATTAGTAACTAAATTAGAATTTTATTTTAAGGTTATCTTATGTATTTTTATATAAATTTATGGAGTACAAGTGCAGTTTTGTTACATGTATAGACTGCGTAGTGATGAAGTCAGAATTTTTAGATCAATTATTTTTTTCTCTTGATAGAAGTAATGCATGATCATTTTAAATACAATTTTTGGAAAAATTAAAATAATCTTTCATATTCTCACTGCTGTTAGTCTTTTGGATTGTTTCCTTTTTCATGTGTACATTTTTTCAAACATATTTGAACTTAATTTGAATTCTCATGAGAGTAACTCATGTTAGAATACAGCAAAGGTTTTCATCCTTGGCACTATTGACGTTTTGGGCCAGATAATTTGTTGGGGGTGGGGGAGTGTCCTGTGCACTGTCGGATGTTTAGCATCATCTGTGGCCTCTACTTACTAGATGTCAGTAGCACATCCCACCCTCCTAGTTGTGACAACCAAGAATAGTCTTCAGAAATTGCCAGATATCCCTTGTGTGGCAAACTCACCCCAGATGAGAACCATTAGAATGCAGTTACTTTGGTAAATTTCCCAGAACATCATTGCTATTTTCACTTCTCCACCCAAAAACCTTCAGTGGCTTCCTATTATCTCTAAGAGGCACTGAGAAGTTCTTAATTAGCTAGGCATTTCAGGCTCTCAATTTGATTTAACAGGTATTTGAGTGTTTGCTGCATAAATGCTAGTAGAGGTATAAAAGTGAAATTACTTGTCCAAATTCTCACCTTTTAGTTGATAATTCCCCCATCCAACTAACTTCATCTCTGACTCTCTACTTCAGGCTAGTGAACCCACCTCACGTTTAACATTCAGTTCTGCTTTTTCTGTATTTGCTTTTGCTGGGTCTCTCCTGGAAACACCTTCTAGTCTCCCCTTTACCTTGCCGTTTCTTATTTATGCTTCCAGGTTGAACTTAAACCTCCACAACTCAGTTAAGTTTTCACTAATCACATCAATTCATATGAATCTTCCCTTTACTGAACTCTTAGAGCAGTTATTTATGTACCTATATTTGGGTATTTTCTCCTGTAAGACAGTGTTTTTACTTTTCATATGTTTTTGTAGAGAAAAGAGTATTGCAAAAGGATATGTATGGCCTTGTATGCCAACAACTTGGATAACCTAGATGAAATGGATAAGTTCCTAAAACACATAACCTGTCAATACTGAATTGTGAAGTAGTAAATCTGACTAGACCTGTAAGTAGCAAGGAGATTGAAACCGTAATTTTAAAATCTTCCAACAAAGAAAAGCCCAGGATCATTGGCTTCACTGGTGAATTCTACCAAACATTTAAAGAAGAATTGATACCAATCCTGCTCAGACTCTTTCAAAAAATGGAAGAGTTCCAAACTCAAGGCCAGCCCTACCCTGATACTAAAACCAGAGAAAGACCTTATAAGAAAACAAAACTACAGGCCAATATCCTTGAGGAAAATGGATGCAAAAATCCTAACAGAATACTAGTGCACCAAATCCATTAGCACATTAAAAGGATCACATACCATGACCAAGTGGAATTTATGCCTGGGGTGCAAGGATGGTTCAACATTGGAAAATCAGTATGATACACCACATTAACTGACTGAAGGACAAAAATGACCCCGTCATACCAGTTGATGGAGGATAAGTTCAGTGCCAAACTTTGATAAAATTCAGTGCCCTTTCATGGTAAAAACACTCAAACTAGGAATAGAAGGAAATTATCTCAACATAATAAGGGCCATATATGAAAAGCCCACAGCAAACAACATATTCAGTGATGAAAAACTGAAAGCTTTTCCTGTAAGATCAGAAATAAGGCAGTGGCAGTGTGTACTGATTCATGCATATAATTCCAGTGCTTTGGAAGGAGGCCTACGTGGGAAGATCACTTGAGCCCAGGAGTTCGAGAGCAGCCTGGGCCATATAGCAAGACCCTGTCTCTACAAAGAAGAAATAAAATAAAAACTATCCAGGCATGCTGGCGTGCACATGGAGTCCCAGCTACTCAGAAGGCTGAGGAGGGAAGATTGCTTGAGCCCAGGATTTTGAGACTGAAGTGACTGCCACTGCACTGCAGCCTGGGCAACAGAGTAAGACTCTTTCAAAACAAACAAGGATGCTCACCCTTGGCACTTCTCTTTAACATAGTACTGAAAACGCTAGCTTGAGCAGTTGGGCAAGAAAAAGAAATGAAAGACATCCAAATCTATAACAAAGATGTAAAATTATCTCTGTTCACAGATGGCACAATCACACTGAAGATTCCACAAAAATGATTAGAACTAATAAATTCAGCAAAGTTGCAGGATACAAAATCAACATAGAAAACAGCTGTGTTTCTATACACTAACAGTGGACAATCTGAAAAGGGAATTAAGAAAATCTCATTTCCAATAGTGTCAAAAAAAAAAAAAACTTACGGATAAACCTAACCAAATAAAAGAAAGGCTTGTATGCAAAACATTGCTGAAAGAAATAAACACAAATGGAAAAAAATCCAATGTTCATGGAAAACTTAATATTGTTAAAATGTCCATGATACCCAAAGCAGTCTAAATATTCCGTTGCAAGCCCTATCAAAATCATAGCAGCATTTTTTACAGAAATAGAAAAGCAGCCTTAAAATTCATAAGGTGCCACAAGTACTCTGAATATCCAAAACAATCTTTAGAAAGAACAGGCCTGGAGACCTCATGCTTCCAGACTGAAAGACATATTACAGAGCTACTGTAGTCAAGTCAGTATGGTACTGGCATAAAGACATAAACAGTGGAACAGAATAGAGAGCCCAGAAATAAACCCCTGCATATTCAGGCAAATGATCTTCAACAAACATACCAAGACTACACATTGGAGAAAGGATAGTCCTTTAACAAATGGTGCCGGGAAAACTTGATATCCACCATGCAAAAGACTGAAATTGGACCCTTGTACTATATACAAAAATCAACTCAAAATGGATAAAAGACTTAAACATAAGATCTGAAACTGGTAAACTGGAAGAAAATAGAGAAAGTTTTATAACTTTGGTCTTGGCACTGATTTCTTGGATAAGACGCTTCAAAGCTATAGAAGCAAAAATAGACAAATGGAACAACATCAAACTGAAAAGTTGATGTGCCGCCAAGGAAACAATCGAGCGAAAAGACAACCTGCAGAATGTGAGAAAATATTTGCAAATGATATATCTGATAAAGGATTAGTATCCAGAATATATGAAGAACTCCTAAAACTCAACAATAGCAAAAATCCTATTTTATAATGTTCAAAAGGCTTGAAAAGATGTTTCTCTAAGGAAGATAAACAAAATAGCCAATAAGCACATGAAAAGATGCTCAACATCAGTAATCATTAGGGAAATGTAGATCAAAACAACTATACCATCTCCCACCAGTTAAGATGACTACTATAAAAATAACAAAAACAAAATAACTGCTGGTGAAGATGTGGAGAATTCAGAATCCTGTGTGTTATCGGTGAGAATGTAAAATGGTGAGGCTACTATGAAAAACAGAATGGTGGTTCCCAAAAAGTGAAAAATAGAATTATTATATGACCCAGCAATTCCACTTCTGGGTATATATCCAGATGAATTGAAAGCAGTAACTAAGATAGTTGTACACTCTAGTTTATAGTAGCAGCATTTGCAGTATCCAAAAGGTGGAAGCAAAAGGTTATTTAATATATAAAATAAATAAAATGTGTATGTACATACAGTGGAATATTATTTAGACTTGAAAAGGCAGGAAATTCTGACTCATTACAACATGGTGAACCATAAGCATTATGCCAAGTGAAATAAGCCAGTCACAAAAAAAAAAAAAAAAATACTGTATAATTCCACTTATACAAGGTACCTAGAATAGGCAAATGTGTAGAAATAGGAAGAGGAATGATGGTTGCCAGGGGATAGAGGGAAGGAGATAGGGAGTTGTTTAATGGATGTAGTATTTCGTTTTTGCAAGACCAGGATAGTTTTGGGAGATACGATGCACAACAGTACGAACGTTCTTAATGCTACTGAACTCACTTTAAAATAGTTAAAATGGTAAAGCTTATGTTATGTGTTTTTTACTACAGTTTTTCTTAAATTTCTAAATTTTAAAGTGGTTAAGATAGTACATTTTATTGTTATGTATATTTTACCACCACCACCACCACCAACAACAACAACAACAAAAAAAACCAGAGCACTAACATCATCACATGCCAGTGAGGATGTGGAGCAGCAGGAACTCTGATTCATTGTTGGTTGGGAAGGCAAAATGGTACAATCACTTTGAGAGGCAGTATAAAACTGAACATACTCATGCCATATGACCCAGCAGTAGCACTCCTTGGTAATTACCCAAATGAGTTCAAAACTTAGGTCCACACAGAGCAGCTTCATTCATAATTGCCAAAACTTGGAAGCAACTAAAATGTCCTTCAGTAGGTAAATGGATAAATTGTGGTATATCCAGACAGTGGCATATTAGTCAGTGCTAAGAAGAAATGAGCTATTAAGCCATGAAACGATGTGGAGAATCTTAAATGCATATTGCTAAAAGAAACAAGACAAACTGAAAGACTATATACTTCCAACTACCTGACATTCTTTAAAAGGTAAAACTATAGAGACAGTAAAAAGATCAGTAGTAATATAAAAGCTTGGGTTCTAGTGACCTTCTTAATTTGGGTATATCTCGTTTCTTCTCTTACTCTTCCTCGGTAATTTTTCCCAGTGTCTTTTCCCATGAGTTGAGTTTTCTTCAAGTCACTCAAACAATTTGTGAAATTTTATTTCTTCTGTTAAGGATTCAAAGTTTTTTGTTTTTTGAGACAAAGGCTTTTTCTGTCACCCAAGCTGGAGTGCACTGGCATGATCTTTGCAGGGGGTTTGAAGAGAAGTGATCATTCTTGGTAGCATTTGATCAATTCCCTTATAACCCATTAATCCTAGAGTACCTTCCCTTGTGCTCATATAAAACATATATGTGCTTGTTTACTAGAGTAGATTTATTTATAGGTTGTCCTCAGTTGCCTTCTATAAGTGATTCTGAAAGTTTATCTTGCAGTGTTTCCCATCCCTGAGAGGTTATATGTGTCTCACCAAACCTATGGTCGTTTCTAAACTTTTTTCTTTCCCTGTCAAACACCATCTCTTTGCCAGTGCACACGTATACATGAACACACACACACACAGTTTGGTAATTGTCTCTGCTACCAAAACTAGCTATTGAAAGGTCAAGGAGGCTGGGCACAGTGGCTCATGCCTGTAATCCCAGCACTTTGGGAGGCAGGTGAATCACCTGAGGTCAGGAGTTCAGGACCAGCCTGGCCAATGGGATGAAACCCCATCTCTACTAAAAATACAAAAAATTAGCTGGGTGTGGTGGGTGGCGGACGCCTGTAATCCCAGATACTCAGGAGGCTGAGGCAAGAGAATCGCTTGAACCCAGGAGGTGGTGAGCTGCAGTGAGCTGAGATTGCGCCATTGCACTCCAGCCTGGGCAGCAAGAGCAAAACTCCATCTCGGGGAAAAGAAAAGGAAAGGTCAAGGATTCACATGTCCTTTTGGCATGATACGAAAACACCAAGCAACTGTACCAGAGCCACAAAGTAGCTCTTTATTGTTTATAATTTTGAGTTATGACTTTTTCATGATTCTTAGCATAGAAACTACATTGCCATGCATAGTAACTTCAAATGACAATTACATACTTTTTGACATTGTTTTCTTTTTTTTTTTTTTTTTTTTTTTTTTTTGAGGCAGAGTCTCACTCTGTCGCCGGGGCTGGAGTGCAGTGGCCGGATCTCAGCTCACTGCAAGCTCCGCCTCCCGGGTTCCCGCCATTCTCCTGCCTCACCCTCCCGAGTGGCTGGGACTACGGGCGCCCGCCACTTCGCCCGGCTAGTTTTGTATTTTAGTAGAGACGGGGTTTCACCGTGTTAGCCAGGATGGTCTCGATCTCCTGACCTCGTGATCCGCCCGTCTCGGCCTCCCAAAGTGCTGGGATTACAGGCTTGAGCCACCGCGCCCGGCCTGACATTGTTTTCTAAAGTTGAATAAATTGGCTGGGTATGGTGGCTCACACTCGTAATTCTAGCACTTTGGGAGGCCGAGGTGGATGATTCACTTGAGGTCAGGAGTTTGAGACCAGCCTGACCAACATGGTGAAACCCTGTCTCTGCCAAAAATACAAAAATTAGCCATACTTGGTGGTGCACACTTGTAGTCCCAGATACTCCAGGCAGGAGGATGACTTGAACCCAGCAGGCTGAGGTTACAGTGAGCCGAGGTTGCACCACTGCACTCCAGCCTGGGCGACAGAGTGAGATTCTGTCTCAGGAAAAAAAAAAAAAAGATACAGTTTTTGAGGCGTAAAAGATCTTAGGGATCTATCGAATTATCTTTACAAGTGAAGGAATTAATACCCATAAAGGTCATGACTTGCCTATGATTTCATTAAAGGTAGAACTGGGACTAGTAGCCATATGCTAGTAGAGTAGTATAACCATATACTAGGAAACCATCTTGGGAGATGTATGCATTTATTTTCTCTTCTATCATATGTCATCTCTTGCAAAAGATAGATGAATATAGAGAACTCTGGGAATTCAGATTTTTTCCTTCTTTATTTTGTAACTTTTCCAGATAGATATGTATAACTTTTTAATTTAATACATGTTCCTATTGTTTGAATGTTGAAGAGATAGTGCAACTCTAATTCCATTCTTTGGAGTTAACACCTAACAGTTTCTTACATTTTGGCAATTTTAAAAAATTATATTTATGTACTAATAAATTTTCAATGCTTACAGTTTAGATATGGATCATTTTAAAGTATGGTATCTATAGACTAGAATTAGTTCTTAATATTGCTCCAATAGCTTGCCTAGATTAAGTCTGGCCTCCTACACTCAATGTATTTTCAAACTCTTCTTCACTTATGCTCAGTGTCCATTAATCTTATCACTTCTTGAAGAGATAAGAACTTGATTCTGCTTGGGAAGGCTTTTGCTCATCTCTAGTAGAACTTCAGGCCTTCAATACTAGTATTAATAAGTGCTACCTCTGAGAAATAAATCTACAGATTGAAAATTTGAACTAAACTTACTTCTTAAATGAACTTTTCTAAATGAAGGATTTTTTTGTTTTGTTTTGTTTTTTGTTTTTTTTGAGACAGAGTCTCGCTCTGTCGCCCAGGCTGGAGTACAGTGGCCGGATCTCAGCTCACTGCAAGCTCCGCCTCCCGGATTCACGCCATTCTCCTGCCTCAGCCTCCCGAGTAGCTGGGACTACAGGCGCCCGCCACCTCGCCCGGCTAGTTTTTTGTGTTTTTTAGTAGAGACGGGGTTTCACCGTGTTAGCCAGGATGGTCTCGATCTGGTGACCTCGTGATCCGCCCGTCTCGGCCTCCCAAAGTGCTGGGATTACAGGCTTGAGCCACCGCGCCCGGCCAAAATGAAGGATTTTAATATGGGTTTTTATCCTTGGGAGGTATTAATGATTGACCCACTTGAGTAAGCATTTAACAGTGTTAGGCATTTAAAATTTCCCTTTTATTGTCATAATGTAATTTATTTGCAAATTACATGCAGTTTGCCAACATAAATACTATTTGACAAAGGCATGATTGAGCACCATGATGGCTGCTGCTGCAGAGAGAGAAAAACAAGAAATAGGAAAACACACTTTTCTAGTTATGCTATTTTAACTTTTGGTTCGCCATGTAATCGGGTTGAACAACTGTTTTACCTACCAAATGTGTTTGGGTTGTGATGATAATTTGGGTTGAAATCACCAGTAACTCACTTTTCTCTGGAAAGTGTAGCTTAGCTTTATGTTATGTGATTGATTTGTCTCCTTGCCTACCTACCTGTTCATTTCTGGCTTCTGGTATTCTTCAGCAGATTCCACACATGCCATCTTTCATAGTTCTTCTTTTTGTACATGCTGTATTTTCTACCTGGAATGCCTTTCTCTAAATGGATTGCCGTTCAGTCTTGAAAATTAAGCTTATATGTTACCTTTAGTAATTACCCTCTTTACTGTCAGAGCACCTTGTGTGCATGTTATTAATACATGTATTAAATAAGTACATTCAAGTAACATGTTTAGAATGGTGTTTGGCACTTGCTATTTGCTAAGTTTGGGCCTTACTACTATTTTACTAAATTATATTTCTGTATCATAAGAGTGCTACCTCCTTTAGGGCATAGATATGCAGTGTCTGGTCCATCTTTGTATTTCTAATGCTTGGCAAATCGGTGATTAATAAATGTTTGAGTGAATGCTTTCCAGAAGGCTCTAAATTAGTAATATACTTACTGTTAACTCACGTTGGGGAGGGAAGGTGTGTGTGTGTAGTGTGTGTGTATAACTTTTAAAAACCACTTTATTACCTATCATAAAATTCACCAATTTTAAGTGCAGAATTCAGTGATATTTAGTAAATTTTCATAGTTGTGCAACCATTATCACAATTCAGTTTTAGAATATATCCTAGTTACCACACAGAAGATCTCTCATGCCTGTATAAATTTTTTAATTCTTATTTTCTTTTTGTAGTGCTGTTACCTAAGTATTAACCTTCCTAAGGTATCAGTGAAAGTCAGACTGGGTGGAATAAAAACAAGGCATTATATTTCTTATCTTTGTATTGTTAGAAAGAATTTTCTTTAAACTTTTTCTCTAGTGAGATTGAGTCCTAACTAAATCCCAACTTTGCTCAAGAAAATTTAAAATATCCAAAATTATACAGTAATTACTATATCATATTTTAAATTAACAATTTTTAGGACTTTAAAGAAAAACCATGTGTTGGTAAAACTGACTTGAAAATTAGCAGGAATCAAGTAGCCACTAATTGTAAATTAAGTAGCAATTAAGTGGAAAGAAAATACTAGAATCTACACCTCATTAAAGCAGGGAAAGTGTTTAATCCCTAGTGCTTAACACAGTGATGGATGCATAGTAAATATTCGTTAAGTACACAAACTGCATTCCTTTTAAATAGAACTAGCATTCTGTTTTGACTTGTTTGAAATTTTTTATCAACTTCTTATCCCCTTTTGCCTGAATTTATAATTTTATAACTGTCTGACAAGCAAAGAAATATAAAATATCTGAGTGATCTGCCTAAACTCTGCCCACCTCCTCTGAGAAAATAGCAGCGGCAGTCCTCAACCTCCCCCACTTACAGTCTTTGTTCTTTATATAGCTCTTTGACCTATACATAAGCCTTTGTCCAGTTTGTCAGCTTTTTGGAATTCTAATTGACACCACTGCTTACTGCATCAGTATAAGTCATGTGAATTCACAACTAATATATTTTCATGTAGTATACAAAACCTGCTCTTTAAGGACAGGCTTAGAAGTCTTATATACCCCTTTCATGGGGTCCCAAAGAACAACTGTTTGCTGTAAAAAACATGGCAAAATGTTGCAAAATGTTTTACAGCATTTGCTGTAAAAAACAGCAAAATGCTGCCAGGCTGTGGTGCATAGGGTTTCTCTCTACCAGTTCGTTCATTCTCTACCTTGGAGAGGAAAAGAAACTCTTGCTGTATAATAAAGGGATTGTCAAATCTCTTATTTTGCAAAGTTTCTGTGAAAGTGGTAATAGCCTGGTCTTACATTGTTACTACAGTGCTAAGTTGTTTTGATAAATATTAGTGGTTTCAAATTATTGAAAAACCTCCAGATTTTGTTGTAACAAATGAGTATCAAGTAAAAAGAAAAAACAAAATTTTTCAGGCTGGGCGCAGTGGTTCACACCTGTAATCCCAGCATTTTGGGAAGCCAAGACAGGCGGATCACGAGGTCAAGAATTCAAGACCAGCCTGGCTAACACCGTGAAACCCCGTCTCTACTAAAAATACAAAAAATTAACCAGGCATGGTGGCATGCGCCTGTAGTCCCAGCTACTCTGGAGGCTGAGGCAGGAGAATCGCTTGAACCTGGAAGGCAAAGGTTGCAGTGAGCTGAGATCCTCGTACTGTACTCCAGCCTGGGCGACAAAGTGAGAATCCGTCTCAAAAAAAAAAAAAGAAAGGAAATTTTTCGTAAATCTCCAGATTTAATAAATATGTAATATAATGGGAGAAAATTTTTTGGGATAAACAAAACGTTTATGTAAATATGCAGTATGTAGTTGTTTGGGATTTATTTATTAGTTTGCTCTAATAAAAAGAAGTTAAAGCCCATTGTACCTTAATCCTGCTACTTTAGATGAAGTGATTGCTAATAAAAACTTTCCTTAAACTGGAAATACCCCATCCCTCAGAAGTCTTATTTATTTGTTGAACAGTCTTAAGTCATGCATCCTACAGATATTATTTTCTATGCCTGAGACATAGGTCATAGTTTTTTGTTGTTAGAATAGCTTATTGATTTCATATTGTGATATTATGCAAAGCTCATTGTGTTGGTAATAGTACTTTTGCTTTAGTGTGAACGATTGGCTCTCCAGTTCACTTGAACTCTGACTTTGAGAAGTGTAGAAAACAATATGGCTTGGTGGTTAAGTGGCTTTGTGTGAGACTGTCTGGGTTGTAATCCTAGCCAGCTTTGGACAAGCAATTTATCTTCTCTAAGTCTCAGTTTTCTTATTTTTAAAAAGAAATAAAGGATTATTTTATTCTTACCTCATAAGGCTATAATGATTAAATGAGATAGATGTTAACACTTACTGTAGTATTTAGCTAATTATTTTTACTCATTTTGCAGTCTATTTTATTATTTTAAAGTTGACTCTTGGTGTTTTAAAAATATCTGTACCAAATACAGTTACATGGTATATTAGAAAGTGATAAATGGTATAGAGATAAATAAGGCAGGGAAGAGAGAGAAAGTACCCAAATGGAGAGTTGGCAGATGGTCAGGAAGGGAAAAGCCTTCCCATAGAGATAAGGGACTGAGCACTGCAGGTAGTAGGGGAAGTGCATTCCAAACTGAGGAAATAGCAGCAGCAATAATAATAAGTTAACACACACACTGCTGTGTACCAGGGACAGTTTAAGTACTTTACATATTTTAGCTGATTTAATCCTTAACAGCAGTCCTATGAAGAAGGTGTTTTTACTATCCCAATTTTATATATAAGGAAACTGAAGTACAAAGAGCTAGTAAGTAGTATGGCTAAAAAAAATTGAACCCGGGCAGTTTGACTCTGGAGACCATCTTCTGAGAAGTTACTATATAGTGTATTAGTTAAGGCCTTGCAACAAGAGACTTTCCAGTTTGTTCAAGAAATAGCAAAGTTGGTGTGAGTACAGCAGAATGAGATAGGTAGGAGCTAAGATCCAAACGGTGGTATTTGGGGAGGGAATGAGGTGGGAAGATTTGATTGGATGTAAGCCATTGTAAAGACTGGGCTTTTAACTCCAAAGTGGAGCGTGTGAGAGCCTTTGGATATTTTTGAACAGGAGGATGATATGATCTGACTTTTAGAAAATATTTTTTACGGCCGGGCGCGGTGGCTCAAGCCTGTAATCCCAGCACTTTGGGAGGCCGAGACGGGCGGATCACGAGGTCAGGAGATCAAGACCATCCTGGCTAACACTGTGAAACCCCGTCTCTACTAAAAAATACAAAAAACTAGCCGGGCGAGGTGGCGGGCGCCTGTAGTCCCAGCTACTCGGAAGGCTGAGGCAGGAGAATGGCGTAAACCCTGGAGGCGGAGCTTGCAGTGAGCTGAGATCCGGCCACTGCACTCCAGCCCGGGCGACAGAGTGAGACTCCGTCTCAAAAAAAAAAAAAAAAAAAAAAAAATATTTTTTACTGAGTCCTTGGACCTTTCCTTCCTTGGAGTCTATGGGTAGAATTCAGGAGGGCCCCTGAAATTTAGAAGAAATTACATCTTTATTTTCACTAACTTATAACTGAAACAATGTTTCCTTCACTTAATGTAGCCAGTTAACCATAGTAATATTAGAATTACCTGTGACCTTGTTACCACCAATAAAAATCACCTCGTTGTTGCGTTTATGGTCATCATTACTTTGAAATTATAGTAGTTATTAGACCTACTGCTAAGATCCCATTTAATGTGATAATAAAGAAGCACTTACACTTTTTTTTTTATATTTACAGCTCTTTGTTTTACATCTATGTATCAAGGTAGTTTCCTTTGTAACTACATATGTAGTGTGTGTGTGTATTTAAAAACACTATTTGAGAAGGTGTCCATTGATTATACAAGACTGCCAGAGGAGTCCATGGCACATAAAAATTAAGACTCCTTATGAGTCCTATGAGGATTACTCTGGTTGCTGTCATTATGATAGACTCCAGAGGAAGATAGAGGGCAAGAGCAGGAGGGCTACATTTTCGGAGACTTTTGCAGTTATCTAGTTGAGAGATAATGGTAAGTTGACCCAGAATAGTAGCAGAGGAGGCAGTGATCTGTGTTTGGATTGTATGTTTTGAAGGTTGAACCAACAGGATTTGCTAACAGATTGAATATGTAATGTAAGAGAAAAAAAATCAAGGATGGCTCCAAGGTTTTTGGTCTTTGCAGCTGCGAGGATGGAATTACCATTTGCTGAGATGGCGGGCGGAGTATGTTAAAGATGAGAAGTTCAGTTTTGGATTTAGGTTTGTGATATTTATTAGACATCTAATATGACTTTCTGAATTGTTACCGCTACATAATACACAGTCATTAGAAAGAATAAGGTGAACCTGTATATGAAAACAGATTCAACTTATATTGTTTCTGAACATTTGAATGTTTTACAGTGAGCACACATCCCTATAGTAAGTAATTTTAAAATGAGAAAATATATTTGAAAATAAAAGAATGGCCACTGTGTGTCATAGAATAATTGTGTGGCCATGAAAAATAATGAAATTGGTCTTTATACACCACCATGGAATATCTCTAAGGTCTATAAACAAAGTAAACCAAAACAAGGTAAAGAACAGGATTAGATAGATGTGTGTCAGAATCGTGGTAAATCTAACAGTGTTTCCTATGAGAGAAGGAAATTGTGGGTGAGCAGGAGGGCTCCTTTGGCTTTTTTTTGGCTTTTTTTTTTTTTTTTTTAAAGCAGTTGAATTTACTAATCTTGTACGTGTGTTATTTTTTGTAATATCATTGGTTCATATGAGGGGTGAGATTATGGGCTGTTTTATTCTTTGTACCTCTGTGTTTTTATAAATCTTATGTTGTAGTTTTTAAAATTATGATATAGCCAATATTATAGCTCTATTAATAATTTCAAAGAAATTTTTCATGTTTTGCAATATGAATGGGAAATGAAGATTGAAAATCATTTACATAGTATGATTTTTTTATGAGTAAGATTTGACTTTATATCCATATGGCTAGAAGAAAATATCAGAGGTGTATATTGAAATGTTAATAGTGGTTTTCTCTGGATAATGGAATTTGAGGTGATTTTAAAAATATTTTCCTTTAATTTTTTTGTAGACTATGAGAAGACAACGAAATGAAGTTGTAGTTGAATTAAGGAAGGTGAGTCTGATTAATATTGGGTACTTCTAAGCATAATTCTAACAACATTAGAGCATTGTATACAAGATGCCAAATATATATTTTGTTTTTATGTAAAATGTATAACCTATTGTATAACTAAATTTTATTTACTAAATTTAGTTAAACTTTTAAAATCTCAACTGCTAAGCATTTTCTTTAGAAAAGGAGAGATTTTGACTGAATTTGACAAACTTTTGAAGTTGAAAGGGTACACCCTGTAACTTTATCATTGTGCAAAAACAGATATAAAGAGCTTAAAAGTATAAATCATTGAGATACAGTTGTATTAAATAGTTCTGCTATTAATGGGTAGTAGTAAGGCCCAGAAAAGAATTTGTTGCAAACTTCTTCAACTTTGAAGTATTATAGTTGAGATTATATTTATAAATTTGCTCCCAGCATTTTAAGTGAAGTTGAAATGGCCCTTGATTTTTGTAAGACATTGTTGGTTTTTGTCTAACTTTGAACTGCCCAACTTCTGCTTTGACTTTGCTTTTAGGTGATAAAGAGGAGCTCCCAGATCATGTGTAAAATGGTTTAGTACTTTTAAATAAATATTTGTGTTTGGTTCTGGCTTAAACTGTACACTATATTTTTTAGTCAAACTTTTTGTTTTGTTTGTTTTTACATAGTTCACGGTTCATTAAAAATGTAATATTTGGGAATTGGGACTCAAATTAGTTTTGTGTGAGTGGTTAATTCACAATTTGGTTTAATTTTTTACATTTGAATTTTACTTTTAAAAGGCACTTCATATTTCAGTTTGTAGGCACAGGATTGCCTGAGCTTTGTATGAAAGTATTCAGGTTTTTTTTAACTCAAATTCTTTGATTTTTTCCTTTTTTCTTTTTTTTTTTTTAAGAATAAAAGAGATGAACATCTCTTAAAGAGAAGGAATGTACCACATGAAGATATCTGTGAAGACTCTGATATAGATGGTGATTATAGAGTGGTAAGTTATTGTTATTGTTACTCTGGTAAATTAAAAGTATCAGTGAAAGATTTAACATTAATAAAGAATTTTAAGGTGACTTTTTAACTGAGTTTTCTCTTTAACTTTTTTTCCCAGCAAAATACCTCTCTAGAAGCTATTGTTCAAGTAAGTTGGATTTTTACTCTTTCTTCATTTATATTTCTTATCCTCAGAAGCTAATTATTATATATTTACATCATAAATTTTTTTTTTTATAGAATGCTTCAAGTGATAACCAAGGAATTCAGTTAAGTGCAGTTCAAGCTGCTAGGTAAGTTAAATTTTGAAGACATGTTTAGATTTTATAACTTACACAGGGTTCTATTTTGAATTTTACTATGGAGTAGACCCTGTTAATCAAATTTAACTTTGATGACAAACAATAGTAAATAGTAATAGATCAACTAAATTTTTTTTTTTTTTAATTCTCTGGTTTAGAGTATTAAAATTGGTGACAGTTTTTTTAACTCACACTTTTTTATTTTTAGTTGAAAGTGTGTACACTGAAGCTTTAATGTACATAATGCATACAGATGCCAGGGAAAGTTGATTTAACAAATTAATGCCATAGAGTAAAAGAAAAACATTATTTGTAAAGCTTTACCTTTTACTAATGAATAGGTTTAATTTTTTAAGTCAGATTCTTCAGATCCTTACCAGGTATCTAATTCTTCTCACAATCCTCATATTGATCAAACAATAAATCCAGAATTATAATCTTACTATGTCAGTGTACATAGATAAGTAGATGTAGATTAAGATTAATGACGGCTGGGCATGGTGGCTCACGCCTGTAATCCTAGCACTTTGGGAGGCCGAGCCGGGCGGATCATGAGGTCAGGAGTTTGAGACCAGCCTGGCCAATATAGTGAAACCCCATCTCTACTAAAAATACAAAAATTAGCTGAGCGTGTTGGCGGTCACCTGTAATTCCAGATACTCGGGAGGCTGAGGCAGTAGAATCGCAACTCCATCTCAAAAAAAGAGATTAATGACTGCATATACTCCCAGTGTCTTTCCAGGTAGGAAGTACCAAGTTGTTTGAACATTCTTTTTTTTTTTTTTTTTTTTTTTTTTTTTTGAAATGGAGTCTTGCTCTGTCGCTCAGGCTGGAGTCCAGTGGTGCAATCTCGCTCACTGCAACCTCTGCCTCCCAGGTTCAAGCAGTTCTCTGCCTCAGCTTCCCGAGTAGCTGGGATTACTGGTGCCTGCCACCATGCCCGGCTAATTTTTGTCTTTTTAGTAGAGATGGGGTTTCACCATCTTGACCAGGCTGGTCTTGAACTCCTGACCTCGTGATCCACCCGCCTCAGTCTCCCAAAGTGCTGGGATTACAGGCATGAACCACCGTACCCTGCCTGTTTTGTACATTTCTATTGTGAAACCTGTGCTCTCTCATACTTTAAGGGAAGAAGCAGAAAAATCTATTACTGAGACCTTTGTATTAATAAATAGGTTAGGGAAGACATGGTTGTATCATAATGCAATTTAGTGGTTGCTTTGTGTATTTATGAATACAAGAATAACACCCTATGTTGAGTTTATCAGTAGGAAAGAGACAAGTAAGAAATTGATCCTAGTTACAGAATTTGAAACTGGCAAAAGTTTATAGGTCCATCCAATACCTTATCCAGTGCTGCACGAATCTGTTTTATATTTATTAGATTTTTCCAGTATTTGTTTATCCACCTTAAATAACTTAGAACTGATAGGGAAATTATAAAACTACAGTATTGTATACCAGAGGTAAAGGAACTTCTTAGAGAGGAATTCTTTATGTAGGCAGAAAAATCACAGAACCATTCATTTGTCAAAATAGCAAATTAATGTTTTTAGGAAGAATGATTAAGAAATTGATTATGCTCACCATTGTCAGAGCTGAATATTTGATAGTTTTGGGGCAGTTCTAATCAACATGCAATCTGCAAGAAAATTAAAGCCCAGTGTACTCTAAGAGGTTTTCAGAGTATGATCTGTGGATCACTGGGAGATTCCAAGGCAATTTCATGGGTATGCAAGAGCAAACTGGTTTTCATAATAATTCTAAGACTTTATTTGCCTTTTTTTCACGGTGTTAACGTTTACACTGGTATTGCAAAGCAACTGTGAGTAAAATTGCAGGCTCCTTAGTACAAATCAAGACAGTGGCACCAAGCTGGTTTTATATTATATTTTGTAAAAATTGTATTATTCACCATGATGTGGAGAATAAAAGCTATTTCTCTTAAAGTATCCTCAGTGAAGTGTAAAAAAAAATTTTTTTTGATTAAATTTTGACCCTTGATCTCATGAAGCCTTGTTTGAGAAGGTTTAAGACTGGGTTAAGACTCTTTCTAAGTGTTTGTTTTTTTTTGTTTTTCTGGTTTTTTTAATTTCCACTTATGCTAAGCACTGTGCTGTGTGTTGAGGAACTAGCATGTAGTATAATTCTTTCTTTTTAAGAACTTTATAAGCTAATTAGAAAGGCAAAACTATTTTTAAAAAAATAGGGGGCTGGGTGCGGTGGCTTATGCCTGTAATCCCAGCAGTTTGGGAGGCCGAGGCTAGGGGATCAGTTGAGGTCAGGAGTTTGAGACCAGCCTGGCCAGCATGGTGAAACCCCCATCTCTACTAAAAATATAAAAGTTGGCTGGGTGTAGTGTCACATGCCTGTAATCCCAGGTACTTGGGAGGCTGAGGTGGGAGAAGTGCTTGAACCTGGGAAGCAGAGGTTGTAGTGAGCCAAGGTAGCACCACTGCACTCCAGCCTGAGTGACAGACTGAAACCCTGTCTCAAAAAAATAAGTAGTGATAACACCAAATGTAGGGCTATGCTGTATAAATCCTCTTGAAATTCAAAGATGGTATTATGTAAAACATAGAACTTGAAATGAACTTAGAATAGAGTTTGAATACGTAGAAGACAGGGCATTTCAAGTGAGGGGTTTAGGATAGGTTCAGTCTTATTTCGATTGAAATAATGCGATAGACAACTAACCTATTGTTGAGTTACAGACAATAAGATTAGTTATAAGATGGAGCCAACTCGTGAAGTAGTTTAAAGCTAGGTCAAGGAGTTTACATTGATAAAGGTGGTAAATAAGCAGCCATCACAAAGTTTATATAGGGACATGATTTGGTTAAGCTTTCATAAACATTGCTTTTATATAGTAATACAGGGTGTTCCAGTGGGTGAAGATATGATTAAGCTACACTGAGGACTTATCAGCTAAACCTGTAGTCTCACACATGTGAAAATAGGCAGTAGGTTTTGTTTTTATCTTATAAGCTCCATGAAAGCAGTGATTGATGTGTCTGTCTTTTTTACCTCAGATTCTCTAGCATCTCTCTGGCTGTTTTCCTGTCCATTGCTGTGCTTATTCCATTTCTCTTTAGTTGCTGAGATGAAAATGTTGGACTTTTATGACCTTTAATTTATGACCTAAAGTAGAATGAAGAATTAGGGACTAATATCAGCTCTAAACATATTCCAATAGCCTACCTGCTTTTGTCACTTGACTCTATTGTGACCTAGTGTGAATAATTTTGGATATTTTGGTGACCTCTTAATTCCTTGCTTAGCAAGGTAAATGCTGTGTCAAAGAAATCTGCCCATTTTTTTCTCTGAACTCAAAATTATGTCCAAAAGTAACATTTTTTTAAAAAAAAATTAGTTTTCTTTTTATAAGTCACAATCAGGACTTTACTGAGGGAATAATATTATTGTGTACCATTAAAAGTAGTAAAGTGGCGAGGCTCCATGGCTCACACTGGTAATCCCAGCACTTTGGGAGGCCAAGACGGGTGGATCACCTGAGGTCAGGAGTTCAAGACCAGCCTGGCAAACATGATGAAACTCCATCTCTACTAGAAATACAAAAATAGCTGGGTGTGGTGGTGCATGCCTGTAATCCCAGCTACTCGGGAGACTGAGGCAGGAGAATCACTGGAACCCGCAAGGCAGAGCATTCAGTGAGCCAAGACTGTGCCACTGCACTCCAGCCTGGGCAACAGAGTGAGACTCCATCTCAAAAAAAAGGTAGTAAAGTGGTTCATATCTGTATTCTTATTTTTCTAATTATTTGTCATCTCTATAAATTTAATTTATATATCTTTTTATAGATTTAGAGAAAAGGTTGCATTATATAAATTGTTAATTTCAGAGAAGGCACTTGTACCAGATATTCAGATTTATGTTAATATTTGTCAAATATGAATTTAAATTTAATCATAATATATTGTATGTTATTAAGTTTCACAAGGGTGTTTTTATCTCTTACAGGAAGCTTTTGTCCAGTGATCGAAATCCACCAATTGATGACTTAATAAAATCTGGAATATTGCCCATTTTAGTCCATTGTCTTGAAAGAGATGACAAGTGAGTACATTTTTTTTTTTTTTAATTTAGAATGTATCCTTTGGAGAAGACAAGACTCTCTAGTAATTAGTTTGATCTTTAAAGAAAAAAGAAAAGGGCTAAGGGATGGAGTTGAAAAGTCAAAGTGAAAACAGTGCAAGATTTGTTAACACCAAGAGATGAAGGTAGTAGCCAAACAGGAACTTGAGAATGATAAATTTGATAAATTTAACTTTTAAGCTTTAATTGGCAAGAAGTAGTTTGCCCAGATAGGTACTTGAGAAAACTGTTTGGGGAGTAGTATGCAAGTATCTTAAAAAGATTTCTTACTAAAAATAAGGATGCTGGAGAAGGTTGTATGCTTTTTATACTGAAGAGATGTTTGAAACAGTTGTTGAGGGTTAAAAAAATATGCTGGATGGATAGATATCTTTTGAAACAAAATGTTTAATGCATTTGAAATGGTAGAGGGAAGAATGGTTAGATATTTGGCCCAATGTAAAAATCCTGCTGTTTAAATATACTTGTTTTTTTGTAGTCCTTCTTTGCAGTTTGAAGCTGCATGGGCTTTGACAAACATTGCATCTGGAACTTCTGAACAAACTCAAGCAGTAGTTCAGTCCAGTAAGTTGGTTATTAACAAACATAGTTGTATTTTTTTAAAAGAAGTCAGTAAAAAATAGTGATTTTTCCCAAGAAACTATGGCAATTTACATTATAAAATAAAACTACTACGTAGTTATTGAAATAGGTCAACTTAAGTATGTTGCTTTAATCTTCTTATTCTGGTGACTGAAGTTTTGTATGTCCAAAAATTCACTTGATTCCTTTCTAAATATGAGAACATTTCCTAATTATAGTAGCAGATTACATTATTATTGTTACACTTTATTTATAGGACATCAGTAGAAATAAAGGAGTTTTTCCTGTTGCCACATTGCCTCTCAGCCTCTCTTTTTTTGTTTTTGTTTTGTTGTTGTTGTTGTTGTTTTTCTTTTTCAGACAAGATCTTACTCTTTTGCCCAGGTTGGAATACAGTGGCACAATCTCGGCTCACTGTAGCCTTGGCCTCCCAGGCTCAAGGGACCCTTCTGCATCAGTCTACCAAGTGGCTGGGACTACAGGCATGTGCCACTGTGCCTAGCTTATTTTTGTGGTTTTTTTTTGTAGAGACAGGGTTTCGCCATGTTGCCCAGGCTGGTCTCTAACTCTGGGCTCAAGTGATCAACCTACATTGGCCTCCCAGAGTGCTGGGATTATAGGCATGAGCCCCTACACCCGGCCGCAACCTCTCTTAATGAGATTTTTATCTTTTTTTTTCTGAGACGGAGTCTCGCTCTGTCGCCCAGGTTGGAGTGCAGTGGCGTGATCTCGGCTCACTGCAAGCTCCGCCTCCCAGGTTCATGCCATTCTCCTACCTCAGTCTCCCGAGTAGCTGGGACTACAGGTGCCCGCCACCACGCCCAGCTAGTTTTTTGTATTTTTAGTAGAGACGGGGTTTCACCGTGTTAGCCAGGATGGTCTCGATCTCCTGACCTCATGATCCACCCGCTTCAGCCTCCTAAAGTGCTGGGATTACAGGTGTGAGCCACCATGCCTGGTCATATCATATATTTTAAAGAAATCTTCTATAAAGTAGTCCTAGTTGAAAGAATGGCTTGAATATTTTTTTCATTGTTATTATAATAGGGTTGCTTTTTTTTGTTTCAAGAGATGTAAGTGGAAAATTACTGTTGGAAGTAAAACCCCGAGTGTATTGTCTTCATGAATACTATTTGATTCTTCTACCAAACAAAAAAAATTAATAATTTTGAAGAAGATACTTTTAAAATGCTCTTTAAATGTGTAAGCAGCATACTTCTCTGAGCTTATTAAAAATGTAAGCACTAATTTGTACATTTTGAAGGGGAACAAAGATGTTATCTAAATAATCATTTTATTGTAGACACTTGTAATATTATTACTTAGAAAAGATAATTACCTCACATCCTATTAAAACTGGTTTACTTTTGGGTTCAGGTGGTTTTTATTGTGGTTTTTTGGTTTTGTATAACTATTAGGTAAATTTTATGATTTCATAACAATGTTTTATTCCCTCTCACACTTTTCCATTCCGTTATGTATGTTCTTTAAAGATTAGAAAAGACTTAGAATTTTTTTTGACCTTGCCAGTCTGCTTTAATATACCAAAAATAATAAATAAATGAGGTTGGGCATGGTGGCTCATGCTAGTAATTCCAGCACATAGGGAGGCTGAAGCAGGCAGATCACTGGAGCCCAGGAGCTAGAGACCAGCCTGGGCAACATGGTAAAACCCCATCTCTACAAAATGCAGGAAAAAAAAATTAGCCGGGCTTGGTGGCATGCACCTATAGTCCCAACAACCCAGGAGGCTGAGGTAGGAGGATCAGTTAAGCCAGGGGAGGTCAAGGCTGCAGTGACCTGTGGTGGCACCACTGAACTCCAGTCTGGGCAACAGAGTGAGGCACTGCTTCAAAAAGAAACCCATAAGTGAATTACTTTTTATTACAAGCATGATTGAGCTACATATACTTAAATAGTGCTTTTTAAAGTAATATCAGAAGGAAAGAAGAACCGTTTGTTCAGTGCAGTATTTTGTTCGGATACAGACCTATCTCTGTTTCCCATCCAGTTGAGTAACAGAATCACTTTCTGATTCAGAAGATCTCACATGGCCCAAGAATCACTAGCCTATCTTAAAGACCCACATGTGTTAACATAAATTTGTGTTCAAAAGTTACTTCAGGCTGGGTGCAATGGCTCATGTCTGTAATCCCAGCACTTTGGGAGGCCAAGGCAGGCACATCACTTGAAGTGTCATGAGTTTGAGACCAGCCTGGCCAATATGGTGAAACCCTGTCTCTACTAAAAATACAAAAATTAGCCAGGCGTGGTGGCTCACACCTACAGTCCTAGCTACTTGGGAGGGTGAGGCAGTAGAATCACTGAAGCCTGGGAGGCAGAGATTGCAGTGAGCCAAGATTCCACCTCTGCCTTCCAGTCTGGATGACAGAGCGAGACTCCGTCTAAAAAAAAAAAAAAAAAGAGTTACTTCAATAATATACTTTTTTTTTTTTTCAAATTAGAGATAATACTTAATCTATAAGGAATTAATCTTGAAATTAATTCCAGGTTTAATTGTCAATGAAATTTCACAAGCCTAATTTAACATTTGTCTGTATAACTCATTTTGATACTGAGTAAATAGTTGCTGGTCAAAATTCTTCCAATAATGCTATTCCAATAAAATTTGTTTAATGAGGCTATTTTAAATATAGTTTTATAGATTCCCCCTTTTTTTTGAGGTGTCAGCAAAAAAATACTGATTTTTGGTTTATGGTATCTTCAACCTTAAGTATTGTGTTTTTTTCTTGCATCAGATGCTGTGCCACTTTTCCTGAGGCTTCTCCATTCACCCCATCAGAATGTCTGTGAGCAAGCAGTGTGGGCATTGGGAAACATCATAGGTTTGTATAAAACTTGTAATACGAGTCCAAAAATTATTCTCATATACTAAGTAATAAAAATAGCTACTAATAATCCAAAAGGGAAAACAGTTTGCCTTCAGTACTAGTTTTGTGAAATAAAATGTTTGTTCTTTTGCATCCATATATTACAGAAATTTGAACTGTATTACTGTAAAAGCATAAACTCATAGTAAATAAATTTTGTTGCTTAAGATACCATTATTTTGGTATATAGTGAGCTCTTAATTTTTTGAATAATTATGCAAGATATATACAATTTAGACCTCCTGTCTCATGCTAGGATCCATTTTTTCTTCCCCTAATGCCCACGTTGATCAGTGGGGTCCATTTTTATTTCCCAGCTTTCTCCATCAAAGAAAGTAACAAGAAAAAAGGAGGCAAAACTTAAACCAATAATTTTTCTCCATAATGACAGTTCTGAGAAGAGTCTAAAATGAAATTTTTCTCTCTTGCAGACTTTAGTATATTAGAATTTAGTAATGTATAAAATATAACAATATTATTTCCTGTCACCATGAATCAATATGAGATAACCATGGCCTTTTGACAGTCTAGTTAACATTTAACACCATGATTACCTTTCAGGTTCTGTCTAATAAATAATTGTAAGGAAAATAAAGACAATTCTGATATTTCAAGGATTTGTTTTTTTAACTAGAGCCTAAACTCAAAAATTCAAAGAACTATTCTCCAGTAAAGGATGTAAAAAATCTGAATCGTATTGGGCCCCAGTATAGCTCAGAGACCTAACTATTATGAGTGAGGGTTGAGGTACTCTTTGTAGGGGTCTTGCTAATCTAGTGAAGGAGAATGATTCTAAAGATTATTTTTGCCAAATTCTTTATTCTTGCATGGAAATAATCATTGTTACTTTGATATGCCACCTCTTTATTGCCCTTATACAGGGCTAACATGGAAGTAAGGAGTGGCTATGAGTTTTTAAAGGAGAATTTCTCTGTAAACCATTCTCAACATTGGGTTTATACTATTAGGAATGCTATTGTTTCTATATCCAGAGTCCCTCACTCTTACTTTTATACCAAATATTAGACTTAGAGCTATTATACAGCATCTTGATCTTTCATTTTTTATTCCAGTCACATTCTGTAATTAACACAAATATATGGATGTAAAAAGAACAAACATTTTATTTCCAAATATTATAGTGCAAGGGAAGGTGTTTTCACTTATGGTAACCTTTTAACATGGCTTCATATATTAGAAACTGCAGTGATGCTTTAGATACAGAAATTAAACTTGTCAGTTCTCTGCAGCAGTTGTTCTCAAACCTTAGCATGCAATCAGAACTACATGGGGTGCTTGTTAAAACACAGAATTCCAGACTCATAGAGTTTCTGCTTCAGGAGGCCTGAGCTAGAGCCCAGTAATCACATTGAGAACCACTGTTCTAGCACTGGTTCACCCTTTTTTTCTGACATAGTTTTCTAAGTGTATAGAGTAATTTATAGTTCATAACCTTGATGCGCTGATACTGGATCGTAAGTACAAATTCAACAAATACTTTCTTGATACCTCTTTTTTATCACATAAAAGTTTGTTAAGCCGGGCGCGGTGGCTCAAGCCTGTAATCCCAGCACTTTGGGAGGCCGAGACGGGCGGATCACGAGGTCAGGAGATCGAGACCATCCTGGCT
>NW_016803114.1:1036331-1051377 GCF_001698545.2 Rhinopithecus bieti
GTAGTCCCAGCTACTCGGGAGGCTGAGGCAGGAGAATGGCGTAAACCCGGGAGGCGGAGCTTGCAGTGAGCTGAGATCCGGCCACTGCACTCCAGTCTGGGCGACAGAGCGAGACTCCACCTCAAAAAAAAAAAAAAAAAAAAAGTTTGTTAAACCGAGAGTAATATTGAGAGAGAAGTTAAAAGCAGAAGTTTAATTAAGTGAACAGCAAAATGCTGAAGATGGGAATAATGTGCAAAAGATTACCTTATCACCTTACGTTGCCTCTCTTGGCTCAGAAATCTTGAGTGTGAGCCTGCTTATTGTCTAAAACTGAACAGTGTATCTGGTTAAAATACATGAAGCAGCATATTCCCAATGCTTTGTGTTTTCTGAAAATGCTTACTGTCAATGTTTTATTGAGTTAATCCTTTTTTTCTACAGGTGATGGGCCCCAGTGTAGAGATTATGTCATAAGTCTTGGAGTTGTGAAACCTTTACTTTCCTTCATAAGTCCATCTATTCCTATAACATTCTTAAGAAATGTTACTTGGGTTATGGTCAACTTATGTCGCCACAAAGACCCACCACCACCAATGGAAACCATTCAGGAGGTAAACACTTAAAAAAAAAAATTAAAAGAGATACCATTATATATATACGTTTTTTATCTGTGTATGTTTTTAAATCTACATATTTCTCTCCTCAGATTCTTCCAGCCCTTTGTGTTTTAATTCATCACACAGATGTAAATGTGAGTAAATATGTCCCATTATATATTTATGTATGTATGTATTTCTAGGGCTTCCCCTGTGACATAGGGGAGAAATACTATACTAACACATTGTGTCAGCATACTGTCAGATTTTCCCATATCACGAAACATAATACCAGTTAAGAAATCAAGCATAACTGTTATTTTGGTGTGGGCAATAATGTGTGTATATATATATATTAGTGTTGTAAAAACTGACATTAAAAGTTTTTAAATTTGCCAGTTAGTAGTGATTTCTCTTACTAAGATCGTGTCTTTGATTGTTCATGTGCTTTTTATGGAAGCTCATTTTGACAGTTTGGCCAATGAAAGCACACACAGATAGTGCTATTTTTGTTTTTTGAAAGATGAAAAAGGAAAATGTTTGTGCATGGATTTGTATTCATATACACATACCAAACCATGGACATCAATTGCCCTTTAATTCCATTTTTTATTCTATTTCTCAGTTACAGTGACTGGCAGTGGCTTCATTTATCAAGATAACTCTTGATTATTCAAACAGCAAGGGGAAAAAAAATCAGTGCAGGCAAGATTTTAAACATAGCAAATATATTTTGCTTATTTTTACTAACACAGATGGCAGAGGAAAAAGCAACTCAGGGAGTATGAATGAGGTGGAAAACTGCCCTGAGTGCTTGTAAAAGCCAGACCAGCCTTTGGTGTGTTAGAGAAACCAGGAATATAATGGGTAAGGGAAAACACATGAATGAAATGTTTAGCAACAATCAGGAACTCATGTGGTTCTTTAAAAACAGTTTGGCACGGTGACCAGTGTTGGACAAGCTGCTTCATTTCTTTACAATTTAAAGGCCTGTACCTTTTGACCAGAATTTAATTTGTCTGGAACAAATTAAAATTAGAATGTTACTGTATCAAACAGTTACATAATATTTTGCTTTGAAAGATTTACAAGAGGCCAGGTGTGGTGGCTTATGCCTATAGTCCCAGCACTTTAGGAGGCTGAGGCAGGAGGATCCCTTGAGTGCAGAAATTCGAGACCAGACTGGGCCACATGATGAAACCCTGTCTCTATAAAAAATACAAAAAAATTAGCCGGGCATAGTGGTGTGCACCTGTAGTCTCAGGTGCTCGGTGGCTGAAGCCGGAGGATCTCCTGAGCTTGGGAAGTCAAGGCTGCAGTGAGCTGTGATCATGTCACTGCACTGCAGCCTGGGTGACAGAGCAAGACCCTGTCTCAATAAATAAATAAATAAATAAATATTGGCAAGAAAGATTAACTTCAAAGTTTATATACCTCTACTGGAAAACAGGACATCTTGGTTGACTTTATTTAGAGATGTATTATGTTCTTTCCACCTATTTCCTCCGATCTAGATGAGATTGTGACTCCATTTTCTTGCCTTTGATATTTCTTGAAGAATTTCTCAAGTCTGTTTGCATTGTTCTTTTTAGTAACATGATTAACAAATAATATTGCTTACTAAATAATGTTTTAGAAGTTTGATTTGAATTATGATTTTGATCTGAGGATATTAGTGACATGTCCTTTAAAAACATGTATCTAGCTTTTATATACAGTTATGAGCAAGTAACTTGAAATTTTTGGCCTATGTCAACAAATTTTAGCATATGTTGATATTCCAGAAAAGAAACTCAGTTACATTTGCAAATTGAAATTTAGGTTTTTTCACATATGTTGATACCACTCTTTCTGGGTGAACTCTTTTTTTTTTTTTTTTTTTTTTTTTTTTTTTTTTTTTTTTTTTTTTTTTTTTGAGATGGAGTCTCGCACTGTCACCCGGGCTGGAGTACAGTGGCATGATCTCCACTCACTGCAACCTCCACCTCCTGAGTTCCAGCGATTCTCTTGCCTCAGCCTGCAGAGTAGCTGGGATTACAGATGCCCACCACCACGCCTGGCTAATTTTTTTGTATTTTTTAGTAGAGACAGGATTTCAGTATGTTGGCCAGGCTGGTCTTGAACTCCTGACCTCGTGATCCACCCGCCTCGGCCCCCCAAAGTGCTGGTATTACAGGCGTGAGCCACCACGCCCAGCCTGTGCAAACTCTTTCGTTTAATATCTTTTTACATTAGAAATATCTTTAGAGCTTTCTTGAATTTCCTAAGAAACAATGGCAAAGCGCTATTTTCTCCTTTTAGGAGTTTTTGGGTGTCTTTTTTTTTTTATGTTTTTTTATTGTTTTATTTTCTCTTGGGTGCCTTAAACATAACATTAGTTTACAGTTTTACTATTTTTTTAAAGTCAGGGTCTTAAAAAACAAGGAAAAAAAAAAAAACAATGCCGAATTGTTTGTGTTTTTCATAGAGATGGGGTTTCACCGTGTTGCCCAGGCTGGTCTGTAACTCCTGGGCTCAAGCAGTCCACCACCTTGGTCTCCCAAAGTGCTGGGATTACAGGCGTGAGCCACCAATCCCTGCCTGGTTTATAGTTTTAAAGATTGTATACTTCTCCAGCTTGTCTTGACACAGAATTCATAATCTAGAAAAGCTTTGAAAGTAGTTTTAGACACAATTATTATTCCCATGTCTTTGTCAATAATTTGTGTATTTATTTGCAGCAATTACAGTTGTTTGTCATACTGCCCTTTGGTCATAACTTCTAATTAGGACTTAATGTGCTAGGAAAGATCAAACACAAGGCCCGTTGTACTTAAAGATATAATCATTAAAAAAATAGTAGGCTACTTAGTAGAAGCTGATTACACAGGCTTTTTTTTATTTTTTATTTTCCATAAGTAGCAGGTGTAGTGAAGTACGTATTTTTTGTTTTAATTACAGATCTCATCTCACAGATTGACCTATGATTAATGTCTTGATCTGCAGCTGTAGGGGACTTCCACTATTTAAGAAGTTGCTGGCCGGGCGCGGTGGCTTACGCCTGTAATCCCAGCACTTTGGGAGGCCGAGGCGGGCGGATCACAAGGTCAGGAGACCATCCTGGCTAACACGGTGAAACCCCGTCTCTACTAAAAAATGCCAAAACTTAGCCGGGCGTGGCGGTGTGTGCCTGTAATCCCAGCTACTCAGGAGGCTGAGGCAGGAGAATGGCATGAACCCAGGAGGCAGAGCTTGCAGTGAGCCGAGATCGCGCCACTGCACTCCAGCCTGGGCGACAGAGCAAGACTCCATCTCAAAAAAAAAAAAAAAGTTGCCTCCAGTTCTATAAGGCAAAACAAACTAGTTGGAAAAGATTTAACTATTATAATACTATAATACGAATAGTTGGGTTATTGGCTTTAGGCATATCTACATGGTACTTATGATACTAGAGAACTCCTTGAATATATTCATCTAGCCCAGATGTTTTGAGAAACTGTGCATATTGGATACGTGTAGTCTTTCCAGCTTTATACATGAGCCACAATGTTTTTGGACCTACTATCCCTCAGCCTTTGGGAAAGAGAATGTCTTTTTCTCCTGTTTTATGAGCTGTGTAGTGTGCATGTGTATCTTAGTGAACTAAGAGTGGATACTAATCTGGGATCGGAATCCTGAATATGGCTAAAAGATGTACATCTTAGTACAGATATTTATAGATGATGGCGTTTAATACAATAGCGATCAGATTCAAATGAATTGAACTGGGAGAAGAAAGAAAGGAAGAAGGTAGTTGAACAATCTTAGAATCGTCGTTTGGTCAAGAATTACTAAAATGAGAAAATATTTAAAAGTTGATTGAATTTTTATTTTATTCACTAGATATTGGTAGATACAGTCTGGGCCCTCTCTTACCTTACTGATGCTGGCAATGAACAAATACAGATGGTAATAGACTCTGGAATAGTTCCTCATTTGGTTCCTCTGCTCAGCCACCAGGAAGTTAAAGTTCAGGTAAGTTTGTTCTAGTAAAATTTTAAGTATTTCTTACCACTAATTGCTTTAAGCATGGCATTCAAAGATGGACAGTTTCAGTAGTTTAAAGTATATCCTTAGCATAACAACAAATCTGTGATGGAAAGAGGAAAATAAATAATAAGCAAGAAGAGTCCATTGTAGATTACTAATTTCTTTTTTTGAGATGGGGTCTCACTGTCACCCAGGCTGGAGTGAGGTGGTGTGATCTCAGCTCACTACAACCTCCACTTCCCGGGTTCAAGCCATTCTGCCACCTCAGCCTCTTGAGTGGTTGGGATCACAGGCACACACCATCATGCCTAGCTAATTTTTTTCTATTTTTGATAGAGTCAGGGTTTTGCCATGTTGGCCACGCTGTTCTTGAACTCCTGGCCTCAAATGATCCTCCGACCCCAGCCTCCCAAAGTGCTGAGATTACAGGTGTGAACCACTGTGCCTGGCCGGATTACTTATTTTTAATGTAGACCAGGGAAGTTCATTATAGCAACATGCATGGCATCTGAAACAAGTATTGACAGACACTTAATTTTGCCTACTCTTTTTTGTTCTTCTGTCACTCCCTACTTTTGCCTTTTTCTTCCTTGCCAACCATCCTTTTTTACTCACCTTTAACTCTTAACTTCATTGATGCTGAAATAAGGGCACCGTACTGAAATGTGCTCTTTAGGGGCTTTCTAAATTGTTCCTTTTCACTTATTTAAATTTATTTTTTATTGTTTAAATTCTTTCACATAATATTTATCCCAAAGAACTTGCATCTAGAAAGAGCCAAAAACAGTGTGAGAAGTTCTCAGAGATATAAGCAGTAGCTGTCAAGCTACAGTTGTAATGAGGGAGACGCAGCAAGCTCCTCCTACCTTTCTGAAGTAAATAGTATATTTTAATCTGCTAATGGCTTAGAATCTGTAAAGTACAATAATCGCATAAGAAAAACTGTTAGTCTGTAGCCTAAGTCATTATGCCTGAACATCAAAGGCAAATGTGTGGAGCTTAAAGAATATGTTTTTAATTTCTCTTGCTCAACCCCTGGAGATTCTGTTTCAGAAAATATTTCTTAGAAACTTGAACTTTAAAATGCTCTTTAGTTGATACTGATACATAGATTAGAGACCCAGTACCTTAAAATTAAATCACTTTAAAGAAAGAACACTTAGCTAAATACAGAAAGAATTAATACAATAAGTTGGCCCGACATGGTGGCTCTCGCCTGAAATCCCAGCACTTTGGGAGGCCGAGGTGGGCAGATTACAAGGTCAGGAGATTGAGACCATCCTGGCCAACATGGTGAAACCCTGTCTCTACTAAAATACAACAACAACGACAACAACAAAATTAGCCAACATGGTGGCATGCGCGTGTAGACCTAGCTACTCGCGGGGCTGAGGCAGGGGAATCGCTTGAAACCAGGAGGCAGAGGTTGTAGTGAGCTGAGATCACACCACTACACTCCTGCCTGGCAACCAAGCAAAACTTCATCTCAAAAAAATAATAATAATTTGTCATTTAAGGGTATTTATGACTTATCTTAAATATTCTGGCCATATGTTTATTCTTAAGTTTGTATTTATTTTGTGTGGTACTTATGTCTTGGTACAGAATTTTGGTTTGTATTTTGTTTTTTGTTTTTCCAGAATGTATCTTCAGTTTTCATAATGGACTTCATTAAGAATCTGTAGGGCTTGGAATTTACCTTTAGCCAGTGCTCAAGGAAAGTTGAAATTCTCTACTCTACCTGACACCTTATAGAAATTTTCTTATACTTCTTAACTTTCATGCCATAATATCATAAAATAAAATAGTGTAATGGAACTCCATGTAGCTTTTTTCTCTGTATCTCTACTCCTCCAAATTTATTTTGATACAAATTCCAGATATCATTTTACGCAGCTTGCAGCTCTAAAATTTAAGCCTATTTTTTAACATAACCACAATACCACCTGTAGACTTTTTAAAACCTTAATGTTAAATATTGAGTCAGTATCTGGATTTTATTTACTGCTTCATTATTTTTTTCACAATTTTACTAAATCAGTATCCAGATAAAGACCACACATTGCATCTACTGGCTATATATTTTAAGCCTCTTTTACTGTGCAACTTTCTTTTCCTTTCTTTTATCTTTCCTCTTTTCAATTTATTTGTTAAAGAAGCTGGATTACTACAAAACATTTTTGGGAGACATTAAAGAAGACCTAAATAAATGGAAAGACATTCATGTTCATGGATTGTCTGATATTATTAGGATGACCATGCTTCCCAAGTTTGTCTACAGATTAAACGCAATCCCTCTTAAAATCCCATGTGCTTTTGGTTTTTGACAGAATTTTACAAAGAGGGATCTTAAAATCCGTATGGAAATATAAGGGTCCTAGAAATAGCCAAATGATCTTGAAGAAGAACACAGTTTGGGGACTTTTCATTTTCAAAACACTACAAAGCTACAGTAAATAAAATTTTGTGATACTGGCATAAATATAGATATGCAGCTCAATGAGATAGAATCAAGAGTTCAGAAATAAACCTATACATTTTATGATTAGTTGATTTACTTTTTTTTTTTTTTTTGTGAGACAGAGTCTTGCTCTGTTGCCCAGGCTGGAGTGCAATGGCACGATCTCGGCTCATTACAGCCTCCGCCTCCCAGGTTCAAGCAATTCTCCTGCCTCAGCCTCCCAAGTAACTGGGATTACAGGTGCCTGCCACCACGCCCGGCTGATTTTTTGTATTTTTAGTAGAGATGGGGTTTCATCCTGTTGGCCAGGCTGGTCTCGAACTCCTGACTCAGGTGATCTGCCCACCTCGGCCTCCCAAAGTGCTGGGAGTACAGGCATGAGCCACCTCGCCCGGCCGGTTGATTTTCAGTAAGGATACCAAGCCAATTCATTGGGGAAAGAATAACCTTTTCAACAAATGGGCAAGAACGACTGGATATCGACAAGTAAAATAATGAAGTTGGACCCCTACTTCATACTATATGCAAAAACTCAGAATAGATCAAACACCTGAACATAAAATCTAAAAATGTAAACCTCTTAGAAGAAAATACCGGCATAAATTTTATGACCCTAGATTAGACAGTGATTTCTAAGATACGACACCACAAGCCACCAAAGAAAAAGAATTGATAAGTCAGGCTTCAAAGAAAAAATTGATAAGTCAGGCTTCACAAAACTTAAAAACGTGTGTGTGCTTCAAAGAACACCATCAAGAAAGTGAGAAGACAACACATAGAATAGAAGAGAATAGGTATTAGAAAATTATGTATTGCCAAAGGGATTTACATCTAAAATATTTAATATATTAAGAACTGTTACTACTCAAAAATAGACAACTCAGTTTTTAACTGGGCAAAATATTTGAGTAAACAGGCTTCTAAAGAAGATATAACAAATGGTCAGTAAGCACATGAAAAGAAGCTCAACATCATTAGTCATTAAGGAAATGCAAATCAAAGCCACAGTGAGATACTACTTCACACCTACCAGGATGTAAGCTGTAGTTAGGAAGACAATAACAAACTTTTGGTGAGGGTGTAAGAAACTAGAATTGGTATATACTGCTGTTAAGAATATAAAATAGTACAGCTGCTTTGGAATATAGTTTTGGCAGTACCTGAAAAAGTTAAACATAAGGTTGCAATATGAACTGACTATTAATTACTCTTAGGTAGATACCCAAGAGAAATGAAAATGCATATCCACACAAAAATTTGTACACAAGCATTCACAGCAGTGTTATTTATAATAGCCAAAAAATGAAAAAAATTTGAATGTCTGTCAGCCAGTGAATGGTTAAATAAAATATGATACATTCACAAAGTGAAATATTATTTGGTCGTGAAAAGGAACAAAGTACTGATGCATGCTGTAACATGACCTTTTACAACATTATGTGAAATGAAAGAAGCTAGACACAAAAGGCCAAATACGTTTTGATTTTGTTAATATGAAGTGCCCAAGATAGCCAAAATCTTGGAGACAGGCATAGTGTCTTCCAGAGACATAGGGATGAAGGCAGTGTGGGAGTGACTACTAATGTATACAGGTGACTACTAATGGATACAGGTGATCCATTTTGGGGGTGATCAAAAAGTGTTCTGGAATTAGATACTTGTAATAGTTACACAACTCTGAATATATTAACTACTGAATTGTACACTTTGAAAGGGTAAATTTTATGTTACATGAATTATATCTCAATTTTTTCAAAAACTTGGATCATTTGTCATGTAGAAAGGAAAATTAGAGTAAAAAGCTTTACTTAACGGGAAATGACCTCATGCAACCACAGAAAAATAATTGATAATTCAAATTCATACCATAGTGAAATCTCATGTTAAGCAGGTGTCTGCTTTCCTTCAGAAAAGCACTATGTTTTTTGTCTTTTTGTTTTTGACAGGGTCTTACTCTGTTCTCCAGGCTGGAGTACAGTGGTGTGATCACAGCTCACTTCAGCCTGGACCTCCGAGGCTCAAGCAGTCCTCCCACCTCAGTCTCCTGAGTAGCTGGGACTACAGGCTCGTGCCACCACACCCAGCTAATTTTTTGTAGAGACGGGGTTTTGTCATGTTGCTTAGCCTGGTGTCAAACACCTAGGCTTAAGTGTTCCACCCACCTCAGCCTTCCAAAGTGCTGTGATTACAGGCGTGAGCCACTACACCTAGCTGTTTTTATTTTTTCAACACTAAATCTAAAGTTCTGTCTTCTTTTTTTATGGCACTGTCTGAAATTATCCTTCTTAATTGTTTATTGACTCCTCTCTTACAATAATATAAGCTCTGTAAGAGCTGGAACATGTATCTATCTTCACATCTCTGTTGCTACATCAGTGCCTGACACTAAGTGCTCAAAAACAATAGGTTTGTTGGAGCAGGGTGCAGTGGCTCAGGCCTGTAATCCCAGTACTTTGGGAGGCCAAGGCAGGTGGATCACCCAAAGTCTGGAGTTCGAGACCAGCCTGGCCAACGTGGCAAACCCCCATCTCTCCTAAAAATAAATTACAAAATTAGCCAGGCGTGGTGGCATGTGCCTATAATCCCAGCTGCTTGGCAGGCTGAGTTAGGAAAATCGCTTGAACCTGGGAGGTAGAGGTTGCAGTGAGCCAAGATCAAGCCACTGCACTCCAGCCTGGGCGACAGAGTGAGACTCCGTCTCAAAAAAAAAATAGGTTTGTTGGAAGAAATAATGAGTGAATGAATGCATTTATCTTTTATAAGGTGCCTAACAAGCCTTTTAATAAGGAGTGTTTCGGCTGGGCACAATGGCCCATGCCTATAATCCCAGCACTTTCGGAGGCCGAGGCAGGCAGATCCCTTGAGCCTAGGAGTTCGAGACCAGCCTGGGCAATATGGTGAAACTCTGTGTCTACAAAAAATACAAAAATTAGCCAGGCAGGGTCGTGCACTGCTGTAGTCCCAGCTACTCTGGAGGCTGGGGTGGGAGGATCACTTGAGCCTGAGAGGCAGAGGTTACAGTGAGCTGAGATTGCACCACTGCACTCCACCCTGGGGACAGAGCAAGACCTTGTCTCAAAAAAAAAAAAAAAAAAATATTTCACATAGAACATCTCATTGTGCATTTCAGACTGCTGCACTTAGAGCCGTGGGCAACATTGTTACTGGAACTGATGAGCAAACACAAGTAGTTTTGAACTGTGATGCTCTTTCACACTTCCCAGCACTCCTGACACATCCCAAAGAGAAAATTAATAAAGTAAGTACTATTAAATACTACTAAATAAATTGCACTTAAAATGTCGGCAGTTTTTATTTGTAAAATTAGAGTCTTAGAAATGTCTGTAATATTCTTAATACAAGCTGTCATTTAGACATCAAGAGAAAATAAAAATTTTATTCTATAACAAGCATTAATAAATTATTTTTTGATATATAAGACCAATTATGAAAAGTGGTATTTTGGCTCTCTCGGAAATGATGAAATAGAGATAATTGGGTGTTGAATGTTGTATGACTGGAAATTTTTAATATATATGTTACGTAATTCTTATAAGTTTAGTGTTTTATAGGTACTTAATAGAGAATAGTATGTATGCATGCGTGTGTGCTTGTGGTGGCTATGGAAAGGGGGCACTGACTGGTGATGCTGATATTGGAGTGCATCTGAGGCTGTTGTAGAAATAACATGGGTTATTGATTACAACATTGCCAATGATTATAACCCAAGAACAGCTCACCTAACTAGCCCGGCACCCTAAAATCTCTAACAGGTTCATTAAAATGGTCCTGTGATCTGATCCAAAAGAGCCTAGTATACATTAGCTAATACTAATTTTTTTAGAGTAAAACTTATTAGTTATCTATGATTATAACGCTTAAGGCCACCATTATCTTGTCAGAAGTAGCACCAACTGTGATGTAAAGAGTAACAAAAAGATTATTAAGATAGACCAATAAAGCAATCAAACATCTAGTTCCACTTTTCCTTGAGAGAAATGATGCAGTGAATGACTATTACAAATAAGTATACTAAAACAATGTACTATTTTGTTTTTTATGTCTCCATTATTGTGGATAATTGATATTTATCTATTTCAGCTAACATTCTTCATCAGAATAGAATGGAGAATAAAGCACATTATGTGAGGGAAGGGCACTGAATCTTATTTACAGCTGCTTTAGAATTTGTATTATACTCATTTATATTTGCTCATTCATTATTTCATATTTGCTCATTCAAATTTCTTCAGCCAAGCTTCTTTTGAGTCACACTATTTGGGAGCATTGTTTTCAAGAATTCTTCAGAATTCTTGAAATTAGTTCATTGTGATTTGAATTAGGTCCATTAGCTATTTGTCCAAAGAAAATATGGAAAGGGCTGTAAAGGAATTGAGATTCCTGATATTTTTATTATGGAGCTCATTTCATAATAAAATCATTGGGACAGTGTAGTGAATGCTTTTTTTTCTTAGTTCATATGCACATTTTATTTTTTAATGAGAAATACTCAAATGCTCTTGTTCTACAGGAAGCAGTGTGGTTCCTCTCCAACATCACTGCAGGAAATCAGCAGCAGGTACAGGCAGTAATTGATGCCAATCTTGTACCAATGATAATACACCTTTTGGATAAGGTAAGAAAATCATGTTGTATGTATCATGTATCTCATGTAAGGGGAAAGGGGATTTAAATCTAAGACATTATGTGAATTTATACTTTTCTGTTTAATTAGAAGCTATACAGTGGCATGAATACAGTAAAGTAATATTAACATTACAACTTTTGAACCTAGCAGTTTTATATACAAGAAACTTTTTGAGGGGTTGGGGGCAAATCCTAGCCCTTTCTCTGTATCATTCTTTTACCAAAATTGCCATTATCTTAGGCCATACTAAAATTTCATATTGTTACTGTTGATAATAAATGCTTACATAGTATTCTAAGCACTTTACATACATTACCTCATTTAATGAGATTAACCGTATAAGATTAGGGATTATCCCCACTTGATAGATGAAGAAACCCTGGTATAGACAAATAAATTGTCCAAAATCAGATAGGAAATAAGTATGCTATTGTATGCCATATCATCTCTCATCTTCATATTAGCATTTGGGAGAAACAGCTTATCACAATTACAGCATGAGGGTGGGTGCAGTGGCTCTCACCTATAATCCCAGCAGTCTGGGAGGCCAAAGCAGGAGGCTCACTTGAGCCCAGGAGTTCAAGACCAGCCTGGGCAACATAGGGGGACTCCATCTCTACAAAAAGTTTTTCAAAAAAAGAAATTAGCCAGGTATGGTAGCATGTACCTGTGGTTCCAGCTACTCAGGAGGCTACGGTGGGAGGATTATTTGAATCCGGGAGGTTGAGGCTGTGGTGAGCCACGGTCATGCCACTGCATTCCAGCCTGAGTGACAGAGCAAGACCGTGTCTCAAAAAAAAAAACACACACACACATAAAGTAGAAGAAACAATCACAGCATGAGGGTTCTGAACACTGATCTGTAATTAAAGAGAAGATAAATCTGTTTCTCTATGTTTCCTGTAAATCGAGTTCAGTTTTTTAGGCAAGAATATGTCATGCATAACTCTTATTTCCTAATGATTCACATAAGGAGACACAATGTGTCTTACATGTGGTGATACTAAGATTGATGACTGACCTCAGGTGTTACAGCCTGTTCCAGCTGATGGTTATAAAGTTATCCATTAATCTTTCACCTGTGGTTTTTAGGTAGCATTGATGATCATTGTTAGGATCCCTTGTTTTACTAGGAGTTGCAAAATGGTGACTTTCTAATTCTGTCATTTTTTGTGTATTGGCCATGATTCTTTAGTAAAGAACTTGTCTTGTTTTTTGTTTTTGTTTTTTTTTTTTTAAACGGTCTCGCTGTCACCCAAGCTGGAGTGCAGTGACACTATCTTGGCTCACTGGCAATCTCCACCTCCCCGGTTTAGGTGATTCTTGTGTGTCAGCCTCCCAAGGAGCTGGGACTACAGGCACACGCCACCACACCCAGCTAATTTTTGTATTTTTAGTAGAGACGAGGTTTCACCATGTTGGCCAGGCTGGTCTCCAACTCCTGACCTCAAGTGATCCACCCACCTCAGCCTTCCAAAGTGGTGGGATTACAGGTGTGAGCCATCCACGCCCGGCCAAGAGCATTTCTTTCTCAGCTGTTGTTTATTAATACTGTGAAATATAGTTCATTTAGGATAGGCAAGATAAATGTTTGATTCTTTGTCCTTATCAGTCATGTTTTAGAATGACACATTTCCTAATAACCTTGAAAGCAGACCAGAGTAGATTTTTTTTAGTGTCATTTGGAAATTATGAATTTTTAAAATATATTTTGCAAGTTTTAATCCATTTTAGTTTTACTCTTTTGACACTCTGTTTGTTCCTGACCAACAGGAACCTCTTAGAATTGGTGACCTGTGTCTTTTATGTTATCACTAGTTTTTGAGAGCTACACCTTTTGGATATGATATGATTCCCAGCCTATCTTACATGTTTTCTGATCTAGAACTGGAATTAACTATTTTTCTATGGTATCTTGATTTTGTTTTGTAGAGAATGGTGTTTAAGGATCATATTTCAGCTATAAAGGTGATCATTGTTACAGTGTTGTCATTTTTTCTAGGTCTGAGTAAACAAAGTAAATGATAGTCATTGTTGTAGAAAGTGAAAGATGAGTTCAGGAACATGAGAGTTCATAAAAAATGAATCATGAATGAAAGGAAGCTATTAAATATTATTGGATATTTAACATAACAGGGTTTTTAATTTTTATTCCTCTGATTTTATATTTACATCTCTTTTATGCTGAAAATCTTCCTAAAACATAAACATAATTATTTTCTTATATATTGGTATGTTTAGATCTGTGGATATATGTCAATATACATTATTTTTAAGTACATCATTGATGACATATATCCCAAACACCAAAAAAAACTATCCTAATTTTCAGCATGAGACAAAAGAGATGCAAATATATATTTTGATATATAGATATAAAAAAAAAACAAAGCCATATTGCCCCTGACAGCATGACTACTGAATGTACTTTTAAGATTTCTTTGACATTTGTTTGCCTTTAGAATATATTTCTTCAGTAATGTACTTAAAAACAATGTCACTTCCATAGCACTATATAGAGGGCTTCTTTATTCCTTGTTTTTTTTCTTATTCCTTGTTTTTCTTACCCCTTTCATAGCTACATAGTATTGCATTGTACGGATGCACTATAATGTATTAAGTCAATCCATTATTGATGATATTTGAGATGTTTCCAGTGTTTGTTGTTAAACAGAACTTTAAAGAATAGCTGCCGGGTGCAGTGGCTCATGCCTGTAATCCCAACACTTTGGGAGGCCGAGGCGGACAGATCACGAGGTCAGGAGATCGAGACCATCCTGGTTAACATGGCGAAACCCCGTCTGTACTAAAAATACAAAAAATTAGCCGGATGTGGTGGTGGGTGCCTGTAGTCCCAGCTACTCGGGAGGCTGAGGCCGGAGAATGGCATGAACCCAGGAGGCAGAGCTTGCAGTAAGCCAAGATTGCGCCACTGCACTGCAGCCTAGGCGTCAGAGCAAGACCTATCTCAATAAATAAAAAAATAAAAGAATAGCTTGTGGCTGGGTGCAGTGGCTCACACCTGTAATCCCAGCACTTGGGAGACTGAGGTGGGCAGATCAGTTGAGGTCAGGGGTTCAAGACCAGCCTGGCCAACATGGGGAAATCTCGTCTCTACCAAAAAATACAAAAACTAGCCAGGCGTGGTGGTACATGCCTGTAGTTCCAGCTACTCAGCAGACTGAGGTGGGAGAATCACTTGAACCCGGGAGGTGGAGGTTACAGTGAGTTGAGATTGCGCCGCTGCATTCCAGCCTAGGCAACAGTGAGATCCTCTCAAAAAAAAAAAAAAAAAAAAAAAAAAAAAAAGATCTTTAAATTACCTGGGTGCGGTGGCATGCACCTGTAGTC
>NW_016803114.1:1051755-1060497 GCF_001698545.2 Rhinopithecus bieti
AAAAAAAAAAAAAAAAAAAAAATAGAATAGCTTGTAAGTTTTTTTAATGTTTTTGCCCAATTATATTTGGGATTACTGGATCTACAGATAAACATACATGTAAATTTTGCTATTATAGGGCTAATTCCCCTCTATAAGAATTATGCCATTTTATACTCCTACCAGCCTCACACACAAATATTTAGATTTTCTTATTCTGATAAATATGAAAGGAGATATGGATATTTTAATTTGCATTTCTTTTACTTATATGGTTTTTTAATACATCATAAGCATTTTTTCAGGTTGCCAGTTGTCTTAATATTTAATAGTTGCTTATTCAGTAGATTTACCATAATAAGACAATTATGCTTATTGAGAATTTTAGTTGTTTTTACTTTCTGGCTCTTACGGTGCTATGATAACCATATATAGAAAGATGTTACTCTGCTTTATATTATTTTCTTGGTGAATTCTCAAAAATGAGATTATGAAGTTTATATATATGAATTTTTTAGTGACTTTTAAATATTTCTCATTTCATATTTGAAAGGCAATGTATAACATCTTGATCATAGTTTCATTAATGGTGGGTATCATTTTTGTGTGTAAAAGCTTTGTGTGTAAAAGAATATGTTAGTTTACATGACTCTAGTGATATTGTAGATTTTTAAATTTTTTTCTTTACTATTTTTATTTCATTTTATCACCAACTTCATTTAATCTGATATTATTAAATAATAATACCAACTCAGTTTGTATCCAGGAGAGTTCACAGAAAAGTGTCTCCATGTATTTAGGGTAGATTGGGTATAGTTCAAAGACCTGTCTTAAGAAAAAATGATGTATACAGAAAGACTAAAAGGAGACTTTGGGAAATAAGCAGTTGAAAAATCATCACAGCAAACATTTTTTCCAGTTTACTCTATGTGGCAATTTTATAGCCTTTTGCTTTGCCTTTTACAGGGGATTTTGGCACTCAAAAGAAGCTGCTTGGGCCATAAGTAACTTAACAATTAGTGGAAGGAAAGATCAAGTAAGTTAAGCTTTTTAAAATGTATTTCTCAAAACTGGTAAAATAAAAGTACAGGTAATTTTGATTTAGATTTGAGTAAGTTATAATTTAAAATAATAGCAACACTCTGGGAGGCCGAGGCCAGGAGTTTGTGACTGGCCTGGGCATCACAGTGAGACCACATCTCTATTAAAAAAATAAAATAATAGCAAGATAACAGGTACTAACTTTTTTATAACAGGTATATAACTTTCTTTTTCACATAGAAGTATCACCTTGACTTCCTTTAGTCATACTTCATAGAAGTGTCCTTTTTCCCAGTTTGTTGGCCTACAAGAATTTTTTAATCTGTGGTAAAATTGAGGCCCCTATAGTCAGGAATTTTTTGTTTTGTTTTGTTTTTAACAGTATTAGAAATGAACAGACTTCTTAAGTTAATATGGAAGAAAGAAACTGCATCACAGATTCTCCTAACAAATGAACAACAACAACAAAAAGTAAAAAGACAGCAACAATAACAAATTCAGCAGCAAACCAAACAAGGAATTAAAAACTCAACCAGATGGCTAGGGCTTAGGAACTAGGGTGAGGAATATAAGATGTATAGGAAAGGAGGCACCCATTCTCAGGTCGTGCAGGTGACAAAGCTTAACATTGTACCAACTGGCAAAGGAAAAGCAGTTTTAAAGAGGTGAGATCTGTTTCACAGAGTAGGTAAAAACAAATTTAGAGCTGAATAGCAGTAAATTGATAACTGTAACAAAAAAGCTGTGGACTGGTGGTTATCAGTGAATTCACATAAATACAGAGCAGAACAGAAATATTAATATAATGCATGGAAATTATAACTAATGAAATATTGAAATCATTGAAAATATTATGAAATCAATAGAATAGTGAACTGAGAAGTAGCCAGGCACATGAGAGCCACTGGATGCCGTCACATTGAACCGTTATAGTTTTTTGAAACTAGTATCCAGGCTGGATGCAGTGGCTCATGCATGTAATCCTAGCATTTTGTGAGGCCGAGGCAGGAGGATCTCTTGAGTTCTGGAGTTCAAGACCAGCCTGGGCAACATAGTGAGACCCCATCTCTGTATATTCAATCAATCAATCAATCAATCAATCAATCAATCTTGGGTAACATAGTGAGACCCCATCTCTATATATTAAATTAATTAATTTAATTAAATAAAAATAGCATACAGCCTCCCTTAACAGCCTCCTTAACTGATTTCATAATTTCTTACTCTTAAAGGGAAAAAGATCTTTGAGGGAAATATTTCTTATGGCAAAGAAATGTTTAATATGAAGTTGAGTGATGCCTTTATTTTAACTTTATGTTGTTTTTTTCTAAGTTCAGGAAAAAGGAAACTAAATTTTTTAAAAAAGGAGGTTAGATTAATAACGTAGACACACTTAACATGAGAGAGATGAGGTCATATTTCTATACTCAAAATTTCAAAATCAAAATTATTCCAGTGAGATAACATGGCACACAAAGTTTACCTATATTGCATTATTTTATGTTGTTTTTTTTCTTCAGGTGGCTTACCTTATCCAGCAAAATGTTATCCCACCTTTTTGCAACTTGCTGACTGTAAAAGATGCACAAGTTGTGCAAGTAGTACTCGATGGACTAAGTAATATATTAAAAATGGCTGAAGATGAGGCAGAAACCATAGGCAATCTTATAGAAGAATGTGGAGGTAAGTTTATTATAAGCTCTTATTCCACTTCTTAATGTTCTCTTTGTAACTACCTTTATTTACCGACTAATAGAGCACATCTATATTTTTCTTAGATATTCAAGTAACAGAATAAAGTCAATATTACATTCTATATGTACAGTCCTGCTCAGCCTCTTACATATGCTTAGGTAACTGAATTGCTGCCATATATTGAACAGGCACTGTGATAAGTTATTGGGAAGACAGTGGTAAACAAGACACAGTCCTTGACCTCAAGGCATGTAGTCTAGTCTTGATAAACATGAACTGATGTAATGTGCTAATTACCCTAATAGAAATGTACAACAAAATGGGATGCCTAATCCATTCTGGAAGAAGCAGGAAGTGCACCTGAGCTGGATTTTGAGAGATGAATAAGGATTAATAAAGTAAAAAGGGATGAAAGGTGTTCCAGGCAGAGATAACACCATGAGCAAAGTCTGAGGTGAGAAATAGCATTCAGCAAATTATAAGTAGTTCAGTGTTGCTGAATCACACAGTATGGGGTAGAAACCACCAAGAGACAAAGCTGGAGAAGTAACCAGCATCCTGTGAAGGCTTTTTTTTTTTGAGACAGAGTGTTGCTCTGTTGCCCAGGCTGGAGTGCGGTGGCACGATCTCGGCTTACTGCAACCTCTGCCTCCCAAGTTCAAACAATTCTGCCTCAGCCTCCTGAATAGCTGGTATTACAGGTGCCTGCCACCATGCCCAGCTAATTTTTTGCATTTTTGGTAGAGACGGGGTTTCACCATGTTGGTCAGGCTGCTCTTGAACTCCTGACCTCAGGTGATCCACTGGCCTTGGCCTCCCAGAGTGCTGAGATTACAGGCATGAGCCACTGCGCCTGGCCTCCTGTGAAGTCTTAAGCTTTATGGCACAGCAGATGCTTTATTCTTTAGGGCAGTAGTTTCCAAACATGGCCATGTACCAGAGCCTCCTGGAATGTAAACAATACTTATTAGCTTTCAAGTCTTAGAGTTAATATACAGACAGAACATAAAAGTTTCAAATGTGGCTGTGTAACACAATGTAAATGTTACCTATCTGGATAAGCATAAAAGTAAAGGTATTTCTGACAGAAGGTGAAAAGTTAATGAAAAGAGAGGTAACTGCAAAAGTAGGAGAACCCATAACTTCAGCTAAGTGGGAATGTTGAGAGGCTTCAAAATTAATGTAATAAGAAAAGATATACTTAAAGTTACTAAAGTGACTGATAGAACAACAACAATAAAAAAATCTGTGACTATCGAGTTAGGAACAAGAGATGGGGAATAGTGTTACAGAACTAATTAAGTAACAAAAAATAACAATAGGAATACTTATTTTTACTACTTGATTTTTTTTAACTTGTAAACATTTTAATTACTAAAATATCTTTATACATTCAAATAAAAATATGAGTTCTTGGACGTTGCCTTCCTCATTGGAGGTAAGACCCAGGAATCCCCAGTGGATTGTGCCACAGGAGGTGACAGGCCATTGGTGATTGATCTAGGGGATGGATATGTTCAGATGGAACATGGATAGCTGGGAAATGAAGCCTTTGGAATGACGACTTGAAATGAAATGAAGACAGGAGGCAGGAAGAGACCAGTTAAGAAAGTATTTATGGCTGGGCGCAGTGGCTCACACCTGTAATCCCAGCACTTTGGGAGGCCGAGGCAGGCAGATCACCTGAGGCCAGAAGCTCAAGAACAGCCTGGTCAGCATGATGAAACCTCGTGTCTACTAAAAATATAAAAAATTAGCCGGGCGTGGTGACACACCCCTGTAATCCTAGCTGCTCCGGAGGCTGAGGCACGAGAATCATTTGAACCCAGGAGGCAGAGGCTGCAGTGAGCCCCGAGACCGTGCCACTGTACTCCAGCCTGGGCAAAAAAAAAAAAAAAAAAAAAAAAAAAAAAAAAAAAAAAAGTAAGTATATAGTGGCCAAGCCACAATAAATGAAGGCAGTCATAATAATAGAGACAAAGGGGAGATGAGGAGATTTAAAGTCCAGTGAATGGACTTTCAAGTTTTTGAGGTTTGATTGTGGGATACTGAGGGAAAGGGGAACTGGGCTTTCTCTTAGATTTCAAGCTATTGTTGATTATCACCAAGTAAGAATACAACTGTAGGATGAACCGTTCAAATGAGGAAGGCAAATAACAAATTGTGTTTTGGACAGTTTGAGTTTTAGGTAGCTATGAAATTTCCTGGTAGAATTACACAAGCATTTTAATTTTATGCATGTGAAGCTCAGAAAATAAATGAAGCTATAAATTTGCAAGTCCTCAGCCTATATGTAGTAGCCAAATTTTTTAATGGGAAGATCACCACAATGAGTGTGTAGGTGAGAAATGAGGCTAAGATAACTTCCTCCATTTAAGAAATGGATAGAGGAAGAACACTCATGAAGGGGCAATTTCACTTTTCTCAAAGACTTTAAAATTATTTTTCCTCTAAAGTAAAACAGGATCCAATTTGCATATCAGCAAGTTAAGTATGTACTTTTTAGTGTTTCTGCCTATAATTCTCATTAATGTTTACAGGGAAAATTATATTTTCCCCTGAAATACTGTGTTAGATCTTCATCATTTTCCAGTAAACTTAACAGGTATCTTAAGCATCATATTTATTAATCACCAGTATTTTTAATTTTTTTTTCATACATGCTCAGTAGAAAAACTTGGCAGGTGCTGGAAAGTAGGAAGATTCTGCTTTTTACTTAAACAAATGGAATTTTACATGTTACTACTGGTTATAAAGATTGGTTATGTATTCTGATGAATAGGCAGATGTCTCATTACTTATACATTTACAAGCAGTTAGATACTCAGGTTGTTAATTTTAAGATAAATATACTATATCTTTGTGCATAAAAATTTGTTATGTTTAAGATTCACCTTTAAATTCCAAAAAATTGTAATTCAAAAAATTTGCAATTCAGAAATTGGGTTATGTGTTCCAAAGATTATTCTATCTTGTGACTGCTCTTTAAATATTACTGTTGTTTCACATTACACAATTTCTTGCAGGACTGGAGAAAATTGAACAACTTCAAAATCATGAAAATGAAGACATCTACAAATTGGCCTATGAGATCATTGATCAGTTCTTCTCTTCAGATGATGTATTTAATAATTTTGTAGTTTTCCTAGTTTTATATATAAACATAGATCTGGATGAAGTTATATATATAGTAAGCTAGGGGGATGTACATGTATGTATTTTTTTGGAATGAAATTAAAATAGATGTATGACAGTAATGTCACCGGCTTTGAAAACATAAATATTTCCATATTTTAAGATCCCTTCGGGGCATATTAGCTCTAATGGCAAGAAGATAAGGACTTTTTTGACCAAACTAGATGAGTCAGACTTTATTTTCACTTGGTGTCTTTATAGTTCTCATTTTTTAAAATTGTTAATAGCATACCATATTTATAAACAAAACAGTGATACTAGTATATCCTATAATAAGTTCTTTATGACAGTAGTTAATCCACACTTGAATGGATGGTCACTGTTACTTTTATTTCATGACCAAAAACAAATATGAAAATAAATAAATAAGATGGAAGTAAAAAGGTAAGGCACTGTATAATGTAAGGTATAGTATACAAAATATCTTACAGATTGTTAGTAATAGTAGTGGAAATTAAAGTATTAACTTATTTTTAGTATTTCCTCTTTGGAAAAGTAAATCTAAAATTAAACCAGTTGCTCCTTAGAAAATTTTACAGTGGTTCAATCCAGCCACCAGAGGATTTCTTGAATGATTTCTCAACTTTTCAAAGAATAAGTATTTTACTGCATGCCTTTCCATATTATCAAAAAGAATAAAATGTTATTAAACATGTTGTTAAGCATGTATAGTTTGGACATTAACTTGACAAGGACAATATTAGAAAAGAAAATTATAGACTATTTACTTATAGTTGTCTAAGCTTAGTCCTATTTAGAATATAAGGCCAGTTAAACCAGAAATAAAATTCAGAAAAGGTTTTGTTTTGTTTTAAGACGAGGCCCAGGCTGGAGTGCATTGGCGCAGTCACAGCCCACTGCAACCTCCGCCTCCCTGGCTCAGGTGATCCTCCCACCTCAGCCTCCCAAATAGCTGGGATTACAAGTTCATGCCACTATGCCCAGATAATTTTTTAAGTCTTTTGTAGAGACAAGATCTGTCTGTGTTGCCCTGGCTGATCTCGAACTCCTGGAGTCAAACAATCCTCCCATCTTGGCCTCCCAAAGTGCTGGGATTATAGGCATGAGCCACCACACCCAGCCTGGCATATTCTTTTAAGGGTAACTTTGATCGTGTGTCTTAAAGTTGGATTTTTGAAAACCATAATTTGCAATATGGTGACTAATTGTAATAGCCTTATAATTTCTAATACCTCAACATGTAGTTTTTGTTCTTGTCTTAGATTGTGAAAAGAATAATTCAGATGATATACATAGTTACATTCCGTACACTGCAGGTTTGTAATATTGTGGAATTTCAAAAAGGAACTTTTAGGTGTAAAGCATGTAGAATAATGTATATAATAAGAATAGCCATTATTAGCAGAACTATTATAGGTTGAGTATCCCTTATCTGAAATGCATGGGACCAGAACAGTTTTGGATTTTGGATTTTTTTGAATTTTAGAATATTTGAATTATTTCTACCACTTGAGCATATGAAATTCAAAATGTTCCAATGAGCATTTCCTTTGAACATCATATTGGTGCCCAGAAAGTTTCAGATTTTGGAGTATTTTATGTTTTGGACTTTCAGATTAGGGATACTCAATCTGTATTTTACTATTTTAAGCCCAAATTCCATTTGTCTCCAATTGCTATTGAAAGATACACCAAAGATTCACTTACTTTCCAAAAGTGGTTGCGTTAATTTTCTTTTTTAATGTCATTGTCTTTATGTACTTGCCCAGGGTTTTGTGTGTGTTTTTTTTTTTTTTTTTTTTGTTTTTTTTTTTTTAAAACGGAGTCTTACTCTGTCACTCAGGCTGGAGTACAGTGGCACAATCTTGGCTCACTGCAACCTCTGCCTCCCAGGTTCAAGCAATTCTTCTGCCTCAACCTCCCAAGAAGCTGGGATTATAGGCGCATGCCACCACGCCCAGCTAATTTTTGTATTTTTAGTAGAGATGGGGTTTCGCCACATTGTCCAGGCAGGTCTTGAACTCCTGACCTCAAGTGATCCACCCACTTCGGCCTCCCACAGTGCTGGGATTACAGGCGTGAGCCACCGTGCCCAGCCGTACTTGCCCAGGTTTAAGGGAAATCAAGTACCAAATTTTGCATCCTCTATTTGAGACTTAGGGCCATCATTACTGTTCCTTCATTCTTTTGGAAAATGCCCGTCTTACATATTCTTTTAAGTTTTCTCTCATTTTGGCATCCCTTGAGAAAAAGCCTTGAGTAGGCACAGTGGCTCACACCTGTAATCTCAACACTTTGGGAGGCCAAGGCAGGCAGATTGCTTGAGCTTAGGAGTTTGAGACCAGCCTGGGCAATATGGTGAAACTCCATCTCTACAAAAAATACAAAAATTAGCCAGACATGGTGGTGCACACCTGTAGTCCCAGCTACTTGGGAGGCTGAGGTGGGAGGATCACTTGAGCCCAAGAGTTTGAGGCTGCAATGAGCCATGTTTGTGCCACTGATCTCCAGCCTGGGTGACAGAGTAAGACCCCATTTCAAAAAAAAAAACCTTTTATAAAGTGTTTCAGTTTTCTAAAGGATGGTAAGACAGTGTTGGCATTCATCATCTCTCCAGACTTTTTTTTAAGGGTAAGGGAATTAGTACTGTAATACTATTTATATATTTTTTAAACTAATTATCACATTATTTTCCTTTTTTTCACCTAGATTGATGAAGACCCTAGCCTTGTTCCGGAGGCAATTCAAGGCGGAACATTTGGTTTCAATTCATCTGCCAATGTACCAACAGAAGGGTTCCAGTTTTAGAAAGATGTTGTGGAAGTTAGGTACAATGCAGCACTGAGATATATATATATATATATATATATA
>NW_016803114.1:1061087-1069784 GCF_001698545.2 Rhinopithecus bieti
AGTCTTTATTTACTTTACCTAGTATGCCTTTTTTTTAGTTGCTTCTCAAGTCAGAAAACTTTTCAGGAAGGTTTCCCTGTGCATTTGCACCAGATGAATGTTTGATGCTATGAAAAGCTTTCCATATCATCAAAACTAATTTGTGTAGATTTTTGCATGAAAAAAAATCATAAATTTCCCTCAAAATAGACTGTGTTGCAGTACACAAGTTGCCATAATAGTATAAAACAGTAAAATGTGCTTAAAAGGCCATCCTTTTCATTTTCAGAGATAACATAAAGATCTTTGCATGAGGTAAATCTACAGCATAGTTCATTTTTAGATTTTGTTGAGTCCTGTAAAGAAGAAGAAGAAAAAAGTTTCAGTTGTGGTAGAATACCGTGCTGTGTTTAAATGTTAACTTGTTTTCAAACCTTGTTTTCTATGAAAATGATATGGAAACTTCTAAAATGGAATTTGGTGCATATGTACTGCTGAATAAAGACCGATGAAGAGGTTTGAGTAGATGTACAAATCAAGTAATGGTTTGAACACCTTTAATAATATGCCTAATCTGTTCAATTGTTTTAGAATCTTTTTATCTTAGATGTAGACAGCCATGAACAATCTATTTTGAGCCACTTTAGGGAGAAAACTTTGTATTTTTAAAACTTGCATAAAAGTTATGCAAATGGTTTTTATAAATTGGAATAATACCTCAGTTTTGATGTTATGCACACTAAATTAAATGTGACATAAATTAATTTGTACAAAAAGAACTCTTTATAAGGTGGCTCATTGTAGGAAATCCTGTGCCTTCCCCTTTGAGCACAAGTGTTGCATGAACAACAGTTTGCTATAAGAAACATACCAGATTAGCCACCATTAGCATCTATATCTACTTTGTGTTTAAAAATCAACTGGTAATTCTGAAACACTGTAGAATGGATAAAAATTATTTTGTGATCATAACTCTTTGTTGAACTAGAGTATTTTTGCAGCATTCCTTGTCATCAGAAACATGGTTAAAGTTTAAAACTAGAAGCAGCAGAAAACTAGCTTGTAAAATTTATCCAAGTAGAGTGCAGGCTAGGCTGTCTTGGGGAAATAAACATTAAAACTTAAAGCAATGTTTTACATGGGGTGTGTGTGTGTGGTGTGTGGATTTTTTTTTTTTTTTTTTTTTTTTTTTTTTGTAAAGTTAGAGTATAATTCAATGGCTTACATTAGCTTCTTGTCTTTTTACCTAGAACCAGCATAACAAGAAATTTCTTCAGTTCTGTCATTTCCATATGGATATATTAATATTTTAGCCCATTGAATTTGTCCAGTTGACACCATCTGTGCTGCTGTTTTCTCCCCATCCAAACCAAGGTTTTAACTTTCATTCGTTCTACAGTAAAACAGACCGAGACAGCTTGAACTGTATTTTGAGTATTGCTGTATCTTCAACATACAGCTCCAAACGATGGATTGTATACAAAGCATAGTACAGAAGGTTTCAGTAATTGGAAGGTGAACACAGCAATACTTTACATAATTTGTGTTTTTTAGTAAAAATTGGATTCAAAGTAAGCCAGTAAGCTTGTATACAAATTTTATATACAAATTATTGTATAGAATAGTGATACGGAAAATAGGTAAGGGTAATATTAATATCTCTGGGTATAAGGACTACCTTATCGTTTAAATATTTTATTTCCATCTATAGCCTCATATAGAACATTGATTTTCTAGTAGAAATTCTAGGAAGGGCTTTTCTGTCTCTGAAATTGTTTCAGTACAGTTGACAGTTCACCACGGTTACCTGAGTTAAACACTTTTTTTTTTTAATTCTCCAGTGATCTAGGAAATTGATCATTTTAATACAGGCTTATTTCTGATGGGGATGGGGCATAGAATAATATGCCTAATAAGCTAAATGTTCTTAACATTTCATGTCTGAAACTGTCTTTTTGAGCATTGAGATCACCTCAAGTGCTGTAAAAATAAGAATATTATATTACGGGTGTGTGAGACACCCTAGTCTAAAATCTATCTTTGAATATATATCCTTTGTAATTTTTAAAGACTTTGGTAATTGTGTGTTATGGTGGAAATAATACTTTCCACATTGCTCTGGACCAAACCTGGAGCATTTCTATAATTAGAGCTATCTATTAATCATTAAAAATGGATCTGGAATAATTTGGGGGAAAGGGAGTGTATCATTTAGGCTCACCTCAGCAGCACTTCATAGGGTGAGGAGTTTTTTGTTTCTTTAAAGGTATAACTGCACTGTAAAATGACTGGGTTTATTGTAACATTAATTTATGGGGCACCCTTTTTGGATTCTCCATTGCCTCAGTTTCTTCAAGGAAAAAGTTACAAAGATTAAGCTGAATTTTGGCTTTAGAGAAGAATTGCTGTGTAACTTTGGTATAATTACCATAAACTTAGTGTCTTAAAACACAACATACGTTATTTCACAATTTCTGTGGATCAAGAGTCTAGTTATGGTTTTCTGCTCAGGATCTCAAAGGGCTGCAATAAAGGTGTCAGCCAGAGCTGCAGTCTTATCTGAAGCTAGGGGGTGCTCTTCTATGCACACATGGCAAAATCCATTGCCTAGCAACTGAAGAAATCGTGGCAACTTCTTCAAGGCCAGCAAGAGAACCTCTGATCTCAGGGAGGGCCTTAAGCACTCTTTTAAAGGTCTCACCTGATTAGATCAGGCCACCTACGCACCAGGATGATCTCCCTTTTGATTAACCCAAAGCCAAACTGATGAAGTACCTTCATTACACCTGCAAAATCCCATCACCTTTGCCCTGCATTGTAGTCCAATCACAAGGGTGATATCCATCATATTCAAAGATCCTGTTCACAGTCAAGGGAGGGGATTATGTGGAGTATGTATACGAGCGAATCTTGGGAGCCATTTTAAGAGTTCTTCCTATGACAAGGAAATAACTATTTAGAACTGGAACAATTTAGAAGTGATAACCTTATGTAGTTATCATGGCAAGATTAATATGGCAAGCTTATTTGGGGATCAAAGTTGCCTCTGAGAACCTAATGAAAACTGGACCAGCTTCCCCAAAAAGTTTATATACATGGTAGTTTTTCATACAGTTTTAGGGGATTCATAAGAGTCCATGAATTACATTCTGTCCCAACCCTCCCCTTTAGATGATAGAGTTGTTGAGGTGATTTGCCCAAGCTCACACAGCTACTAAGGGCCAAATAAGGCCCACATCTCAACTCCCATACTGCCCAGTGCTTCTAATTACTATTCTAAAAGTAATTTAAATTCATTTAAATTTGTGAACCAATGCAAAAAATGAATATAGCTTTTTGGATCTTTTTTTGTTTACTAAGGAATGGGTAACGTTGTTATAGAAGCTTGCCGAAGTTTTGAAATTAGTTGACCTTTTTGGGTTTCCAGAATTGAATCTTCCATTGTAGCTATTAAAGTGAACTATAAATAGGCCAACTTTAATTGTTAACTCCTTGGGTTTGGTGGATTATTTACCATTTATATATAAAATTTCAGTTAGAATCCACCATAGACTGTTTTGAAGGCCAGGATAGCTGAGTATCTTATCATTTTCGTAACTTCTGATTATTTTACTCATTGGCAAAATTCATTAACTGTCAGCCAATAATTTAATATTATGGGGGGAAAAATTTTGCCCAGACATCCAATGCAATACTCCCAAACACTAACAAATTGATGCCTAACAAACTTGACATTTTGAACACTTAAAGAGGTTTTCCCTAAACTTCTTAATAAGCACACTAATAAAGTGTATGCTTTTAAATATATGTGTACAGTAACTTTTAAAAGTTGCTGCAAGATGCCTTCAAATCAATATGCACGTTGATGGCGTTAGTGCAGTCTTTGTTTGTTTTTTTTGAGACAAGAGTCTCGCTTTGTGGTCCAGGCTGGAGTGTAGTGGCGCAATCTCAGGCCGCTGCAACCTCTGCCTCCAGGGTTCAAGCAATTCTGCCTCAGCCTCCTGAGTAGCTGGGATTACAGGAGTACGTTACCACACCTGGCTAATTTTTGTATTTTTAGTGGAAACGGGGTTTCACCATTTTGGCCAGGCTGGTCTCAAACTCCTGACCACAAATGATCTGTCCACCTCGGCTTCCCAGAGTGCTGGGATTACAGGCGTGAGCCACTGTGCCCGACCAGTCTTAATAAAGGAAGTTGAAAAATAATGAACATTGGTAAAACCTATATTCTAATGTGATCAGAAGCAAATCTGGACTGTAGTGTCAAATTGATAAAAACTAAGCACACCAATCGTGTAAGAAAAGTAGATTAAACATTTTTTTCCCTAAACACTTAACCCGGAAGTTACAATAATCTTGAAAATTCCTTTTGAATCCAGGCCCTTTAGGTGACGGCAGTTTCACTCAGGATTTCCAAGTCAAGTGTGTTTTCAGTAAAATTGACAGCTACGGCTCTGGGTGTAAGAGCAGCTGACTATGAAGAACAGTAAATGGTCCTACAGATTCTTTCTGATCGACCTCCCACCAGAGGACTGCAGTACTCGTCATTTATATTTTCTGCCCCAATTTTTGCCTTCTCCACAAATTTTATACCTTTTGTAGCTCTAAGTATGCTGCCTACTCCAGATTACTTCACCTTCCCAGACTATCAGCTCTTCCAGTTTTATTCTTTATAAAGAAAATTTTAATAACCTGTTTCACTTAGGTTTTTCTTTCTATTATTCTTCAAGCATGAATCCTAATTTCCCGGACTATATCTTACCTCTGATCTCTATAACTGATGGATTGCTATCCTAGACGATGTTACTCTAATTTTACCAAGATTTTCTCCAGCCTGTTTTTACTCTTACTTTGAAACAACTGTTTAAATGTCTTGTAATCTGCTTAAATCTACATACTTTTTGTGGTTCTCAATCCAGTTACCTACCTTCCAGATAATTCCCTCATTGTCCTGTCCTCTCCATTCTCTGATGTTTGAGCCCTGTGAGCCACCTTTCTCCCATCCTTTGTGCATAGTTACCATTTTACTCTTTCTTGTTGCCGAGGCTGGAATGCAGTGGTGCCATCTTGGCTCACTGCAACCTCCACCTCCTAGGGTCAAGCGATTCTCCTGCTTCAGCCTCCTGGGTACCTGGGACCACAAGCGTATGCCACCACGCCCAGCTAATTTTTGTATTTTTAGTAGAGACGGGGTTTCACCACGTTGGCCAGGCTGGTCTCATCTCCTGACCTCAGATGATCCACCCGCCTTGGCTTCCCAAAGTGCTGGGATTGCAGGCGTGAGCCACCACGCCTGGCCACCATTCTACCCTTTTTAGGTAGAGTAATATCCAAAGTCTTGGACTCAGCTGAAGAGGGTATTTACCTTTAAAAAAAAAAAAAGACTCCATGTTTTGATTCATAATTGTGGTTGGGGGGGAGTCAAGACAACCTTAGTCACTATGGTATTACCATATTTCTTGTCTTTTCAGGGTTGTCCTGTTCAGCTGCATAAAACATCGTGTGTTCTAGGTATTTCCTACCTCCACTTAGGTTTTTACTTGCTGATGTGCTGCCTTCATAAATGGGTATATTCTGCCACACATCTAGTAAGCCCCCAATGCAGTACACAACGTGTATCACTGATAAAACTCGCACTTCTGCCATGTCAGTATTATATTCAGTTCAGTGGTCTTCAGCATAGTGGCAGTCCTAGTCATCCTGTTTAGTTAAGGTTAAATTATATATGTACATAGAATTCACATAGACAAGCTAGTTTTTAAAATCTTTTTCCTTTTAATCAGCTTAGGATGATCTAGGATAACTAAGTTACCTAAATGGTGACTTTGTTCCAGTCTAACTCAGAATGAGAAGTGCTAAAAGAATACTAAAAAGTTTTTACCCATTATCTCTATCCCCATTTTCTTTCTGCAGTTCTCAACTGCAGGGAGCAAGAAAAGAGGCAGCAGTTAGGAAGTGTTTGTTTGCATCCTGGCTTTCTCAACTGCACTTTACGTCCTTGAATATTCTAGATACTTATCTCCTTCAAGAAGTCAGGAGTATATCCGGGACTACCTATCATCCTTGCCATCCCCATTAACCCTCATTTTTCAGTATGTGTTTTATATTTATGGTAATTTTTCAGTCTGTAGTATCTGTTCACTCATTGCTCTATCACATCTGAGTTACTCCGTCTTTCTTTCCACTAGATTGTAAGCTCCTTAAGGGCAAGGTCGGCATATAAACAAAGTTCTGTAAACACCGTGAAGGTACCATGAGTTATATGGGTACTCAATAAACGCTTGTGATAATGGTGCAACTTCTCAGATGAACTGATTGTAGTGAATACCTCTAAAAGCCTTCAATCTACAGTTTTTAAGTTTGTCTCATTGCATCTGAGTTTTAGAAAGCCTTCAACAGAAAGGGAAGGTACTTCATAGCTTGCCAGATGAATGCCCATTACCTTATTTCCTTTTCCTCACTTTTGATATCTTACCCAGCGTCTGGTCTGGATATCTGACATCCATAAGGATGTTGAAATGGATCCTCGTGGTTTTCAAATACCAGTTTTATATACTATGAAGCAGAGGTAACCTAATATCGTCTAACACTATTGATACAATTTATTTTTTGGAAATACTGTATGGGTGATTTATTGAAATAACTATTATAATAAGATTTTTTATAAAGAAAGTATCCAAACCACAAAGTTAAGTGATTGCTGTTTTGGGCAGTCAGCTATAGTATGAAATAATTAGAATGTTTCGGTTTATTTATGTATGTGAAGTTATTTTATCCCTGTGTGCTTCAGTTTCTTCGTCTGAAAAAATGGAAAATAGTACCTACTCGTATGGCTTAAGTGAGTTAATTCATGTAAAGCATACACAATAATTATAGGTAGATAATAAGCACTCATTTACAGCATCCAAGGGAAATTCCCTTTAAAGTTTGTTTCAAGTAAAGGCAGAAGCTTTATTCATTTCTACCTTTGTCAAATATCTGAGAACCTACATTGGGTTAGGCAGTAAACCAGGAGCTAGGGACACCAAACCAATTAAATGTAGCAAGCGTTCTCAATTTAGTTTGCTGGGAGAGACAGTCATAAATAGGCAAATAAAAAGCAGTGATAGATAAATGGTAAATGAAAGCATGATAAAAGCAATGATAGATGTACATGATACATTAGGCAACTGCTGCTTTGGTACTGCATCAGAGCATTTGATGGAGCGCACACAAATTTAGATGTGGTATCTCTAAACTCATTACCTCCAAATTCAAACTTTCTTCAACTATTTAGACGTCAGTTTTTTCAAGCCTGTAACTCCTTGCTTCCCTCTCACTCTTAGTAGATGACCTTTCCTATTTCAGTACGGGGCAGTGGCAAAGAGAAACTATATGAAAGGAACTTCATTAGTTCACTTCCAGCTTAGAAACCCATTTAGATATCACTCCTCCACTCCTCACTGTTCCATTAGAGAAGCTTTCCTCATAACCAAGGCAGTCTTACTGTCTTGAATCCTATCTCCTGCTACTAAGGAATCTCACACCGTGAATTATGATTTTTCTCCCCTTTATATTCAGCTATGCCCCCTTCAATGTGATTGTACCCACTAACATGTAAACATGCTGAAACTTTTAAATCTCAGCACCCAGCTACTACATCCTCCCCTTACTATCACAGCCAAAGTTCATGTAAATTTGCTTGTTCTCTCCAGTTGCTCACATTCCATTCGCTTCTCAACCCGTTCCCGTCTTTGATTTGCCCCCATCACTCCATAACGCCCTTGAAAAATCACCAGCCTATATGTTACTTAATTAAATGAGCAGTTTTTGTCTTCGTCTTGACTCAAACACTAGGCACTTCATGATTCCCTTCTAGATTTTCACACCACATTGTTTTTCCTCTAATCACTGCCACCTCCCTATGCCCTCAGACCCCTGCCCAGCAATTTTATCTCCTTTCTAGCACATATTTTTCCCTGGTCATTAAATGTTAAGAGTTTTTCAAGCCTCAACCAAGTTTCTCTTCTCAAACTCGTTTGTATTCTATGATGACCACACTTCAATGATCATCTGTGACATACTACTGATCCCTAATTGAGTACTGGCTTTCTCTGAAATCTCCATATTACCTCCTTGAAATGTTCACTTATCTGAAAGACAACCACAACTCTCGTCCAATATTAAGCTCATGTCTTTCTCTTCCACTGCCAAACATGATCTTCTTGCATTGTTCCCCGAGTGAATGTCACCTGCCCTCACCCTAAAGTTCCCCAAAATGGTTCTTGCATTCCTTCACTTATTTCCATTTCCACCTCCTTTGTCTGACCATCGTCTCGTCTCTTGAACCACTGTAAGTCTGTTAAGATGGTCTCTCACAGCCACTCTGACCCTCTTCCTCTGATGTCTGCAATGAAGACAGCATGATCTTTCTGAAATCAAATCTGAGTGTTCAGATCATTCTTACTGTTCATATGTTTTCACCTTTCTTAAAATGAAACCCATCTATTTTTCTCCAGATTAAATTATTGGAAATTGCAAGCACGTGCAAAATTAGAATAAAATAATCTCCCTGTATGCATCACCCAGTTTCCACAATCATCAACACATGGTCCAGCTTGTTTCATCATCAGCCCGCTCACCTTTCCTGTCCCCCTAGGATTATTTTGAAGCAAATCCCAAACATGTATCTCTTAAAAAAAAAAAAAATTTTTAAGAGTAACTACAGGCCGGGCGCGG
>NW_016803114.1:1070164-1086927 GCF_001698545.2 Rhinopithecus bieti
AAAAAAAAAAGAGAAACTACAGTACTATCATCAACCCTCTTACAAATTAACAGTTCCTTAATACAAGTAACTTGTGTTCCCATATCCTTGATTTAAGTAAAAATCATTAACGTGGATATGGTCTTCCATTTTCTGACCCCTGCCTACTTCTCTAGCTACTTCTCACACATACCACTCTGCTCTGTGTTTCAACTGCACTGGCTTTTCAGCTCTTCCTCATTTAATACAATTTCAGAATTCCATTCCCTTTCTTTAGAGCACATTGAAGTTCACAATGAAAATTCATGGCCGGGCGCGGTGGCTCAAGCCTGTAATCCCAGCACTTTGGGAGGCTGAGACGGGCGGATCACGAGGTCAGGAGATCGAGACCATCCTGGCTAATACGGTGAAACCCCGTCTCTACTAAAAAAATACAAAAAACTAGCCGGGCGAGGTGGCGGGCGCCTGTAGTCCCAGCTACTCGGGAGGCTGAGGCAGGAGAATGGCGTGAACCCGGGAGGCGGAGCTTGCAGTGAGCTGAGATCCGGCCACTGCACTCCAGCCCGGGCGACAGAGCGAGACTCCGTCTCAAAAAAAAAAAAGAAAAGAAAAGAAAATTCATACATTACTAGATTATAACAGGAACTATATAGCACATTGCTTGGAACATAGAGCACAAATATTCTTTAGATGATTAAATAAATGGATTTGTGGGGAGAAAGAGGATGGATACTTAGCCCAGACTTGGGGGAGATAGGACCTCCTGAGTGGCTCAGGACTTAACAAAATGAAGTGGAGACAAGAGCATTCTTCTGTGAGCAATGTCAGGGAAGGGAAAGCTGGCATCATTTTTAGTCTCAAAGTTCACAGCAGGTAGTGGTGGGAAGGTGGCAGACCAAGCAACACGTAATACACTTCGTTTAGGAAGGAGGGACTTAGGAATTTTAAGTATGAGAATATCGTCAAAATTGGACTCTTAAATCACTGTCATCTTTGTTGAAGATGGATTGTGGGGAGATATTATAAGAATAGAGGCAAGAAGATGGATTAGGAAGCTTTTAGAGCAATTGGGCGTGAGATGGGGGTCCTGAATAGGGGTTGAAATAGCTGAAATAGAAAAGGGGATTACAAAACATATAGAGATTGGTGTGTTTATTTTCAGTTTATTGCCCCACCAGCTCCAAATCCACTCTTCTTTGCCCTATTTTTTGACACTGGAGCTGAACTGTTAAAGTATTTTTCCTTTACCAGCTGGCACAGTGTTAAGCTTTGTCAAAAGAGAGCACTAGGGTGACACCACAGACTATATTGTGGCAGGAAAACACTTTCAAGTTCCCATTGTCCATTTTTACTATTGACCGTTGGAGCCCAGTAGTCCTCAGGGACCAGCTCCTACTATGCTTTTAGGCCACGCTGACTCAATGGCAGATGCCTCCACAACAAGCCACTTTCACAGCAATGTATGCATGTATGTGTTGTATAGAAGAATTGAAAATATATTTATGGCTGGGCCCAGTGGCTCACGCCTGTAATCCCAGCACTTTGGGAGGCCAAGGTGAGTGGATCACAAGGTCAGGATTTCAAGACCAGCCTGGCCAAGATGGTGAAACCCTGTCTCTACTAAAAATACAAAAAGTAGCCTGGCGTGGTAGCGGGCACCTGTAATTCCAGCTACTCAGGAGGCTGAGGCAGGAAATTGCTTGAACCCAGGAGGCGGAGGTTGCAGTGAGCCAAGATCTCGCCACTGCACTCCAAGCTGGGCAACAGAGGGAGACTCCATCTCAAAAAAAAAAAGAAAGAAAGAAAGAAAATGTATTTACAGTAGGAATTTCATCCAAGGAATAAACTTTATAAGAAATTGTGTGAGGAAGCTGATGCCTGTAATCACAGGGAAGCCAAGGCAGGAGGATTGCTTGAGGCCAGGAGTTTGAGACCAGCATGGGCAGCATAGTAAGGAAAAAAAAAAAGTGCCTGATTAAGATGAAGAAAACTTTAATACTGCAGGAAATCAATTTAATGTCAATATACAAAATCTTAAAACTCAGTTAAGAAAACAACCTAATTTTAAATGAGCAAAAATTTGCACAGACACTTCACAAAAGATATGTGGATGGTAAATAAACATATGAAAAGATGTTTAACATCATTAATCATGAGACAAATGCAAATAAAAACTACAAGATACCATTACACACCTATATTAGATTGCTAAAATTTTAAAAACTGACAACAACAAGTGCTGACAAAGATTCAAAGCACCTGGAACTCTCATACATTCCTGATGGGTGTGCACAATGGTCCATTCTCTTTGGAAAACAGTTTTGCAGTTTCTTAGTTAAGCATGCAATTTGCCCTACAAGTAGCAACCCCACTCCTAGGTATTTACTCAAGTGGAGTAAAAACTTTGCACAAAATCTGTATGTGAATGTTTATAGCTGCATTATTCATAATCTCAAACTGGAAACAACTCACTCAGAATTCCTTTAGTTGGTGAATGCATAAACTGGTACATCCATGTAATGGATTATTACTTATAAAAAAACTGATATAACATGGATAAATTTCAAGTACATTATGCTAATGAAAGAACCCAAATTCAAAGACTTTATACTGTATGATTCCATTTATATGACAGTCTGGAACAGGGAAAACTATAAGGATAGAACATTCTATCAGTGGTTACCATGTACTAGGAAGGGGAGAGATCACCTATAAAAAGGCCCAAGGGGAATTTTGGGGGTGATGAACAAATCCTATATTTTGATTGTGGTAGTAGTTGCATATTCATTTTTCAAAATTCATAGAACTGTATAAGATGGGTAATATTTACTATATATATATATATTTTAGAGATGAGGTCTCATTCTGTCTCCCAAAGTGCTGGGATTACAAGCACCAGCCACCCCACCTGGCTTAAATTTCTTTTTTTTTTTTTAGACAAGGTCTCACTCTGTCACCCAGGCTGGAGTGCAGTGGTGTGATAATGGCTCATTGCAGCCTCTACCTCCTGGGCTCAAGTGATCCTCCCATCTCAGCCTCCAAAGTAGCTGGTGCTACAGATGTGTGCCACCACACCCAGCTATTTTTTAAAATTTTTTGTAGAGACAGGGTCTTGCTATATTGCCCAGGCTGGTCTCAAATTCCTGGGCTAAAGCAATCCTCCCACAAAGTGCTGAAATTACAGGCATGAACCACCACACCCAGCTTAGTTTTTTAAATGCTACTGTTGAACACAAATGGAGATTTGAATCAAAAGTTACATGATTTTCTTAAATAAAAAGATATAAGATGTCAATTATCCTAAGCTGATCTTTTAAAAGAAAAAAAAAATTCATGAACATTCTGAAAAGGGGGACTGGCTTTGTCAAATTTTAAAATATGCATTCTCAGTAATTAAAATAGCATAGAACTGGCTCATTAATCAGCAGTTCGCTAGAGCCAAATTTTTGAAAAATCCGGATTAGACCCAGTATAGGAACATACCATGTTTTAAAGGTAGCATCTCAAATAACTGAGGAGATATGAATATTCAACAAATATTAATGGAAAACTGAATAGACACCCAGAAAGAAAATTGGCTTTATACATCATATATCCTACCAGAAAAAAAAAAAAAAATCCAAATGAATAAAAGCAAACACTAATACTATAAAAGTACTAGTGGAAAGCCCTGCAAGAATTATTATACAATGCAACATGGGGAAGATATTTCTGGGTGTATACAAAAACTCAGAAGTCATAAACAAGAAATTGATCAAATCTATTTATGTAAAAAATAATTTCTATGCAGGAAAACCTTCATAAGCAAAGTGAAGCAACTGAGAAAATATTTCTAATCATCGTAGACAAAGACCTAATTTTTCTCACGTGAAAAGGTCCTACACATCTATTTTATTTTATTTAGTTAGTTTTGTTTTTTGAGATAGAGTCTTGCTCTGTCACCCAGGCTGGAATGCAGTAGCAGAATCTCGGCTCACTGGAACCTCCACTTACGGGCTCAAGTGATCTTCCAGCCTCAGCCTCCCGAGCAGCTGGGACCACAGGCAGGAGCCACCATGCCTGACTAATGTTTGTATTTTATGTAGAGATGGGGTTTCACCATATTGCCCAGGCTGGTCTCAAACTCCTGAGCTCAAGCAATTCTCCCACCTCAGCCTCCCAAAGTGCTGGGATTACAGGCATGAGCCACCATTCCCAGTCAATTTTAAAAGGTTCATTAGATAAATTATGTTAACAGAAAATGTAAAAAAATATAATTGGCTCTGTTATGGTTTGAATTGTATTCCGCTAAAATTCCTATGTCTAAATCTTAGCCCCCAGTACCTCAGAATGTGACCTTATTTGAAAATAGGGTCTTTGGAGAGGTAATCTAGTTAAAATGAAGTCAATAGGGGGGGCCCTAATCCAATTTGACTGGTCTCCTTAAAGAAAGGTGTAAAAATAAATATAAAAGGAAAATCTGGACACATACACACAAGGAGAAGGCCACATGAAGATGAAGGCAGTAATCAGAGTGACGCTTCTACAAGCCAAAGAATACCAGGAACTACCAGCAACCTATTGGAAGATAGGGCAGAGGCATGGAACAGATCCTTCCTCACACCCCTTGGAACAAACCTGCAAGATACCTCGGTCCCAGACTTCCAGCCTCCAGACTGTGACAATGTATTTCTGTTATTTAAAGCCATACCCAGTTTGTGGTACTTTGCTTCAGCAGCCCTAGCAAACTAATATAGGGTCTTAAACATATGAAAATTTACTCAGCCTCCCCTATAGTAAATTAAATTCACATTAAAACTGCAAGAAAACATTTTTGTTCTAATGAAATTGCTAAAGATCAAGAGTCTGGATAACAAAATGTCATTGGTATAAGACAACAGTACCCTCATATCTTCCTGTTTGGAGTGCAAATTGGTACAAACTTAGGAGAGGTAAATTTGATAAAATCTATCAAAATTATAAATATATGTACTCTTCCTAAAATGTGTGAAATGACACACAAATTTATTGCAGCATCATTTGGAAAATGAAAAGACTAGACTGGCTGGGCACAGTGGCTCACACTTGTTATCTCAGAACTTTAGGGGGCCAAGGTGGTTGGATCAGTTAGGGCCAGGAGCTCTAGACAAGCCTGGCCAACATGGTGAAACCCCGTCTTTACTAAAAACACAAAAATTAGCCAGGCATGGTGGTGTGTGCCTGTAATCCCAGCTACTGGGGAGGCTGAGGCACGAGAATAGCTTGAACCAGTGAGCCAAGATCATGCCACTGCACTCCAGCCTGGGCAACAGAGCAAGACTCTGTTTCATAAAAACAAAACACAAAACTGTAACTAACCATCATTATGTGCTGGTTAAATCAACCAACATCAATATAGTGAACAATTTTACACCTATTTTTAAAATAAGGAAGACTTTTTATGTCTTGATACAGAAAATCTCCAAAATACCATTAAAAGACTGAAAAGCAAAATATATAGCAATGTAGTATTTTAGCGTTTGTATTAAAATACATTTTGTTTGAATGTGCTTAAAACATCCCTGGAAGAATATACACAAAAATTATTAACATTGTATTCTCTATGGAAAGGACAGGGTTGGAGGGAGAGTTTTATCACATGATGTTTTAAAAAATACTGAATTTTGAACCATATGAATAATAAAAATAAAACACATCACTTTCTACATAAATAAGAATGCTTTTTGCTGCCACAAGGTGGCAGTGTTAAAGTCTTTATAAAAGAAGAGTATTTTGAAATTTGTCTCAAGACAGAAATTTTTGTATTGGGCCTGTAATTTTCAAGGATCTAACTGGGGATTGAAAACAGGTAAAATGTATTTTCATATAAGATAGCATATTTTAGGAGTCATGTAAATATGTTTTATTTCTGTAGTTTTGTAATCACAGTGTATTTTATTTTGACTTTGCTTTAAATAAAGCACTACAGGACCATGGTAAGAAAAAGATAATACAAAAGCATTTTGGGCCAGACATGGTGGTTCACTCCTGTAATCCCAGCACTTTTGGAGGAGGACCAGATTGATTATTCCAGGTAGCTAGTGCGAGCTTTCTCTGTTGTTGGATTGTCAGTTTCTTTACCCAAGAGACCTCCCCTTAGAGTAGGAAAACAGGGAATTCTGCATGCTTGGCCAGTGCATGTTAACTGCAGACTTTGCTTTAAAGTGTGTGGGCCTGATGCTGAGCATCAGACTGGAAGCCTCAAAATGTCAGAATAAAGAGGGAGGAAGCCTAGTTCCCCCTAACCAGACCATTTTATTTTAGTAAGAGCCCACTTGTTTCTTTTTCCTTTCGCTTTTTTGCCCTCAGGATAAATATGGATTGTTTTACTGTAAGGCACTTGTGAGAAGGGAGAGGAGTTAAAGAGGCCAGATGTTAACTTTCAGTGTATTATGTTGAGACCCCTTTCTTTTTTTCTTTTCTTTCATTTTTTTTTTTTTTTTTTTTTTGAGATGGAGTCTTGCTCTGTAGCCCACGCTGGCGTTGCCCAGGCTGGAGTACAGTGGCACGATCTCAGCTCACTGCAACCTCTGCCTGCCGGGTTCAAGTGATTATCCTGCCTCAACATCCTGAGTAGCTGGGATTACAGGTGCCCACCACCACATCCAGCTAATTTTTGTATTTTTAGTAGAGAGGGGGTTTCACCATGTTGGTCAGGCTGGTCTGAAACTCCTGACCTCGAGATCCTCCTACTTAGGCCTCCCAAAGTGCTAGGATTACAGGCATGAGCCACTGCGCCCGGCCCCAGACCCCTTTCTTGTCTCTGCATAGCAGCCCCACTCTGGCCTAGAGCCTCTTCAGCTTTCTACCACTAAGCTAAGCTCTCACCTCCACTTTAGCCTCTTCCTTACTTAGACTTTGTGTTATGGGCTTCCTCCACTCGGATTAACCCATCCACATGCTCTGATCTTCTCATCTTCCTGAAGTCATTTGATACTTCTCATCTAATGGTTCAGCCCTCACTGGTAAGTAAGCGTTTATTCCTTTTTGCTCTTCTATGTAATTATATTTATTTCATCAGGTTCTCCTGAGAGAATAGAGAAAGCACAAATGTTCCATCACCATACTGGACTGGAATCCTCTGGAGATAACTCTTAGTTCTGCTTTTTTCTTCACGCAGATCTTTGTCCCTCAGATGTGTGTGTTTGTGTTTATAACAGTTGTTGGTCTTCTGATGACAACAGTAATATATATTCATTGTATATAATTTGGAAATGTAGAGAAATAAAAAAGTCTATAATCCACCAATTACTGTTACCATTATAGTATATTTATTTTTAGCCTTTTCAATATGCATATGGTGTACTTTTAAAAACAAACTTGACATTATTTATACTATGTACAATTTTGTATACCGTTCTTTTACTAATATCGTGAACAATTTCCCAAGTCACAAAATGGTCTTTTTCAACATGGTTTTTAAGGCTACGTAGTATTTCATTATCTGAATTGACCATTATCTGAATTACCTCTTATTCTCCTGTTAGACATTTTGCTTGATCTCAATTGTATTTGTTTTTTAGCTTGTTATTATAGAATACTTCTATTATACCTGGCCTTTCTTGTGTGCTTGTGATATCTGCCTTAATTGCAATTGAGAAATGGACTTTGGGCCAGGCACAGTGGCTCACACCTGTAATCCCAGCACTTTGGGAGGCCAAGGCAGGCGGATCGCTTGAGCCCAGGAGTTCAAGATCAGCCTGGGCAACAGGAATAAACCCTGTCTGTACAAAAAATTTGCCAGGCATGGTGGCACGTGCTGTAATTCCAGTTACTCGGGAGGCTAAGGTGGAAGAATCACCTGAGCCAGGGAAGTCAAGGCTGCAGTGAGCAGTGATTATGCCACTGCACTCTAGCCTTGGTGACAGGGGTAAGACAATCTCAATTTTCAAAACTAAAAAATATTTTTTAAAAAATATACTCTGATTTAAACTGCAAAGGAATTTATTGAAAGGAAGGCTGTTAGCTTGCAAAATCATACATGCACAAGTTCAGGTAAGGGCTTTTCTTTTCTTTTCATCAAAACAATATTTCATCTACTATCCATCATCCCAAGCACTGTGAGAGATTCACTTTTGACACCTGAATGGAGTTTAGAGCATTTCTACTAGCTATTCTATTCTCATTCCATACCAGTCCTTCCCTTTCCTCATTCTTTCTGATCAGATCTGTTCATAACATTTGTTGAGTATGGGGCAAAAGTACAAATAAGGCTCAATGTTACTTATATCTAAATATTTTAATCATACAAATTAATTAAAAACTTGAAAGAGAAGATGTGCTCTATCTTCCTCCATTGTCCAATATACTTCATAAATAACCTGGAAGGGGAAGTTCTAATTCTGAATTATTGTTCTGTGCCTAAATGTAGTGGGGCAGGAAGAGCCAGCCCTTGGCCCTCTGCCTCAGGCCCGTGGCCCACCTAGTTTCTTTTCTACCTTTTACTCATTCCTTCGCCTGCTGTGGATGCCAGCATAAAAGGCCTTATACAGGCCTTAGAAGTGGACTCAGCGTGTTTGGCCAGAATTCTGGGAGTCCCAGTACACAAAGTGTGGTCTAGAAGAGAGGGGGTGGGTGCAGGCTCTGGTGGGCATTTCCTGATGGACTCCTCACTCTGGTGTTGGACTGTGGCCAGAGAAGGGCCAGAGCAGGGCCCTCTAAGAAGGGGTTCTGGGCAGGGCTATCTCCACTTCTCCCTGAAGCCTCCCTTGTCTCTTATAGTTCATATGACCTCACCTTTGTCTTTCATGTTCCCAGAGCATTCACCATTAATATCACTCATTTGAGCATATTAGTCATATATTCACTGTATTGTTACTTAGCGATTTCCTAAGGATATGGGCAGCTTGCTGGCATCCCAGGAAGAGAGGACTGGGTTCATATCTTATCAATGTCAAATACTTCATTATCACAATTGATACTTTATGAATACTTGATAAATTGAATGGCATCAAAATAATGTAACAGTGTACTAATCCAAGATTAGTAACTTTGTTCTCAAATTAAAGCCTTATTGGACATTTGCAATGTGGCTGTCTTAGTCAGTTTGCATTACTATCAAGGAATAACTGAGGCTGAATAATTTATTAAAAAAAGAGGTTTATTTGGCTTACAGTTCTGCACACTGTACAAGAGCCTGGCACCAGCATCTGCTTCTGGTAAAGCTTCAGCCTGCTTCCCTCAGTGGAAGGTGAAGGGGAGCTGGCCACACCGAGATCATATGGCAGGAGAGGAAGGAAGAGAGAGGTGGAACAGGTGCCAGGCTCTCTTTTAACAATCAGCTCTCAGGGAAACTTCTGCAGGAACTAATAGAGCAAGAACTCATTCATTACTGCAAGGAGGAACCAAACCATCTAGGAGGGATCCACCCCCACAACCCAGACACCTTCTGTTACATTAAAGATCAGATTTCAACATGAGGTTTGGAGGGTCAAATATCCAAACTATAGCAATGACCATATATGTTTTTGCCATAATTGTGGGATTATGTTTTCTGGTTATGCAAAACAAAAAATAAAAAAAAATCCTGTAAAAGCATCTTCTAATGGAACTAGTATTGTAATAAAAAAATTGTTATATATCTAAAGTATAGCTCAAAATGTATGGCCAGGTGCAGTGGCTGTCACCTGTAATCCTAGCACTTTGGTGGGAGGATTGTTTGAGCCCAGGAGTCCAAGACCAGCCTAGGCAACGTAAGCCAGACCTCATCTCTAATAAAAATTAAAGAAAAAAAAAATTGGCCAGGCATGGTGGTGCACACCTGTAGTCCCGGCTACTCCAGAGGATAAGGCAGGAGGATCACTTCAGCCCAGGAAGTTGAGACTAAAGTGAGCCATCATCGTGCCACTGCACTCCAGCCTAGGTGACAGAACAAGGCCCTTTGACAAAAATAATAATAATAATAATGAGAACTATTACATGGAAAAAAAAGTAAGCTAATACACTATGGAATTATTGCCTTCAACACGGAACATGCTGATAAAAAAGTTTCAACATAGCACACAATTTATAAAATAATCAGTTAATCAGGCCACAAATATTTCTTGAGATTTCTATTTACTGAGTGCTGTGCTAGGCCCTGGGCCCTAGGAGTATTCAGTAGTAAATAAAATAAGACAAAGTTCCTCCTCTCGTGGATCTTATATTAAAGCTGATTGTAACAAAGGATGAATTTGTCATTGGGCATTACAGCTGCAACTCTAAGTCCAGGCCAAAGAGTGTACAAGGGTCAGAGGAAGAGCTCAAGGTCTGCATAGGGTCATTGTTTACTGGCAATTGCAGTCCTTCCTTCCTGCTGTTCTGAATTTGCCATAAATGTCGAGAGGATAATGTGAAGGGTAATGCCACCTCAGGACCTGCTCACCTCTCTCATGTTCCATCTTATTCCCGAAGACCTTTCATTGAAGCTGCAGCTCTTATTTTCCAGTTACTATTTGGATCACTCTATCAAGGCCTGCAGTGTCTTAGGTTCGATTATGAAGACAGTTATTAAGGCTCCTAAACTTTCTTCCCTTGCAGTTTGCCTAAAGGCTGTTTAGGGAAAGATAGAGTCTCTTGGCTTGGCTTCTCTAAATGATCTTTATTTTTCCTGCTTTCCCCTAAATCTTTCTTTCTTCATATTTATTTATTTATTTATTTTTTATTATTTTTTTTTGAGATGGAATCTCACTCTGTCGCCCAGGCTGGAATGCAGTGCTGCAATCTCAGCTTACTGCAACCCCTGCCTCCCGGGTTCATGTGATTCTTCTGCCTCAGCCTCCTGAGTAGCTGGGATTACAGTAGCCTGCCACCATGCCCAGCTAATTTTTACAGTTTTAGTAGAGACAGGGTTTTGCCATGTTGGCCAAGCTGGTCTTGAACTCCTGAACTCAGGTGATCCACCCACCTCAGCTCTCCTAAATCCTTCAAGTAGAAACAGAAAAGAAATAGGAAGGGGGAATAGGCACAACTTTGTTCAGGCCCCTGGAAAGCACCACCTCTCAGGCTGCCCTACACAACAGGAGAGCTGCCATATCAATGTAGTGACGTGGTTCAACAGAAGAAGGTCTTCATATTTAGCTTCCCTGACATACCCACAGTTCCCCAGCATTGCCAACACTGAATTAGTAGCAGCACATCTGCCCTGAGACTCAGTGAGGTAGAGCAAAGTGACTCACCTGCTGAGTGGAGACCAAGGCTCAAAGACTGGAGAGAGAAGACACTGCAGAGACTCAGGGGCCTGCCACCAGCAGGAGTCAGAGGAAAGCCAGCCAGCCAGAGGAACATCATTGAGAGCATTGCCCAAGGTGAGAGAGCCCAACCTCCATTCACATTCATATCAGCCTCAGACTTCAGCCTTGAATACTAGCAGCACAGGGAGAAATTAAGTGAACAGTGGGTTGGCCAGGGATCCCAGCACTTTGGGAGGGTGAAGTGGGTGGATTATTTGAGGTTAGGAGTTCGAGACCAGCCTGGCCAACATGGTGAAACCCCATCTCTACTAAAAATACAAAAAATTAGCCATGCGTGGTGTCAGACGCCTGTAATTAGCCATGCGTGGGGTCAGGAGGCTGAGGCAAGAACATCACTTGAACCTGGGAGGCAGAAGTTCCAGTGAGCCAAGATCACGCCGGTGCACTCCAGCCTGGGTGACACAGCGAGACTCTGTCTCAAAAAATAATAATAATAAAATAAAATATACAATGTTTCAACACGGTTGAACTCAAGACAAAATTCTTATAAAGTGTTATAAGTAGTAGGAAAAAAATGGGGAGGGGGCGGTGGGAGATCCTCAAATAAAGTATGGATTGTCCACCAAATCTCTGTACTTGCAGAGACTTGGACTCTGGTTCCCTTCTTAGACCTCAGTGTGGTGGAAAGAACATGGGCCTCTGTTTTCAGCAGGCCTGAGTTTGAATCCTACCTCCATATATTATTTATCCTAGCTAATTTGTTAGATGAGAACAACTACTTAATCAGTCTGAACCTCAGTTTCTCTACCTGAGGAAAATATGTGCGTTCTGTGTCGTGGGAGGATTAAATGAAGTAGTAAATACCTGCAAAGTGCTAAGCGTATTTTCTGGAACATAAAGAGGCAAAGGAAAAAGAAGAGAAGGAGAAGCAGAAGAGAAAAGGAGAAAAGAAAATGTACAGATGACTACCAACAATGACCATGGTTAGTCATCTCACAAAATCTCTCCTAGCAAGTTCTGTCTTCTTTATGTCTCAAATATTATTGCTAAACTTACCTTCTATTTATTTGCCATTTGACTTCCCTTCTTAAAGCTGCCTGCCCCCTTTTGAACAGCAGAGACCTTAATGTTTGGGGAAATTGGGTGAGGAAGAAAATCATTCTGCATATAGAGTTGCTGAAAAATACTGCCATATAGTTGAAACTTTGAACGTTTGTTGTCTTTTTGAGACAGAGTTTTGCTCTTCCTCCCCAGGCTGGAGTACAATGGCACGATGTCGGCTCACCACAACTTCCACCTCCCAGGTTCAAGCGATTATCCTGCCTCAGCCTCCCAAGTAGCTGGGATTACAGGCATGCACCACCACACCCGGCTAATTTTGTATTTTTAGTAGAGACGGGGTTTCCCCAAGTTAGCCAAGATGGTCTCGATCTCCTGAGCTCGTGATCCACCAGCCTCGGCCTCTCAAAGTGCTGGGATTACAGGCGTGAGCCACTGTGCCCGGCCGAAACTTTCAACATTTTTTAGCAGCTTAAAACAACAGCTGTTTATCTCAGCGTTTTTGTGGGGCAAGAGTCCAGGCATGGTTCAGCTGGGTTCTCTGCTTTAGGGTCCCTGCTTCAGGCTGCCACCAGGGTATAGGCTGAATGTTATTCTTAAAGTTTGACTGAGCAAGTGTCCACTTTGAGGTCCACTCAGATTGTTGGCAGCCTTCATTCCCTTGAAGCTGTAGGCTCCCAGCTCCTATAAACTCTCTGCTGGTCCTTGCCATGTTGGTCCCTCCATAGGCAGTTCACAGCATGGGTATTTGCTTCTTCAAAGCCAGCAGGAGACTGAGAACAAGACTGCTGGCAAGGGGAAGTTTTATAAACATAATGTGATTGCAGGAGTGACATCCCATCACCTTTGCCATAATGTACTGGTTACAAGCAAGTCACAGGTCCCACTCACACTCAGGTGAGGGGACTACAAAAAAGGGGCGAGCATCAGAAGGTAGGGAATATACGGGCCACTAGATAGTTCAACTTTTTAAATTGTTTTCACAGAATTTTTCATCCCTTATGGATTTTCAAGAATTGGTTTTTAAATTGTGCATTAAAGATGGTGGTTTGGGCCGGGCATGGTGGTTCACACCTGTAATCCCAGCACTTTGGGAGGCCAAGGTGGGCGGATCACTTGAGGTCAGGAGTTCGAGACCAGCCTGGCCAACGTGGTGAAAACCCATCTCTACTACAAATACAAAAATTAGCTCTGCATGGTGGCATATGCCTGTAGACCCAGCTACTCAGGAGGCTGAAGCAGGAGAATCACTTGAATCCAGGAGATGGAGGTTGCACAGTGAGCTGAGATCATGTCACTGCACTCCAGCCTGGGCAACAGAGCGAGACTCTGTCTTTAAAAAAAAAAAAAAAAAAAAAAAGGAATGGTGATTTGGCTTAAACCCTTTGTGAAATGAAACAGAATGTCAGTATAAATAAAAAGAATCATGCCCCACAACAGCACTGAGTCTACTTCCAGGCAGCCGGTGATCAGGGCTGAGAACTTGCCCCAGACCACGAGCCTCTCTGTTGAGAAAGCAAGCTGACTCACAGTTTTTCAGCGTCTCAAGGAGCCTGCAGCGGTGATCGAGTTTCTTCAAAGGGTCTGTGGATTCTCTCAGCTTTCCTGTTATGTTCCTGCGGTAGTTCTTGCAGCAAAAGTTCATGATGTGAGTCTCCACATGCTGCTTTATCCATCTGAGTAGGAACTGCAAGCTAGTCCTGCTTCCTATCTGCCATCTTAACCCCTAAACTCTCATCAGTTTTCTTTTCCTGTAAAAGATCAACAAACAGAGAATGGTATTTACCTGTGATAAAATGCAAAAACTAAGACTGCTTCATCTCCAATATCACCTTCACCTTCAACTCTACACCAAGGTTTGCCACAGAATATTGACTGTTCAAATAGGTTATTTGCCGTGTGACAGCAAGAAGAACCTGAGACCTTAAAAGAACTCTTTAAATACCTGAAGATGAACTTTCACACAAACCAAAGGAATTTTAAAGTATATGTCTTCCCCTCCCAATTTTCCAAAAAGCTCAGGACCTGCCCTGTTTAAAAGGATGTGGTCAGCTGACTGCTACCTCAAGCCAGAAAAGCAATCATGTCCAATCAGTCCAGACAGCCATTGCTGCCTCTGTGTCTCACTGGCATTCAGGGTCATTTTTCAAGGCTGGGCCTCCATGACCACCTGCAGTTACTGTTGTCTACTGGGAGGTAACGCTTCGCAGACCCAGGCCATCAGACTGAAATGAAGCTTTGAGGCTGGATACTCCCAGCCTTAGTGCTAGACTTAGCGAAGGAAGGCTCTCACTTGGGGTTAACTCCCAAGGGGCCAGCCCAGGGGCTTCATCTCTGTGAGTCCCGGGCAGGTCGCTCCCTACCTTGGGACCTCAGTGTCATGGTTGGTTCTGGCATTCACTCCTGGAGGACCAAAACTGTCCCTGTCCCTCTTGGGTTGCTCAGCTTTTCATTTTTAACTCTTGAAACCCACAAGACTGATCTTCCCACTTGCCAGAAAACAGAGCTCTGGTTCCATCCTTCTGCGGGAAGCTACCTTTGGGAGGCAGTGCCTGCAGTCACTCATTGACTGAGATAACCCTAGTATCTCTTACTCTAAAGTCAAAAGAAAATCACTTTCTCTCCAGGGACACACATTGCAAAATGAGAAGCTGCCAACGCAGGAACTCATTTTAATTTTCACTCCTCTCTCTCATCTACTTTTCTCTCTATTGCTCCTCATTCTCACCACACCCAGTAAGTGACATGTTTCTAAAATTTCTCAGGCCATCAAATCTCGATGCCAGAATGCTAATCTATTGGGTGTATTAGAAAGAAGCAAATGTGAATGAAGGTAAAATATGACAATAAGAAATATATACCTACAAATGTAAAGGACTACAGAAATAAAAACAGTCATTAGTCTATAGATTTAGGTTATTTATTTATTTATTTTGAGATGGAGTTTTGTTCCTGTTGCCCAGGCTGGAGTGCAATGGCACAATCTTGGCTCACTGCAACCTCCGCCTCCTAGGTTCAAGTGATTCTCCTGCCTCAGGCTCCAGAGTAGCTGGGATAACAGCCACCACGCCCGGCTAATTTTTTGTATTTTTAGTAGAGACGGGGTTTCACCATGTTGGTCAGGCTAGTCTCGAACTCCTGACCTCAGGTGATCCATCCACCTAGGTCTCCCAAAGTGCTGAGATTATAGCATGAGCCACTGCACCAGGCATATTATTTTATATTATTTTATTATTATTTTATTTTATTTATTTATTCATTTATTGAAGTAGGTTCTTACTCTGTCACCCAGACTGGAGTATAGTGGCATGATCATGGCTCACTGCAGCCTCAACCTCCCAGGCTTAGGTGATCCTCCCAACTCAGCCTTCCAGGTAGTTGGGATTACAGGCACATGCCAATGCACCCAGCTAATTTTTTGTCTTTATTGTTGAGACAGGATTTCATCATGTTGCCCAGGCTGGTCTTGAACTCCTGGGCTCAAGCAGTGCACCCACCTTGGCCTCCCAAAGTGCTGGGATTACAGGCGTGAACCAACACACCTGCCCTAGATTTAGATTATATATGAGGGCTACTTATGTATAGATATATGTGTGTATGTGGTTACTATGATGATAGTTTCCCTTAAGCTAAAGAACAAATACATACATGAAAACGAATACTATAGCATAGGCTTCATTTTGCCCACAATGGGCACAATAACTCCATGGTTCAGCATTTGATGGCTAACATTATTATGATGAGCAGCTATTAGCAAGGCCTTTCAACTGTAAAATTTCTACCTGGCAGAAACCTTAGTAGGAGTAATCACTTTGGTTTGAGGCTTGGTTTTAATCCTAAACACATCAACACAATTTCAAGATCAAAGGCCCTTAACAGTGACTGAGTTTCTTAGGCTCTTTTCCGTGGGAAGATTGACATTTCTCTTTCTTCTTGAGTTAGATCATTTATTAGCATCATTTTCATTTAGAGTTACTACCCAGTATAAAGTGTAGCACTAAAATATAACTCATTATCCTCATGATGACTAAAGCTTTTTGTTTGATGACAATGGCCTGGGAAGATCAGGATTATCTTTTTTTTTTTTTTTTTTTTTTTTTTTGACGAAGTTTTACTCTTGTTGCTGAGGCTGGAGTGCAGTGGCACGATCTTGGCTCACTGCAACCTCTGCCTCCTAGGTTCAAGTGATTCTCCTGTCTCAGTCTCCCAAGTAGCTGGGATTACAGGCACTTGCCACCACACCGGGCTAATTTTTGTATTTTTAGTGGAGACAGGGTTTCATCATGTTGGCCAGGCTGGTCTCGAACTCCTGACCTCAGGTGATCCACCGGTCTTGGCTTCCCAAAGTGCCGGGATTACAGGCGTGAGTCAACACACCCGGCCAATCAGGACAATCTTGAAAGGACTTTTTGAAGAGCCTGCCTCAGACTTTGTGTTACCTACCTCTTCACCTCCTTCACATAGACCTTATTTCATAGTTAGTCTTGAAAGAAACAGTGCATCTGTTCTTTCCTGGAATCAAATGAATAGGGTGGA
>NW_016803114.1:1087091-1105390 GCF_001698545.2 Rhinopithecus bieti
CAATCTTGAAAGGACTTTTGAAGAGCCTGCCTCAGACTTTGTGTTACCTACCTCTTCACCTCCTTCACATAGACCTTATTTCATAGTTAGTCTTGAAAGAAACAGTGCATCTGTTCTTTCCTGGAATCAAATGAATAGGGTGGAGGTAGGAGGAGAAGAGGATCATGGCAGGAAGAGAGGAGGCACAGGGACTTTGAAATCCATTCTCTTCCACAGTCAAGTGCCTTACCTCCTCCTGCAAAGTGCAGGGGAGAGGGGGGGAATTCAAGGTTTGCTGCCTTCCCTAAATGCAGAATTTTTTAAAGTATTATTTTAAAAATACTGCTTACATTTAGTTACTTCCCTATTTCTGCTGATGCAGACATTTTTATGCAGACATTTTAGCAAATGTCTTTTTTAAAAAGTGAAGAATTGTATAACTGCAGAATTTCTATGATCCAAAGAGCCAGGGGTACACAGGCCTTTGCAGCAGGAAGGGGAATTCAGAGATGAATCCTCTCATTTGATGGGTGAGAAGACTGAGGCCCAGACAGAGGTATCCACAGTGGTTTAGCAGGTTAGTGGCAGAACAGGGATCCAAGGTTCTCTTTCCTGGTTTAGTGATTTATCACAAAAGCTGACTCATCCATTCACTCATTCTTCAAAAAGTGTTTGGATTCTCACTATGTGCCAGGTGCAGTTCTGGGCACAGCCCCCTGCCTTTGGTGGATTTCCATGTTTGTTAGAAGATAGGGAGTGCAGCCTCAGGGTAGGTACAGGATGCTGTGGGAGGGTGAGGAAGTCTAGAGACAAGAGCTCACAGGCCTCTGTGGGTAATAATAGCAAGTTGTTTTGGTGTGATTGGAACATGGGGAAGGGGTCATGAGCAGAAGGCGAGGGGGTGAGGAGGCTAGAGAGGGAGGTGGGGTCTGATCGAAGAGGTCTAGCTGGTGGAGAGCCAAAGTGGGAGTCTGGGACCTGGTAATGTCTGTGCTTTAGAGAGACCACTTTGGCTGCAGAAGGGTGAAAAAAAATCAGAGAAGAGCTTACTAATAGGCTTTGAGCCAAGGTAATGAACCTCTTACACTCTGAGGCGGAAGTCAGAGCTGGAAGCTTCCTCCAGTAGCCTCAAGTTGTTATCCTAGTGTGCTGTACTAAAATTGTCATTTTCTGTGTGCTATGATGAGAAAACAGATGAGAAAGCACTGCCATAGAGGACAGCAAAATCCTGGGTAAGGAGACTGGTTTGATGGGAATTCCAATTGGAAATCATATTGGCCTGAACCAAGAGGTCAAGACCTGATTCTGGACTTTGTAATTTACTGGTTGTAGGTAGTGAAAGGGAAGTAGAGGTAAGTAAGAGACCCCTGGTTTGGGACAACTAGAAGGGTGATGGTACCATTCATTGAAATAGGGAACACAGGTGAAGAGTTTGTGGATAAAGACTATGAATTAGCACATACTAATGATAGGTACCTGGAAGACATCCAAGAAGCAATGTCCAGTGAGCACGTAAATATGTGGCTCTGAAGGGGAGGAGGTCTGGGTTACAGTTATGAATCTAGGAATCTCAGCATATCTAGTCATTGAAGCCATATGGTCAGTGAGTAATGGTGGCCAAGAGAAATGTGTGGAGTAAAGGGAAAATGGGACTTAGGAGAGGAACATCAACATGTAGGCTAGGGCCCAAGAAAGGAGCTCCTAAAGAGAAGATGGGCCAGATAGGAAGGAGGAAGATTCAAGGAGGTGGTGTCCTGAAAGCCAAAATTAAGAGCCTTTCTCAAAGGTAGAAGCGGCTAAGTCCTTTCTAGAAGATGGGAGGTTAAGGGTGTAATGCTGTGGATGGTGGTTGTGTGGGGCTGTATAGCTCCAATCCATGGCATCCATTTGTATTCTTAATGTACATGGATGCTGTTACCTTTTTTGGGCTAAAAGAGGAAAAGATGTTGTTGCCTGGGTTTGTGGAATAGGTAGAGAAAAATGAAAGAAATCGATACCCCAGGAGGTTTCGGTAGAAGCTGTAGGGACTGGATAATGAAGGACCTTATGGGACTTTGGAACCTAAGGGATACAGGGTTGGAGACAGAGACGTTACTACTGTTCAGTACCCAAGACTACTGTATGGCTGGACCCATAGAACATCTGCGGACAGCATCAGGGCCAGCCTCTACTGGCTTGCAGAGGCAGTGAACTCTGTTTAGAATCTTGGAGAAAAGACCAAGAGTACATGCGAGTCACCCTCTGAGGCTACAACACATCACTGGGAAAACTTTGGGGGCTGAGGGTTTGCTGGTTGCAGGAACAAGGAGCAAACACAAAATGTGGTCCCATCTGTGTCTACAGCTGGTGAGACTGGGTTACTCAAGAATCTGGGTGTGGAAGAAAGCAGCATTCTTAGAAAGAGCTGCAGGAAACATGATTCCTCAGGGCAAAGCCAGTTTTCTGGAAGCAGAATAAACTTGTAGTGAAAAGGTGAAGTGTATGGGGGAGTTTGTTTGCCTGGAAAACCTTTCCAAAGGTCACAGTTGAAAGGAAAGTTTAGGAGAGAGTGAAATGGTAGAACACTGGGTGAGGAAAATAAAAAATAGAGCAATAGGGGATTGAGAGTGCATAAGAGGAGAGATGAGCAGAGATGGCAATGACCAAAGATAATCAGGACTTCTAGGATGGAAGAGAGATTGGGAGGTAGGAGCAGGAAGGCAAATTCAGATCCCATAAAGAATCAGTTGTCCTTCCAAGAGGTTCTCAGCCCAGTGAAGTTCCAGATCTCTTTCCATTCTTGGGAAAGAGTAGCAGTCTCTGGTGGAAGGAATATCCCCTACTTCCTAGGAAAATTTATTCATGACCTGGTCTGGTAGTATTCCCTACTTCTTGGGAAGATTTACTCATGACCTTCCATGGCAGGGTGGACTTGGGGTTTTGGTTGCTGCCATGCTTCTTCCTTTCCAGTGTCTCTTCTGCTTATCCAAGGGAATGCAAAAACTTTAAACTGATAGCGTTGGTGTAATGGGAGTGCCTTTAATTTATATCAACCTTCCAACTACCTTAATGTTTGGTTTTTGCTAGTCAATTCCATGCACATCTTATCCTCAAATGCTCTTATATGTGTAGACCTAACTGTCCTATTGTGAATCCCCTGTCTATTAGATACCCAGAGGCATGATCCAGCCAGGTCACTGAAGAGTGGCTCAGCAACTCAGCAGACAGGATGTAGTCAAAGGGATGGTCAAGTCCTCGGTTCCACCTCCAGGGTCAGCAACAAGGAAGGTGTCTGATCAGAGAGAAGGAGTCAGAAAAGCAAGAAGCAAATGTATTATAATAAAATGTTACAGCTTTTTTAGAATTTATCTAGCAGGTTTTCTGGTTACTATAAGAGAAGGGGGAACCACCGCAGATTTGGAATGTAGTAAGATGGGGATATATTTATTCCCTTAGTAGCTGGTGCAAAGATTCCTCTTTGGGGGAAAGGTGTCTTTGTAAAATTACTTCAGGGGCAAACATGGGGAAGACTGTAAACATTGTGTTTGGGTGCAGAAGTCCTTAAACTTTAGCATGCAGCAGAAACCCTGGGGGTTGCTAAAACTCAGATGTGCTGGTCAGCTCACCTTCAGAATTTCTCACTCAGAAGTCCTGGGGTAGAGCTTGAGAGTTTGCATTTCTAACACACTCCTGGGTGGTGATAATGTTGCAGGTTCAGAAACCACATTTCGAGAACTACTGACTTTCAAAAAAGAAGACACTACCTGAATAACTGAAGAGAAGAATCTGGGGTTGCACTTGTATTAGCCTATTCTCACACTGCCATAAGGGCATGCCTGAGACTGGGTAATTTATAAAGGAAAGAGGTTTAATTGACTAACAGTTCCACATGGCTGGAAACTTATGATCGTGGTGGAAGAGGAAGTAAACACATCCTTCTTCACATGATGGCAGGAAGGAGAAGTGCCAAGCAAAAGGGAGAAAATCTCCTTATAAAACCATTAGATCTTGTGAGAACTCACTGTCATGAGAACAGCAGCATAGGGGTAATTGACCCCATGATTCTTATGCCCCCATGATTCAATTACTTCCCACAATGTCCCTCTCATGACACATGGGGATTTTGGGGAACTACAATTCAAGATGAGATTTGGTTGGGGACACAGCCAAACCATATCATTCTACTCCTGGCCCCTCCCAGATAACTTGTCCTTACATTTCAAATCACAATCTGTCTGCCTTCCCAACAGTCCCCCAAAGTCTTTTTTATTTTAATTTTTGAGACAGTGGGGACTCTGTGTGGGGGGCTCCAACCCTACATTTCTTTTCTGCACTGCCCTAGCAGAGGTTCTCTATGAGGGCTCCACCTTTGCAGCAGACTTCTGCCTAAACATGCAGGCATTCCTATACATTCTCTGAAATCTAGGCAGAGGTTCCCAAACCTCAGTTCTTGTCTTCTGCACACCAGCAGGCCGAACACCACATGGAAGCTGCCAAGGTGTGGGGCTTGCATCCTCTGAAGCAATGGCCTGAGCTATACATTGGATCCTTTTAGCCAAAGCTAGAGCTGAAGCAGCTGGGAGGCAGGGCACCATGTCTCGAGGCTGCACAGAGCAGGGGTCCCTGGGCCCTGGGAAACCATTTTTCCCTCCTAAGCCTCAAGGCCTGTGATGGGAGGGGCTGCCACAAGTGTCTCTGACATGCCCTGAAGACATTTTCCCCATTGCCTTGGTGATTAACATTTGGCTTCTTATTACTTATGCAAACTTCTGCAGCTGGCCAAAGAAAATGGGGTTTTCTTTACTATCTCATTATTAAGCTGCAAATTTTTCAAACATTTATGCTCTGCTTCCTCTTGAATGCTTTGCCACTTAGAAATTTTTTTCTGCCAGATACCCTAAATCATCTCTCTCAAGTTCAAAGTTCCACAGATCTCTAGGGAAGAGGCAAAAAGCCACCAGTCTCTTTGCTAAAGCATAACAAGAGTCACCTTTGCTCCAGTTCCCAGCAAGTTCCTCATCTCCATCTGAAACCACCTCAGCCTGGACTTCGTTGTCCATATCACTATCAGCATTTTGGCCAAAGTCATTCCACAAGTCTCTAGGGAGTTCCAAATTTTCCCACACTTTCCTGTCTTCTTCTGAGTCCTCCAGACTGTTCCAATCTCTGCCTGTTTCCTAGTTCCAACATCGCTTCCACATTTTCTAGTGTCTTTACAGCAGCACCCCACTCTCTGCAGTACCAGTTTACCATATTAGTCTGTTCTCACAATGCTATAAGGACATTCCCGATATGATAATTTATAAAGGAAAGAGGTTTAATTGACTCACAGTTCTGCATGGCTGGGGAGGCCTTGGAAAACTTACACTCATGGTGGAAGAGGAAGCAAACACATCTTTCTTCACATGATGGCAAGAAGAAGAAATGCCAAGCCAAAGGGGGAAAAGCCCTTTATAAACCTATCAGATCTCATGAGAACTCACTCACTATCACAAGAACAGCATAGGGGTAACTACCGCATGATTCAATTACCTCCCATCAGGTTCGTCCCATGACAGGTGGGAATTATGGGAACTGCAACTCAAGATGAAGTTTGGATGGAGACACAGCCAAACCATATCGGGGAAGAGGATTCAGAAGGGAAGGAGAGAAAAGGGAGGTCACAGAGCTGGTGGCAGGCAGGCTGAATACCATGTGAGGCAATCCTCCAAACTTTGAATATAACATTCTTGGGGTGAAGAACATTCTTGTGGGAACTGGAAATGGGGTTGAGCTCTGCATTCTGAGATGACAGGAGGGTGAAACAGACATCATCCATGGGGCCAAGGAGACTTACAATGAAATCCATGAACATTTTCAGAAATCTTAGTGGAACACTTGAAAATTTTCCCAGGTGGTGAAAATTGAGAATGGTGGGTGGTTTAAAGAAAAATCAATGGATAAGTTGGGGTTTATGTACCTCAGCTGACCTCTACATTGCATGTAATCTAGGAAGAAGTATTTGTTGAAGAGAAAGAAAGGTTCTGGGAAAAGAAAACATTATACAGTATACATTCCTGAGGAAACTCAGTGCTTGAAATTTATCAGATGTTAGCAACACACAGAAAACCTGGGGAAGACAGAAGCTCCTCAATAGGGAAGGATTCAAAGGCATTTTTAAAAAAAATTTTTTTTGGAGACAGAGTCTTACTCTGTCGCCAAGCCAGAGTGCAGTGGCACAACGTTGGTTCACTGCAAACTCTGCCTCATGGGTTCAAGTGATTCTCCTGCCTCAGCCTCCCAAGTAGCTGGGACTACCAGTGCATGCCACCACGTCCAGCTAATTTTTTGTATTTTTAGTAGAAATGGGACTTCACCATATTGGCCAGGATAGTCTCAATCTCTTGACCTTGTGATCTGCCTGCCTTGGCCTCCCAAAGTGCTGGGATTACAGGCATGAGCTACCGTGCTTGGCCTCATATGGCTTTTAATAAGCCCATTTGTTCATTACGAAGTCCACGTGTTCATTAAGTTCAACGAGACAAGACTATGCAGGTATCCACTAACTTCATCCATTGGTAATTGGGAGAAACAGTGAGGTTTTTACTGTAGTGTAACTTTTCCATATATACCCACTTATGAAAGATTGTAAGTAGGGTAAATTTCTATACATACCACACTGTTTTGGTTATTTATTTATTTATTTATTTTTTGAGACAAAGTCTTGCTCTGTCACCCAGGCTAGAGTGCAGTGGCATGATCTTGGCTCACTGCAACTTCCGCCTCCCAGGTTCAAGCGATTCTCCTGCGTCAGCCTCCCAAGTCACTGGGATTACAGGCACGCACCACCATGCCCACAGCTAATTTCTGTATTTTTAGTAGAGATGGGGTTTCACTACATTGGCCAGGATGGTCTCGATCTCCTGACCTCGTGATCCACCTGCCTCAGCCTCCCAAAGTGCTGGGATTACAGGCGTGAGCCGCACGCCTGGCCATACCACACTGTTAGCAGTGCTGAATGGGGTAATTACATTTTTCACTTTCTTCATTTCTGTACGGATGATTTTTTTTAAACAGGGAGTTTCATTACTTTTGTAATCAAAATATTTTTAGAAAGCAGATTTTCCTTCCTTCCTTCCTTCCTTCCTTCCTTCCTTCCTTCCTTCTCTCTCTCTTTTTTTTTTTTTTTTTTTTTTAGACAAGGTGTCACTCTGTCACCCTTGCTGGAGTACAGTGGAACGATCACAGCTCATTGCAGCCTTGACCTCCCGGGCTCAGCTGATTCTCCCACCTTAGCCTCCTGGGTAGTTGGGACTACAGAAATGTGCCACCATACCTGGCTAATTTTTGTAATTTTATAGAGGCGTAATTTCACCATGTTGCCCAGGCTGGTCTCAAACTCCAATTACATGTGTGAGTCACCACGCCCGACTAAAAGCAGATTTTATTTCCTATTCTAGTTTTCAACTGTTTCATGAACCTAGAGATTTTTTTTCACTTGAAAAGGGAAAAAGGATAAAACAGCTTTATCATAAAGAAAAAATGGAAACAAAAATAAACTTTACTGTATTGATACTTAGCAGATAGAGATGATCACCTTATAAATGCACATTTGACACTGAACTGAACTAATCTGTGTTGTAATAAGTTTAACAAGCTTCCAACAGAAACTTGTGATGAATGTGGCTGTGTGGGTATATAGACTTCCCTTCTTGATGGTGGTTTAGCTCCACAACCCACATATGGACTTCAGGTCATTGGAACACAGGGCAGGATTGACAGGGTAAAGAAGACAGGATCACAAAACCTGGGCCTAATCACAGGGATGAGGTGCTAGAGTGAGAACAAAGGAAAAAAATGACTTAAAGATAAGATCCTAAATTCAAGTTCTCTTTAAATTCTCCAAGACTTGGAGGAGGATTGGTAATATATCTTGTTAGATAGTGCCATAGCCTGCCCCAAAAAGGTTTGCATTCCCATCAGCAGTGTATAAATGAGACTGCCCATTTCCCCAGACCTCAGGATGTGTTGTCATAATTTTTAATTTGCAATTTTCATCAATACTATAGGTGAGAAATGGTACCTAGAATGATGTAAGTATGAGTAGAATGTAAGTATGAGTGAGTTTGGGTGTCTTTTTATATGTTTATATGTTTAAGGGCCATTTTTGTATCTTTTGTGTGAATTGCCTGTTTCTTTTCCCAGTTTTAAAATGAGATTTGTGGTTCTTTGTTCCTCAGTTTTAAGAGTTCTTTTATATTAAAGATATTAGCACTTTGTCTTTCACGTATGTTGCAAATATTTTTTCCCAAATTTTCAGTCTTTTTTTTGTATGTGTGTGTCTGTTTATGGTGGGTTTGCATGTTAATTTTTTTCATTTTTACATAGTAAAATGTATCAATATTTTCTCTCATTGACTCCAGATTTTGAGTCATAATTAGAAAGCCTTTCCCTACACAGAGATTTAAGAAGTATTCATCCATGTTTTTGTATAATACTTGTATGATTTAGTTTCCTTTTATTTAGAATCTTGACACATTTGGAATTTATTCCTGTATATGGGTGTGAAGTATGGATCTAATTTTATCTTTTTCCAAATGGTGAATTAATTGTCCCAGCATCATTTATTTAAAACTCCATATTTATCCCAGTAGATGCCAACTACTGGGTTGAATAGTTGGCGTAAAGTTGAGTTGGATAAAGTTAAGATGACAACTTTATCATATGCTAAAATTTTATATGCACTTGAATGTATTTCAGGACACTCTAGTCCAGGAGTTGGCAATTTTTTTTTTTGAGATGGAATCTCACTCTGTCGCCAGGCTGAAGTGCAATAGCGCGATCTCGGTTCACTGCAATCTCCACCTCCTGGGTTCAAGCCATTCTCCTGCCTCAGCCTCCCAAGTAGCTGGGACTACAGGCATGCGCCAGCACACCCAGGTAATTTTTGTATTTTTAGTAGAGACGGGGTTTCACCATGTTGTCCAGGATGGTCACAATCTCTTGACCTCATGATCCGCCCGCCTCAGCTTCCCAAAGTGCTGGGATTACAGGCGTGAACCACTGTGCCTGGCCAGCAAACATTTTTTTCAAGGGCCATACAGTAAATACTTAGGACTGCAGGCCACAAGGTCTTTGCTGTTATAGCGCAAAAGCAATCATAAACAATTTGTAAATGAATAGACATGGCTGTGTTCCAATAGCACTTTACTTACAAAAATAAATAACCTTGAACCGTAGCTTGCTAATCCCTGCTCTAGATTATTTCACTCATTTATTTTTGCACCAGTAACTCATTGTTTTAATTACAGAGGCTTTTTAGTATGTTTTAATGTCTGGTTGGGCTAGTTTCTCCCCTTGTAATCTGTTCATTCTTTTAAAAAAGAAATATAAGATAGATCCATGAAATAATATGACTTTTTGTTTTGTCTATTTTTTGGTCTGGTTCATAGACCAACTCTAATGATAATTCCAAAGAAGAGTTCCAGAAGAGCCTCAAGCAATGTTAGTGATTATTCGAGTCCGCCATTGTGTTACAACTTAGAGGCATAGTATTGATGTGAATGTATCTGGTATGAACTGTTATAAAGTTAAATCATACAACTTACCTTAAAGTTATAACTTTTACATGCATATTTTTAAAACTGAAGTGAATAGAAATTATGTTGAGGAGATATTTTTAAATGTTATAATAACCTTTGAGAAATTGGAAATATTTTAGGATATTACAATCAGAGCTAGGAATGGTTTCAGTATGTAATTTTTTTCCTGTGACAAACGTCTTGTCAATTGCAAATGATATGTAATTCTTCAATATGTAATTCTTCACAGTCGAAGATCATGAGTTATTTTAAAAATCCTGTCAATCATCTCTTATTTATCAGAACATTCTTCAGCTGAGTGGTTTTAAATAGTAGAAAGCTTCCCAATTTTATGACATCCAGACTCTCATCCTGTTGGAAATGTCATCAAATCACTGCCAATAACCTGGCCACTAATTTGACACTTACTTTTGTCAATCCTATAGTTGGATTGAACAGACTTTATGAATAAGAATTCAGAAGCTTGAATGAATATGAAGCTTATAACTCTTTAATAACCACTAGGAACCAGAAACATTGGATGGTAGCCAAGCAAAATCTCACCATGTATGTGAGTTTCATGGTTTTGACAGCTGTGTAATTTTTACTGAAGAGAAAAGATTATCTTTTAAATGTACAAAATGGGAAGCTCATTTTTGGTTACTATCAAATGCAGTGGGGATGAAAAACACTGTCTCTTCAGTTGACATCAGAATTATTATTAGAGAAGGAATTATATTAGGAAAACCAATTGACCTTGTGAGTATGGAGGTCAGAAGCTTACATAATAAGAAATGGCTAACCTGCTCTATAAGGAAAAGCGAATAGACTGTGTTTTGCTCCTGAGAGAGGGCCACTGGAAGAGAAGTACAGCAAACTAAAGGGAGGCTATGGCAGTGTGTGGTGAATAGCGGCAGTCTGCTGAAGTCATCACAAGATGAGACCCATCTCTGCCAGCATTGTCCCACAATAACAAACACCGTTTTGTTCAAGAGTGATAGATCTCCAATTGTTCATCAACAGGTGTTTGAGATGGTGGCTTTTGTTTTCAACACAGTGTAATTGCTAATTTGAACAAGAACCTATCAACTACACAGATAGTTTAATTTTGCTCCTCAACTGTCCATTTAAGATTTACTCAATAAAGAAAGTTCTTCCTCTGACCCTGGATGGAAGTGGTCGGTAGGCTCATGACTTTTCTTTTCTTTTTCTTTTTTTTTGAGACAGAATCTTGCTCTGTTGCCCAAGCTGGAGTGCAGTGGCACAATCTTGGCTCATTGCAACCTCCACCTCCCAGGTTCAAGCAATTCTCCTGTCTCCGCCTCCCAAGTAGCTGGAGCTACAGGCACGCTCCACCACACCCAGCTAATTTTTGCATTTTTAGTAAAGACAGGGTTTCACAATGTTGGTCAGGCTGGTCTCCAACTCCTGACCTCAGGTGATCCACCCGCCTCGGCCTCCCAAAGTGCTGCGATTACAGGCGTGAGCCACCACGCCAGGCCGGCCCATGACTTTTCTAGTCACTGTTTGCTAACACAAAGTCCTGAGGCGTCTTTAAATTGTGAAACAGTCTCGTTTCAGAAATTAGTTCCATTGTCAAAGCTTGAGACTTCATTTGAAACTATAGTTACTCCCTCTCCCTCAGATAAGGCCTATTCCGGGGGGTTGTTGACTCCTGAGGAACGTACAGGATCGGCTGCTTCTAAATTACCTCCTTTCCACCCTACCCCACTTCCCCAACTGACAGCTGTTTCTCATCCTTCCTGCATTTGAGCAGAGGGTGGAGGAGAGGGAGGTGAAGTGGGAGAGTTCTTACCTGGCTGGTGCTGTGGAAAGCCCAGCTCACATTCTCTGAGCAGGGGTAATGTTTCAAGCTGACTCTCTTGTTACAGAGGATCTTCTGTGGTTATTTGGATACTCTGGAGTTCTTTCATGGGTTCTTTAAAGCATTTTACTAGGACTTCTCACCTGCAGTTTGCTTGACCTGGGCTCACTGGATTTGCTCCCCTTGGGCTCACTGCTTACTCTTTCAGAGTAAAGGAGTGCTGTGATGCTTTTAGTATTTCTCTGTTGAGGTTTGCTTGCCCCTCTACTTGGAACAATTGGGCAGGACCTTTGGCAACCCCACACCTGCTCATCTGACCCTTGGGAGCAATCAGGCTTTCTCAGCACCCACCAACTCTGGGAATGCAGCAGCAACTCTCCCTCTCTCTGGCCACCAGTGTAGGCACCTATCTCTGTCTCTGGTTCCCCAAGGATTCAGTAAATACTAGGCTACTCAATCCCTCCAATGCAGAGTAGACATAGCTAAGCCCTTCTCACTAGGCTTGAGGTGGGGGCAGACACTGGGTGAGAAGGTAGGACTGAAAGCACCCCACAACTCTTTCCAAGGAAGTTCTCACAAATCCCCTCCCCAACCCTTGCATACTGTCTCTGAGGGTGAGAAGTTATGATGCCCCAGAACAATTCTCAAGCCCCTATATTGTGGATGTTCCCCAGAGGTCTGTCTGCCTTGCGGTACACTTTGACATTTGATAGCCTGTATCTTGAAGTTGCAGCAAAAATTTCCAACACAAAAGCCATCCAAGGAAAAGTAATTTATTTGGCCTGGAAGGCAGGGAATTGATGAGATTCTAAGATTTGGACCTAATCCCTTAGCAGTTGGCCACAAAGAGAGATAATTATGTGGCTTTCCTAGCCATGTGAAACGTAGCCCATCAGTGAAAAAAAAAAAACTTGTTAAGGGCTTGAGATCTGACAGAAATTTGTCACAGAGACATACTGATAATTGTTTTTACCATGATTCTTTGGCAGATGAAAAACACTATGAGATGAAAAACATTCTTAATCACACAATGATATAATCATTCTCTGATAGTGTGAAATGGCCATTGGGTAAGGCATCAGGAGGTTTAAGCATGGTCTTGAATATGCTGTGACCTTGCTGTGTTATCACAAGTCAGCCACCTCTCCTTTGGAATTAAGTTTATCCTGTTGAAAATGTGATGATCTCCGGGATTCACTCTGCCCTTAGTGTTCTATGAGTCTGTTAAGCTCTCAATATCATATAAATGACAACTCCAACCCACAGGGATTGCATTAGGAAGGTGTAGTAGGTTAAATGGTGGTCATGCAAAAGTTATGTCCACATCTTAACCCTCAAAACCTATGAATGTGACCTTATTTGGAAAAAGGGTCTTTGCGGATGTCATTAGGAATCTTCAGATGAAATCATCCAGGACTACCCAGGTAGGACTAAATCCAATGACAAGTGTTCTTATAACAGACCGAAAAGAAGGCATACAGAGGAGAAGCCCACATGAAGGCAGAGGCAGAGAGTGGCATTATGTAACCCTAAGCCAAGGAATGCCTGGAACTACTAGAAGTTGGAGGAGACAAGATCAGATTCTCCCCTAGAGCCTTCAGGAGGAGCACAGCCAAGTTTGGACTTGGCCTCCAAAACCATGAAAGGATAAATTTCTGTTGCTCCAGGCCACCAAGTTTGTGGTAACTTGTTACAATAGCCCTAGGAAATTAATAACAGAAGGCGAGGGAGAAAATAAAAGCACCAGTCTGGCAGTGAAGAGCTCCTGCTTTGGAATTAGAGAACAACATTAAGCAGCCTGGAGGGCATTATTTAAACTTGCTAGCATTTAGTGTCCTCCTTTGTAAAACAAGGATAAAAATAGAGACCACTGTTTCTTTTCTATACTTCATTTAAAAGTTTAAAAAATAGTAACTATTTTATAGCCCATTTGTAAGGATTATGGGAGATAGTGAATGACTTAATACAGTGCCTGGTTCACAACAAGTGCTACATAAATGTTCGCTGTTGTATTTAAGGTTATTGCATACATGAGGTGACAATCTCTTTCCTTTTGAATGCTATCTCTAAAACTTATTTGATGTTTACTCATACATTGCTGGGATCATCTTAAAAATGAGGCAGGGTATAAATCATAGCATAAGTCTAAATTTTTGCCATTTATGGCCCCAGGGCTTGGCCCCAACCCCACTCCAAGATTAGAGACGGTGTAGTTGGTGGGGCGGGAGCTCCCTGGGTGTAGCTGTAGCTGTCCTCCCAGGTGAAAAATTTAGCATAAGCCTAAATTTTTTAAAAAGGCAAATTGTGATTATGACGAACATGAAGGGCATCCTGAAAGGGAAAACAAAAAGAATGACAGTTGACTCTTGAACAATGCGGAGGTCCCCATGCAGTAAAAAATCCATACACAAAACTTTTAACTCCCCCAGAACTTCACTGATAATAAACTCCTGTTGATCAAAAGTCTTACCAACAACATAAACAGTCTATTAACACAGCAGTCCCTATCCTTTTTGGCACCAAAGACCAATTTCATGGAAGACAGTTTGTCCACAGATCAGGGTTGCAAGTGGGGAGGATGGTTTCAGGATGATTCAAGTACATTACATTTATTGTGCACTTTATATCTATTATTATTACGTTGTAATATATAATGAAATAATTATACAACTCACCATAATATAGAATCAGTGGGAGCCCTGAGTTTGTTTTCCTGCAACTAGATGGTCCCATCTAGGAATGATGGGAGACAGTGACAGATCATCAGACATTAGATTTTCATAAGGAGCACACAACCTAGATCCCTCAAATGCACAGTTTGCGATAGTGATGGCAGCACCTGCAGCAGGGTGGTGTGGCTGGGGCTGCACACTTCATGGAGCTCCCCAGTGCTGCTGCAACCACCCAAACCGTGACTGTAGACCCAGGCCTCCTGCTCTCTAAGGAGCAGGCAGGAGCCCCACCCTCCTGGATGGGGCTGCAGCTACTCAAACTGCAGCTGTGGAGCCAAGCCTCCCTGTGCTCTTGGAGGGGGTTGGGAGCAGGCAGGATCTGCCCTACTGGGTGCAGCTGCATCCGCCTGATCTGCAGCTACAGACCTGGGCCTCCCACTCCATGGAGCAGGCAGGAGTAGGGGACAAGCAGGAACACTGCCTCTTCTGAGTTGGTGGGCCGGGAGCTCCCTGGGTGTAGCTGTAGCTGTCCTCCCAGGTGAAGGACCTGGGTATCTTTGTAGTCTGCATCCTCAGGGGCCTAGGAAGGGCCCCTCACCTCTCCATCCCTGCTGGCTGGGGGGTGTCTGCTCCCACTGCCTGGACTCTCTCCTCTCCCAGTGCCATCTCTAATCTTGGAGTGGGGTTGGGGCCAAGCCCTGGGGCCATAAATGGCAGCAGGAGGAAGTCAGATTCCTGGGCTGTAGGGGGCAGGTCCCCAGTAGGACCCCACCTTCAGGCCAGGGAGGGCCTGAAGGCTGGGGGCGAGGCTGCCAGTTCTGCACATTGGAGTAGGGGACTCGTGGTGCCTCTTCCAGGCCTGCCCATGGCTGCCCATTGATCAATCAGTATACACTTCCTCCCCTCTAAAGTCCATAGAAGCCCTGGGCTTGGTTAGTGTGGGCAGAGGATGGCCAGAGGATGAAGAGGGCAGAAGGATGATGGGATAACCAGTTGTAGAGAGGACCAACCCTCCTGCTGACAGCTGCAGAGATGACCTGCTGGCAAGGATGTGCCCCCCTCTCAAGGGCCTCCCTCTGCTGAGAACTGACCACTTGACAGATGGCCTGCCTACAGAGAGGAGCTACCCCCTGCGGGGCTCCTCTGAGCTACTGTAACACTCAATAAAGCTCATCTTCATCTTGTTCACCCGTTGCTTGTCTGCATATCTCATTCTTCCTGGATGCAGGACAAGAACTTGGGCAAAGGCACTATGGCCACAGAGGTTTCTGGCCAGAAAATCGACACCCCAAAGATCCCATAACAATAGGGTTTGCACTCCTATGAGAATCTAATGCTGCCACTGATCTGACAGGAAGTGGAGCTCAGGTGGTAATGTAAGCAATAAGGAGTGGCTGTAAATACAGATAAAGCTTTGCTAGCTCAGCTTCTGCTCACCTCCTGGTCTGTGGCCCTTTTCCTCAAATTGGGGACACCTGTATTAACACATATTTTGTACGTCACACGTATTATATACTACATTCTTACAATAGTGTAAGCTAGAGGAAACATTTCTAATATCTTGAAAAATATATTTATTATTCATTAAGTGAAGGTGGATCATCACACCAGTCTTCATCCTTGTCATCTTCACATTGAGTAAGCTGAGGAAGAGGAGGAAGAGAATGGGGGTCTTGCTGTCTTGGGCTGACAGAGATGGAGGAGATGGAAGAGAAGTCAGGAAAGGCAGGCACACTTGGTGTGACTTTATGGAAATATATCATAATTTCTGTCTGGCTTTTGTTACTTTTCTATTTATCTAAAATTGTTTCTGTACAGCACCAATTCTTCTTCTGCTTTTTGCCTGAGTTTCAGTGCCCTTATCATAGCAGAGTCCTTGCTGTAAGAGAAGTCAAAAGCAATCTTGAATCACTGAAACTTTTCTGCCAGGTTATCTAATGTCAGTTTGTTTTCTGGCACTGCTTCTTTTATATCTTTTTCTTCATCACTTGGCACTGTTCAGAGGTGCCCATCTTCATTAAGCTGTCTTCTGTTAATTCCTCTAGTGTGGCGTCTATTAGTTCTTGAATTTCTCCGAGGTATCTCAAAACCCTTCACCCTCCACCTTTTTTGCCATATTCACAATCTCTTTTATGATTTCCTCTATTGGTTCTGTCAAAATAAATAATAACTGGATTTATGACAGAACAAGTTACATATAAGTTAGCAAGCCCAAAACAATAAATTTCTGCTGAAGAAAACTGCAGGAATTTATTATTTGGGACTTGATAACTGTCACAGCTTTTTCTATAACAATGATGCCATCTTCAGGGTGTAATCCTTCCAGACTTCCATGTGTTTTCTCTATTGGGGTTCTCTTCCTTTCCATAGGGTACCATGTGTATGTAATGAGCCTTAATGGTCCTTATGACTCTCTGACCTAGAGGCTGATTTAGAGACGTTGTGTTTGGGGGCAAGTAGACCACTTTCACACCTTCAGTGTTGAGCTTGTGGGGCTCTGGGTGGCCAGGGGCAATGTCCAATATGAAAAGAACTTTAAAAGGCAGTCAGTCCATTACTGGCAAGATACTTCTTGACTTTAGGGACAAAGCATCAATGGAGCCAATCCAGAAAAAGGGTTTTCCATGTCCAGGCCTTTTGTGCACCAAGACTGGCAGCTGGTGTTTATCTTTTCTCTTCAAGACTTGGGGATTAGTGGCTTTCTAGATAATGGCAGTCCTGATAGCATTTGCATAAAACACTAGAGTTAGCCTATACCTTCTTGCCTTAAATCCTGGTGCTCACTTATCTTCCTTACTAATACATGTCCTTTGTGGCTTTTTTTTTTTTTTTTTTTCCATAATAGGGCACCTTTCATCTGTATTAAAACCCTGACCAAGGCAGATATCCTTTCCCCTCAATGACTTTTTTTTTTTTTTTTTTTTTTTTTTTTTGTAGTTTTGAGACAGAGTCTCATCATGTTGCCCAGGTTGGTCTCAAATTCCTGGACTCAAGTTATTCTCTTGCCTCAGCTTCCCAAAGTGTTGGGATCACAGGCGAGACCCACAGTGCCCAGCTTTAATGATTTTCTTAATGGCATCTGGGAACTCATCTGCTGCCTCTTGGTCAGCAGAAGCTGCTTCTCCTGTTATCCTGACATTTTAAAAGCCAAATCTCTTTCAAAATCATCAAACCAGGTGCGCCCAAGATGGCCAAATAGGAACAGCTCCAGTCTCCAGCTCCCAGTGTGAGCAACACAGAAGATGGATGATTTCTGCATTTTCAACTGAGGTGCAGACCGATACCTCACACCTCACACGGCAGGGTACACCCCTGAGACGAAGCTTCCAGAGCAAGAATCAGACAGCAACACTCGCTGTTCAGCAATATTCTATCTTCTGCAGCCTCCGCTGCTGATACCCAGGCAAACAGGGTCTGGAGTGGACCTCAAGCAAACTCCAACAGACCTACACCTGAGAGTCCTGACTGTTAGAAGGAAAACTAACAAACAGAAAGGACACCCACACCAAAACCCCATCAGTACGTCACCATCATCAAAGACCAAAGGCAGATAAAACCACAAAGATGGGGAAAAAGCAGTGCAGAAAAGCTGTAAATTCAAAAAATCAGAGCGCATCTTCCCCTTCTCCCCCTCCAAAGGAATGCAGCTCATCGCCAGCAATGGAACAAAGCTGGATGGAGAATGACTTTGACGAGTTGAAAGAAGAAAGTTTCAGTCGATCAAACTTCTCAGAGCTAAAGGAGGAACTACGTAACCAGCACAAAGAAACTAAAAACCTTGAAAAATGATTTGACAAATGGCTAATTAGAATAACTAATGTAGAGAAGTCCTTAAAAGAACTGATAGAGATGAAAACCATAACACGAGAACTACATGACAAATGCACAAGCTTCAGTAACTGACTCGATCAACTGGAAGAAGGAGTATCAGCGATTGAAGATCAAATGAATGAAATGAACCGAGAAGAGAAGTGTACAGAAAAAAGAGTAAAAAGAAACAAACGAAACCTCCAAGAAATATGGGATTATATGAAAAGACCAAATCTACGTCTGATTGATGTGCCTGAAAGTGACGGGGAAAATGGAACCAAGTTGGAAAACACTCTGCAGGATATCATCCAGGAGAACTTCCCCAACCTAGTAAGGCAGGCCAACATTCAAACTCAGGAATACAGAGAACACCACAAAGATACTCCTCGAGAAGAGCAATTCCAAGACACATAATTGTCAGATTCACTAAAGTTGAAATGAAGGAAAAAATATTAAGGGCAGCCAGAGAGAAAG
>NW_016803114.1:1107606-1113434 GCF_001698545.2 Rhinopithecus bieti
TCATCACTCGCCATCAGAGAAATGCAAATCAAAACCACAATGAGATACCATCTCACACCAGTTAGAATGGCAATCATTAAAAAATCAGGAAACAACAGGTGCTGGAGAGGATGTGGAGAAATAGGAACACTTTTACACTGTTGGTGGGATTGTAAACTAGTTCAACCATTATAGAAAAGAGTATGGCAATTCCTCAAGGATCTAGAACTAGAAATACCATTTGACCCAGGCATCCCATTACTGGGTATATACCCAAAGGATTATAAGTCATGCTGCTGTAAAGACACATGCACACGTATGCCTATTGCGGCACTATTCACAATAGCAAAGACTTGGAATCAACCCAAATATCCATCAGTGATAGACCGGATTAAGAAAATGTGGCACATATACACCATGGAGTACTATACAGCCATAAAAAAGGATGAGTTCGTGTCCTTTGTGGAGACATGGATGCAACTGGAAACCATCATTCTCAGCAAAGTATCGCAAGAACAGAAAACCAAATACTGCATGTTCTCACTCATAGGTGGGAATTGAACAATGACATCACTTGGGCACAGGAAGGGAAACATCACACACTGGGTCCTATTGTGGGAAGGGGGGAGGGGGAGGGATAGCATTAGGAGATATACCTAATGTAAATGACTAGTTAATGGGTGCAGCACACCAACATGGCACATGTATACATATGTAACAAACCTGCATGTTGTGCACAGGTACCCTAGAACTTAAAGTATAATAAAAAAAATTATCAAACCATCCATTGCTGGTGTTACGTTTTCCAGCTTTATATCCTTTACCTTCCTTTTGCTTTAAGTTGTCATATTGTGACTGTGCTTCTTCTTCAATCATATTAGAGTCTATCAGCATGCCTTTCTTATAGCAATCTTATACCTATACAAAAGCTGCATTTTCAATATGAGATGATTTTGCAAAAAGTGCAAGGTTTTTGTGCCTGCTTACATAGCTATAGTGACACCTTCATAAATTTCCTTTTTTTTTTTCCTTTTGTGACGAAGTCTCACTCTGTCATCAGGCTGGAGTGCAGTGGCATGATCTTGGCTCACTTGCAACCTCTGCCTCCTGAGTTTAAGCAATTCTCCTGCCTCAGCCTCCCAAGTAGCTTGGATTACACAGGTGCGTGCCACAGGTCCAGCTAATTTTTGTATTTTTAGTAGACACAGGGTTTCACCATGTTGGCCAGGATAGTCTCGATCTCTTGACCTCGTGATCTGCCTGCCTCAGCCTCCCAAAGTGCTGGGATTACAGGCATGAGCCACCGCGTCTGGTCTCCTTTTTTTTTTTTTTTTTTTTTTTATAGTGACCTTTATGCTGGATTTATTTAACTTGAAATGGTGGGCAATCCCAGCTGCAGACTTCACTCCATGGTACATATCAAGCAATTCAACTTTTTCTTGTAATGTCATGACTTTTCTCTGCTTCTTAGTAGCACTTCCAGCATCATTAGTGACACTCTATGGTGTTATTCAAGGTTTACAGTATTGCACTAAACACAATGAAAAATACATGAGAACTGTGAGATCGCTTTTGATCACAATAAGTGATTTACTAGGGAGATGAACTGCTCATGGGGAGATGATTAAGCTCACACAGTGTTTTAAGCAGATACAACATGAGCTCACTGCAATAGCAACAGAAGGGACTATGAAATTATTACAGTAGTACGGTATGTGCTATTGTTCATTTTATGCAGTTATGATTTAATGTTGCATCTTTATGTTTGTTTACACTTCTCCCAACTTTGAATGGTGCTATGTACAGTCTGTGTGTGTAAGTTTTGGTAAATTTTAACTTTTTAGAAAAGGTTTGTGTATATTTTATGGTAGTACATAATAAACTAGCATCTACCTATACTTTATGCAATCATGACATACTTTTTTTGATATTTCTAGGCTACATGGTTCATCTGTGAGTTTTTTCAGATTGTCCAAATCTCCGTGATATTTTCTAATATATTTATTTTTAAAAATCCACCCCTAAGTGGGCCCTTGCAGTTCAAATCTGTGTTGTTCAAGGATTACCAGTATAAGTAATCATCCACATGAGCTATTTCAAGTCCTTAGCACACACGTTTGGGAATTGCCATTCTGAATATAGAGAGTGACATGTATATACTATAAGAGGGTTTTTATAATTAGAAAAGTCCTCATGTTTCTCCTTTAAAAGACAACAGGGCAGTGTCTCAGTAGAGGATTTAAATTACAGGGGTGTTTTATTCTCTCAAGTCTCAAAAACTTAAAAGATATATGTTTCTTGACTTTTCAGCTATAATGCCAACCAGCATTAGGAAGATATTACCCAATCCCAGACTTGTCTTGCTGCCCCAAATCCAACCATTCTGAATTACAGGAGACAGAGACTATCACCTGAAAAGGTGATATAGCACAGACATGATGAATGGGGGCCTAATTGTGAGGTGGGCAGCCAGTGTGATTTGTATCTATTCTGGAAATCCCTCTATTGATCTCAGAACGGGTGAAGATCACCCAGGTACAGCCCCAACTTCTGGTCATCAGTCACCAGAAATCTGGGAAACTCAGTAGCAGAAGGCCTGGGCTGCTTGTGCCAGTTGGAGGTACACCTTAATCTGCAGTTTATCTGATATTGTCATTTAATTAGATCTGTACGTTAGCTCGCTTAGATAAGCAACTTGAGTATAGGAGCTGTGTTCTTTGTCTCTGTAATGCTGTGTATTTTAGAAGGCAACTAACAAATATTGGTTTGAAATGGACTAGAGAATCACACAAGGCTGTATCAAAATAAAAATTCTATGAATCATTTATCAGAAAAAATTCTTGAAATTCAAAATGTTTGGATCATTTTAAAAAAATAGATGCATGCATAACCATTACAAAATAGTCTAGAAAACTGGATATTAAGTGCCTACATAAAGAGATCCCCAAATTTACTTAAGGTTACAGCCACCCATAAAATTGAGTACTTAAAAAAGCTGGTGGCAAAAAAGTTAGTGGCATTTGAAATAAAAAACTCAATGATAATAAAGAAAAGGAAAAGTAGTTACAAGGTAATCTGCTCCAGGACAGACACATCTTTGGAGTCTTCCAAGGTGCATTCAGAGATACAGCTGAAAAGGGCTGTGTGAAAATAAATTCTGTGTATGTTCTAGTTTTAAAAATTGTGGGTCGGGCGCGGTGGCTCAAGCCTGTAATCCCAGCACTTTGGGAGGCCGAGACAGGCGGATCACGAGGTCAGGAGATCGAGACCATCCTGGCTAACACGGTGAAACCCCGTCTTTACTAAAAAAAAAATACAAAAAACTAGCCGGGCGAGGTGGTGGGCGCCTGTAGTCCCAGCTACTCGGGAGTCTGAGGCAGGAGAATGGTGTAAACCCTGGAGGTGGAGCTTGCAGTGAGCTGAGATCTGGCCACTGCACTCCAGCCTGGGCCACAGAGCGAGACTCCGTCTCAAAAAAAAAAAAAAAAAAATTGTGTAGTAATTTATATATTTTTAGGTAGTAATATACAAACGAGCTCAAACTCAGTTGAAAGCAACACCAACATGGTTGTTACGTTTCTCTCCTCTAAAAATGAGGTTTTCTAGATTGCCTCCAAAATCCCCCCAAACTCCAGGTCTCTGAGTCTATAAACTCCGCTGCATCTTATAGCTGTGTGCTGTTTTTCCAGATAAAATGACCTTCTATGAACTGTTAGGTAGATTCCCCCAGCTCATTATCACAGATTCATTGCCACTATAATTATGGTGCCAGCTGCTGCTGTTTTTTTTTGTTGTTGTTTTCTTTGCACTCCAGGCGCCAGATGAAAGCTGTGCATTTTCTGTGAAGTCCTAGAAATGAAATACATGAGCTTTCTAACTTTGGAAAATCACATGTTCTCTTTATTATAATTCTGCTGAGACTAATGTGATGGGAGACAAGAGTGGAGTATTTAAACTCTGTAGCTATTAACACCCCAATCAAGTGTTTTAGCTTGTCTATAGGGTACTTCTCTGTTACTGATGCCTCCTGTTTTAGCAACTGAGACAGAAGATGCCTAGAAGCAAAAAGTCTGACCAGAAAGCTGTCATAATTAAAAAAAAAAAATTCTTTGTAGAGATGGGGTCTCGCCATGTTTTCTGTCCATGGCTGGTCTCAAAACTCCTGAACTCAACTGATCTGCCGGCCTCCATCTTCCAAAGTGCTGGGATTACAGGTGTGAGCCATCACGCTTGGCCTAGTTGTCATAAAATTAATGTTATATTGCCGCCTCTTCTACACCTGGTAATAACTGCAAATGTTTATCAACTTTTATCTCTTTCCAGTAGTCTACCAAAAGATTACTGGAAGTAAGGCCGGGTGCGGTGGCTCAAGCCTGTAATCCCAGCACTTTGGTAGGCCAAGGTGGGTGGATCACTTGAGGTCAGGAGTTCAAGACCAGTCTGGCCAACATGGTGAAACCCCGTCTCTAGTAAAAATACAAAAATTAGTTGGACACAGTGGTACGTGCATGTAACCCCAGCTACTCGGGAGGCTGAGGCAGGAAAATCGCTTTAACCTGGGAGGCGGAAGTTGTAGTGAGCCGAGATTGTGCCACTACACTCCAGCCTGGGCGACAGGGCATGACTCCATCTCCAAAAATAAAAAATAAAAGAGACCCCGCCCAAGCAGCTCAACTATCCTCTTCCCCACCATTTTTTTGGGTGGCTGAGAAACTTATCACCTGAGTTTTAGGCTTGTGGATTTGAAGCACGTACTCCTGCATTTGAGTATTAGTTCTCCTGTCCCACCTTCCCAGGAAAACATTATCTTTTGTAGAGTATGTTAATCACAGTCCACAAAACCAAGTATGTCAAGCTGACTGCCACGACTTAGGCCACCATTGCTCCTGTGGTTCTCCACACCATCCCAGCCTCCTCAATCCCCAAATTCATGCTGGCCTACAGAAATCTTGAATCTTTGGCAGGGTTGGGAACCCATGGGCCTCTGAAGCAGACTCCCTGGAGGCCCCAATATAACCCTTCCCTTTTGGCGTCATAGTTTTCCCCCACCAGGACCTGAGTCATCTCTATTTTGGGGCAAACATAATTCTTTCTGCTTCTTTGAAGCATTCGGCCTCTTCCTTAAAACATTGTTTTTCTACATGGGCTAAGGCTTTTTGGGAAACAACAGCCAGTAAGTCTAGTGTGAGGTTCTTCTGTTTTCTTGCTACATACGTAACTGTTTTGAGGTAAGAAAGCACACAGGGGAAAACAGGTGAAAAAAATTATAGCTCAAAAACATTTTCATCCGTATTAATTCAATTCCAGAAGCAATTACGCTTTTTATAAAGACAACAATTTAATATACATTTACTGCTATGGAAAGATAATTCACAATATGTTGGGTTGTTTGTTTTGAGACAGGGTCTCACTCTTCTGCCCAGGCTGGAGTGCAGTTGTGTGATCATAACTCACTGCAGCCCTGATTTCCCCAGCTCAAGCAATCCTCCTGCCTGTCTCCCAAGTAGCTGGGACTACAGGTGTGAGCCACCACTCCGGCTAATTATTTTATTTTCTGTAGAGATGGGTTCTCACTTTGTGGCCCAGACTGCTCTCAAATTCCCGGGCTCAAGCAATTCTTCCACTTTGGCCTCCCAAACTGTTGGAATTACACACATGGGCCACCACGCCTGTCCCACATGTTGTTGTGACAGGAAATTATAAAGATGTCTATCAGGATGACTCCAATGTTTAAACAGAAAATGTACATCAAGTCAAAACGAATATTTACCACCATGAAACAGTAGCTATCACTACAATTCACACTTCATAAGCAACCTTTTTTTTTTTTTTTTTTTTTTTTTTTTTTT
>NW_016803114.1:1116778-1126706 GCF_001698545.2 Rhinopithecus bieti
GCCACCGCGCCCGGCCATAAGCAACCTTTTTAGGAGCTGAATTGGTGAAGCTATCTGGGATTGACTAAGGCCTCACTAATATTGCCTTACTTTCTGCTTTATATCTTTAATATTTTCTGTAATTTACTGAATAAAAGCCTAGCACCTGAATGTACTGCAATATAAATATACAGTATATAGAGCCCATATATATATATATTTTTTTCTGGAATGCAGTGGTGCCATCTTGGCTCACTGCAACCTCTGCCTCCCGGGTTCAAGCGATTCTCCTGCCCCAGTCTCCAGACTAGCTGGGATTACAGGTGCCTGCCACCACACCAGGCTAATTTTTTGTATTTTTAGTAGAGATGGGGGTTTCACTATGTTGGCCAGTCTGGTCTCGAACTCCTGACCTCAGGTGATCCACCTGCCTTGGCCTCCCGAAAGTGCTGGGATTACAGGCGTGAGCCACTGCACCTGGTCTAGAGCCCATATCTTTATTCAGCACATTAGTAAACAAAATGACTTTAGTTATCGGAAGTTAAATAATTCAAACTTAAAGCTGTTGGAACTTTATTCTGAGCCTTGAGAGGAATGTGGTTACAGCCTGAGCCAAGCAGCAGGCATCTGCACCGTCTGCCTTTTGTTTCTGTAAATAATTAAAATAGGAGGAGCAAACCATACCAAAGATACAACCCCCTGAGATCACTACCCGTCCTCACGGAGTAACGAAGTACCCTTTCTTGGAATGCAGCAATCTGTAACCCACCAAATAGCTGTAAGTATGCACTGGTCTTTTACGGAAAATGAAATCCTGCTAAAATTTGTCTCTGGCCACCTAGGTGAAACCTTAACTTCTTCACTTTGGAATGCTGACCCCATTTGGAGCTGCTGTCTCCCGGGTGGCTACCCTCAGGCCTTACGCTGGAATAAACTCTTATCCTTAATCATATTTCCTGAATCTATTTAAGGTCGACAGGAGAGGGAAGCGGAGATGTCTTGAGATAAAGCTGAATAAAGTTTCTCAAGAAAAAAGGGAAAGGGACCTCTGAGCTGTACGTTGTTTTCTAACTCTAGGGAGTTAGAGGTGAAGCAGGAACTGAAGTTGGAAGTGCTGAGTTGGACAGCCCTTATCTCTAGGCAATACTTCAGTAAAGTGGAAAAACGGGAGAAGAGGATGAAGGCTAGGGAGAGACGCGGGGATCCACCCAACCCAGTCTCGGGTTTCCCACTCGCTCTCGGAGTTGGGTACAAAGAGTGTTCCAAAGCCCCTTCTCCTGTGCTCAGCCCAATGCTCCGGTGGGTCAGGTCTCCGGAACGCGTAAACAAAAGCAAACAGCTGAGCGGCAGAGGGCGCTGGCTACAGGTGTGGGTGTGCCCTGAGGATGCGTGGCGACTTCCCGGAGCAGCGGGTCTGTGAGGCAACGATGGAAGACACTGCGCTCCACAGCATAGCAGCAGGCCCTGCCCTGGATGGCTCCAAGTAAAAGACAGTTCCCCAGAAGCCGTCGGCCGCCGGCGATTCGCCTCCTGCCGCGCCAGACCCCGCCTCTTCCCCCGACTACCGGTGCCATCCGGATGCCCCAGGCGGGACCCCAGCTCACGGAGCCCACCGGCCGAAGCTCCCCACAGGCTAGAGAGCCGCTCCTTGGAGGCCAAGCTTCCGAGAGGCGGCCTGCGCCTAGCACGCAGGCGTGGAAAGCTAGGCGCCAGCCTCGAACTGACCGCCGCCACCTGCCTCGGGCCGCGCCGTCCGCCGTTTACTTTCGAACGAGCCCAGCAATAGTTCCCATTGGCCGATGCCTCGCAGTTGAACGCTGCCTGCAGACTGCGCCTGCGCCGCGAGGCTCCGAGCGGCCCCGCCCGGCCTGGGCACCTGAAGCCCTTCGGGGCGGAGGAGGGCGGGGACTCGGGGCGACTCTCAGCATCAGCCTGGAGCCGGTGGCTCTCTGTTTCGGCGCTGTGGAGTCGCCTAGTCCGCCTCCTCCCCGCGGTGAGTCTAAGGACCTTTACGGATCCGAGAAGGTGGCTCTGAGAACTTTTTCTTTTCCAGTAGCACAGGCTGGTGTTCCCAGTGTTTGCTGGGGAGTCCTGGGGGCGTGACGATGGAGGGAGTGGCTTGGGACCTGCACTCATTGCCACTTGTCCCACACTGGAGTTTGGGGAACCACTCTCCCGTCCCTCCACTGTGGAGCTGCGTTCCTGTGAGGGAGGAGGCGCTCTGTGGTGGCCAGGGTGAGCTGGGCCAGGCCGAGTCGGTCAGCCCCGCGGGGCTTGGGGACGGGCGGTTGCGGAGGCGGAGGCGCTTTAGGAGGGAGGCCTAGGAGAGTGGAGCTTTCAGAGGGGGAGGGAAAGAGTACTGCCATTTTGAGCCCCTTTGTGGGAGGTGCTCGTAGGACTTAAGTGGGATAGGTGCAGTTACCCATTTTACAGATGTGAAGCCTCACTTTTGAGAGGTATTTGATAATACTGACTCAGGTACCACAGCATTGAAATGGCAGAACAGAGAGATGAGCAAACTATACTAAATCAGTTAAAATTTTGAGCTGACAAAGTATTTTACTCCCATGGATGCTTTTGTCTTGCAGTTAATTTTAAGCACTCTAAAATGACCGTGAATGTTTTTTCTGCCATCGCCATTGGTGGGTAATATTGTCGAGAGCTCATAAGCTACTTGACGTTGTAAAAAGAGGTCCTTTGTGACCGTCTGTTTGGTCAGAGTTCGGATTTTCAAGGAACAAGCGATACCTCTACTGCAGCTCCAGCAACGGTGTTGGTGTTTGTGACTTTTCGGAAAACACAGTGAAGCATAGTGAAGATAAACATCAAAGACAGTGAACTAACAACCATTTTTATGACATGAGACAATAAATTGAAAGCATTAAGGATAACATTATTTTAATTTTAGAATAAGAATAAAAGATTCTGGAGGAGTTGGAGAGAGTGTATTCAGTCCTCAAACCAGGAGATCAACAAAGTAGGTAAGTTCTGGAAGATTAAGTAAATATGAAAACATTTTAACTAAGTTTTACAGAGTGTATCATTTAAACTATAAAGTGAAATTTAGAAGTCTTTTGAAAAAACATTATGTTGGTGGTGTATGAAATTCTAACCATCTTACCAAAGGAGCGGAGCATAAAGTGATAAACAGCTTCCTTCTCCGATCTGTACCTTAAAGGTAGTCACTCAACTCTTTTGTACATCCTTCTAGAAATTTCACAAGAATGTGTACATCTCAAAACACATGCAAAGTGGTTATTTTAGACATACAGATCTGCAGAACTACACAAAACTGCAAATTAAGTTACCTGGATACTGTTTCACTATGCATTCATATATTGTTCTTTCTAAATGAGTAAGTAGCTATTTAATCTGGCAAGGTGAAATTTTGATTTTAGGTAATGTTAGTTTTGACATTGCCTTTCACCAAACACGTTGATGAATATTTCCTACCAGATATATTTTTACTTTGAAAAGTATAACAAAAGTAATTAAAGCCTTAACTTCTCAAGTCAGTTCCTGGTTAAATTGAATTAATAGTCTTTTTTTGTTTTGTTTTAGTTTTTTTATTTTGTAGTTTAGGGAAAACAGGTTGATATCAAAACTGAAATAAAATAGTACAGGATGGACAAAGAGAGTTAAAATTCAGCTGGACCATAGGATTTTTTTTTAATTTTGAAAAAGTTAAGGTGATCTCTCATATATTTTGTATATTTATATGTGGCAGAATTTTTTAAAAAATCTTGTTTCTCAAACTTTCCACAACAATGTTAAAAAAAAAATCTTATATATGTATATAAATGATGCAGTTGTAGTTATTTCTTAAGTAAGTCTTCAATTGCATGAAATGTATTTCTTCTTTATCAGTTAGGGCCACAAAGATGTGAGCCCCAATTTGGGTGGTGGCACCACTTGAATTTTTCCATACTTAAAGCTGACTCACTAGAAGTCATGGGGCAAGACATTGAATTCTATAATGTAGTAAAAATATTTTCATTTCAGAGGCTGTGAAATGTAATGAATATTTTACAGCTGTTCATGTTAGAGTTGAAAGGCAGGAAAGCATTAGTGAATTAAAGCTTAAAAACTGGTTTACACAAGAGAATGGGTAATGATATTTTTGGTGCTATTTAATCATCTGTCATACTGTCTATTACCTAATATGTCAGTTAGACATCAGGGAAGCTCCCTAGTGAACTAGTCCTCTGGAGAAAGAATTAATAAAAAGTTTGGAAATTCAGAAATGTATTTGTTTTGACACTTAAACACACAAGACGTTAGTGAAATAATTTGTAAGTAGAGTGATTTAGCCTCAGGTTTCTTTCTGAGAAGATTCATTTTTTTATATTTATAATTCTTGGTGACTTTTAAAAGAGAAGCAGGAAATCTTGAGGTACTGGTTTCTGCATAAGCTTAGTACTCACTAGAGGAAAATACATTTTACATGGATTATTTTACTTTTTTGCTTTTTAAAAACATACAGTAGTATAAATTGATTCAAATTCATTTAGCAAAAGAAAGACTGGATAATAGGCAAGACACTTGAACATTTTCTTAAGTTTTTTTTGATTGTGTAAAATATACTAAACATAAAATTTACCATTTTAATATTTTTAAGTATGCAGTTTGGTGGTATTAAATACCTTCAGATTGTTTTGTAATTATCACCACCACCTATCTCCGTAACTTTTTCATCTTCCCAAACTGAAACTGTGTACCCATTAAACCAGCAGTGCTCAACATTTTTGGTACCAGGGACCAGTCTCGAGGTAGACAATTTTTCCATGGACAGGTGCAGGTGGGTGGTGCATGGTTTTGGGATAAAACTGTTCTACCGCACATCATCAGGCATTAGATTCTCACAAAGCGCTACAACCTAGTTCCCTTGCGTGCGCAGTTCACGGTAGGGTTCACACTCTTATGAGAATCTAATGCTGCCACTGATCTGGCAGGAGGCTTTGCTCAGGTGGGCTTGCCGGCCGCCGTGGTGGGAGTGCAGGGTGGGTAGGGAGGGTTGGGGACCCCTGCATTAAATGATAACTCTATGTCTTCCCTGCTCTCAAGCCCTGGCAACTACCATTCTACTTTCTGTCTTTGAGGACTGCTTATTGGTTTTGATATTATATATGCTTTTTTCACATATAATGTGAATGTAAATTTTTTTTCCATTGAACTAATTGAGTGAATTATATTAATAGATTTTTTGTTATTGAATTAACTTTATATTTCTGGAAAGAACCTTATGTAGTCATGGTGCAGTGTTTTTTTAAATGTACTCCTGTATTCGTTTTTGCTAACATTGTATTTAGAATTTTACATAAGTGTCCATTTTGAAATTAGTCCATTTTAGTTTGTATTGTCTCAAGTTTTGGAATCATGTTATACTGTCATCAAAACATTTAGCAAACTTTTCATGTTTGTATTCTGGAACAGTTGAGTAGGGCCTAGTCCACACTCAAGGGAGAGATTTCAAGAGTATCCAGGAAGTGCAGGTCATTGGGGGCCATTTTAGAGGCTGCCTATCACAGATAGCTAATGGCTTGTTTATTTACTTAAATAACTAACTCTTAGACTGGTCATGGTGACTCACAGCTATAATCCCAGCCCTTTGGGAGGCTGAAGGGGGAGGATCTCTTGAGGCCAGGAATTTGAGACCAGCCTGGGCAACATAGTGAGACCCTATCTCTACAAAGCATAAAAACATTAGGCACGTTGTGTTGACATGTGCCTATCAGCTACTTGGGAGGCTGAGCTGGGAGGATTGTTTGAGCCTGGGAAGTTGAGGCTGCAGTGAGCCATGGTCTCACCACTGCATTCCAGCCCTAGTGACAGAGCAAGTCTCAGTCTCAAAAAGAGCCATCTCTTGGGTTTATCAGTTCTAGCATTTTTATTTTTTATTTTTTATTTTTTTGAGACATAGTCTTGCTCTGTCACCCAGACTGGATTGCAATGGCATGATCTCAGCTCACCGCAACCTCTGCCTCCCGGGTTCAAGTGATTCTCCTGCCTCAGCCTCCTGAGTAGCTGGGATTATAGGCGCCTGCCACCCTGCCCAGCTAATTTTTGTATTTTTAGTAGAGATGGGGTTTTGCCATGGTGGCCAGGCTGGTTTCGAACTCCTGACTTCAGGTGATCTGCCTGCCTCGGCCTCCCAAAGTGCTGGGATTATAGGTGTGAGCCACAGTGCCCAGCCAGTTCTAGCAATTTAAGTTTTCTAGTTCATTATCATCTTCCATTTATCTTTATTATTATTTTGTATTTTGAGACAAGGTGTGACTCTGTAGTCTAGGCTGGAATGCAGTGGAATGACCATGGCTCATGGCTCACTGCAGCCTGGACCTCCCAGGCTCAAGCAATCCTCCCTCCTCAGCCTCCTGAGTAGCTGGGACTAACAGGTGTGCGACACCATACTTAAGCTAAGTTTTTAATTTATAGAGATGGGGTTTCACTGTGTTGCCAGGGCTGGTCTCGAACTACTGGGCTCAAGTGATCCTCTCACCTTGGCCTTCCAAAGTGCTGGGATTACAGGTGTGAGCCATCACACCAGGCCTATCTTTATTCTTTTTTTTCCACTTTTTCTCGTTTTTTTCCCTCTTTTTTTAAGTTGAATTATTTTATATTCCTTTTGGTTTGGTAAGGAAAGTGTATGGTGTCAACTCTGCCCGTGTAGTTTTTTTTTTAGCTCTGTAGATTTTACTGAAGAGTATTTCTGTTGTTTCACATGAATAAATTATGTCTTGGCTGTGTACAGAATTCTCAGCTCATATCCCTTTCCTTCTAGACCTTGTGGACATTGCTACATTGTGTTCTAGCATTCCTTGTTGCTAGTGATGTTCTGGTTATTTCCTGCTGTGTAACAAATATCTGAAAGCTTGGCTGGCCAGATGTTCAAGATGTCTTTTTCACTCATGTGCCTGGCAGTTCCTTGCCCTTCTGTTTGGCCTATCTCTTCAGCAAAGTAGCCTGGACTTCTTACATAGCAGTTTGTGGCTCAGAGGCAGCAACCTGCCAAGCTAGTTAAGGGCTGTACCTAGAACTCACCACATCACTTATACTGTATCTTCTTGGTCAGAGCAGTCACATGGCCCACACATATTCTAATAGGGGGAGAATAGATTTCAACTCTTCATGTACAGGGAGTAGAAGCAAAGCCACATTATAGGACAGCTCGTGTGGGAGGTAATTATTGTGGGCATTCCAATTTTAGAAATTCCAGTCTTCCAGAGGAGAATTCTGAGATCTTTGGTTTTGTTTTCCTTTTTTCATCCTTCTTTTCTATGTGAATACTTGTAGGATTCTCTTTATTTCTTTAAAATTGTATTATATTTTTAATTGCTTAATAGTTAAAAGTGAAACCATGATTTATAATGAAAACAGATTCTTACCCTCTAGAAGCAGTCACTTTTATCTTTTTTAACATTTTTTTTTGGTATTTTCTTCTATATTTCTAGATATTTATTTTTTGTGGTTTCTTTATTTTTTAAGTATGTGTTGACTTTCTTATAAGGAAAAATTAAGATTTAGTTCTTAAACTGTTTCCTTACTGTATTTTCCCCTCAATATAATTTTGTTACTCTTTGGTAAAATCAGTATTTGATACTTACAATATTATGACTGTTACAGTGAAAGCTGAGCCATATACTATAATATTAATATTTCCTCTTTTCGTGATTCTATCATTTATTCCCCTAAATTTAGTTACCTCTCAGTATGTTTCAGATACATGAAGCGTTTCTATCAGTTCCATTTATTTACTTAAATATCTGTCTTCTGCACCCCTGTAATCCCAGCACTTTGGGAGGTTGAGGCAGGCAGATCATGAGGTTAGGAGATCAAGACCATCCTGGCTATCATGGTGAAACCCTCTCTCTACTAAAATATAGAAAATTAGCCGGGCGTGGTGGCGGGTGCCTGTAGTCCCAGCTACTTGGGAAGCTGAGGCAGGAGAATGGCATGAACCCAGGAGGCGGAGCTTGCAGTGAGCGGAGATCGCGTCACTGCACTCCAGCCTGGGCGACAGAGCGAGACTCTGTTTCAAAAAACAAAAAAGAGATCTGTCTTCTGGATCTGCCTTCCTCTTCTAGAGTGACTCTTCTCTAGTCTTTCACAGTTGTCCTGGAATTTATTTCACCATTATGCTGGTGAACATTCTTGCTTTTCTTTTCTCCCTGCAGTAGCATCTTTAGAAAGAGTTGGCAGAAGGTTGTTCATTTTTGAGATCTTACGTTGTCAAACTGTCTTTATATAAAAATTTATTGTTTTTTTCTATGTATAGTATTTTATTTTCCATTTCAGAAGCTATTTTTTTTTTCTGAGAATATCAAAGGCATTACTCAATATTGTTTCCAGTGTTATTGATGTTTTTACTGTTTGGAAACGTACATACAGCATAGCTAAATCCAAGATGTTCATCCTAGATTAATTTTTGCTCTTTTCTTCCTTCCAGAAGCCTAGACTGGTTGTGGAAAATTTCTGCTGCATAAAATTTCATACTGGTTTCTGAAAGAACTAGCCTATAAGCATGGTAGCCACCTTTTTTTTTTTAAAGAAAGAAAAAAAGGGTCTTGCTCTGTTGCCTAGGCTGGAGTGCAGTGGCAGTCGTGGCTCACTGCAGCCTCAACTTCTTGGGCTCAAGTGATCCTCCTGCCTCGGTCTCCCGAGTAGCTGGGACTATAGGCATGTATAACTGTGCCTGACTAATGTTTAATTTTTTGTAGAGATAGGGTCTCACGGTGTTGCCCAGGTTGGTCTTGACCTCCTGGCTTCAAGTGATCTTCCCACCTCTGCTTCCCAAAGTGCTGGAATTACAAGCATGAACCACTGCACCTGGCCCACCTATATAGTTTACTTCTCAGGCAGCAACCAGAGTCAGAAAGTTCCTGACCTTACACAGTTATTTTTCAGTTCTAGTTTCTCTTGAATTTGTTGCCTAAAATTAGTTTTTAATAAATAAACCAGTGAGAAAAGGGTAGTCTGAGAATAGATTTTGACTTCTGTGATCTTTAAGTTATCCACAAATTTTGTCTAAAAGTATTATTAAAATTTTACATATGATAGCAGTAACTTTGAGACCAACCATGATTTTGCTTCCTTTTTTTTTTTTTTTTTTTTTTTTTTGAGACAGAGTCTTGCTCTGTCGCCCAGGCTGGAGTGCAGTGGCTCCATCTCATGCCTCAGCTTCCAGAGTAGGTAGGATTATAGGGATTACAGATGTGCGCCACCATGCCTGGCTAATTTTTGTGTTTTTAGCAGATACAGGGTTTCACCATGTTGGCCAGGTTGGTCTCGAACTCCTGGCCTCAAGTGATCCACTTGTTTTGGCTTGCTTCCATTTTATATAAGCTTAGGATTTGCTTTACAGTGTCGTGAATATTTTCATTTTAAAGAAAGTTGAGCTTTTGGGCCCCTAAATGCATTATCAGAGTTGTTCCCTAGCTTTTTGCAAGCATAGCATAGGGGTTTGGAGAGAAAAGTTAGATTCTGTTTTAGGACTAGTTTTGCTACTTAAACAATTGAATAGCTCCAGTAATATTAAATCTAGATTAAATGTATGTCCACTGCTCAAATTTTATTTCCTACAAAGTGTTATTCTGTTTATTCCTTCAGTGTGAATTCTGACATCACTGAAATACTTTGAAAAACACATTTGTTTTTCTTGGGTGGTTTCTGTATGAGTTCAGAGATTTCTGTAGGTGTAAAGTTGTAAAGTCTTGCCAACATGCACTCACTTGAATTTATCTGCAGTGAATGTCATCTTTACTGTTGCTCAATTACTTTAGTTTGCTGGAATGCTTCACCGTTCAAGCTTAGTCTCTGTTTGACACACTTTGGCTCATTCAGGGTCTGTCAGTCTGAATGGAGTATTTTCTGATAGATTTTCCTTTTACACCTTTTCCGAAGCAGAGATTTTGCTATTAAAAAAAAAAAAGCGGAAAAAAAAAAAAAAAAA
>NW_016803114.1:1127386-1147581 GCF_001698545.2 Rhinopithecus bieti
AAAACAAAATCCCGAAACAAAAATCTGTATTATCACAGGTGTCTGAAAAGGCATTTGTTCATTGAACCAATAACAAGTAAATGCCTGCTACGTTAAAAGTTGTGCCTAAATTGCAGGAATATAACCATAGTTTAGACACAATTCCTGCCTTTCTAGGAGGCCTACATTCTAATGTATACAGAAAAGTTACAAAATTCTTTTAAATAAAATCTTGTTAAAGTGCTATGAAGTAAAAGTGCAGTGTTTAATGAGAATAACAGGGGACCTAATCTGGGGAAAGGCAGGCCCAAGTTGAGCCCTGAAGAAAGTAAGAGTTTGACAGATAGTAAAGATAAGGAGCCAAGTTTGCATTTTATTAAAAATGCAGTTAGTTACTTTTAGATGCTATTTTCACAGATTTTTAATCTTAAAAGTTAGTTTTATGGCATGTGATTTGGTAACCTTTATATTGTATGTGAATGGCACTTGGGTGTCTTTTTTTTTTTTTAGACGGAGTGTCGCTCTTGTTGCCCAGGTGAGTGCAATGGTGTAATCTTGGCTCACAGCAACCTCCACCTCCCAGGTTCAAGCAATTCTCCTGCCTCAGCCTCCTGAGTAGCTGGGATTACAGGCATTTGCCACCACACCGGGCTAATTTTGTATTTTTAGTAGAGACGGAGTTTCTCCACGTTGGTCAGGCTGGTCTCAAATTCCTGACCTCAGGTGATCCACCCGCCTTGGCCTGCCAAAGTGCTGGGATTACAGGTGTGAGCCACCGCGCCTAGCCATGGCACTTGGGTTTTTAAGTTTTGCCTAAGGTACTTTCAACAGTGGTGTAACTTGATTTTTCTCTATCAAGGGGTAAGCTAGTCTTTAGAATTGTGGCTTGCGTTGAGGGTAGGTATAAGGGAAAATAGTAGGAGGTGATAGGTTGCAAAATGGTCAGAGTTCTGTTACTGGAAATATCAATAATAGCTTGCCAAGAGGTCAAGTTACTTGTGTCAGAGATGGTCTCTGAACTATTGCTGCGTTTCTTTTTCTGTCTCAGAAATACTGATTGAGAGACTTTCATGAAGGAAAGATGACTAATGGTCTCCTTTTGTTCTTTACCATTTAGTGCTCTAGTTTTCACTTAAAATTAAGGCAGTAATTCAGTTACCATAGTCAACTCTTATCTTTCAAACTGATTTTTATTATAAGGATTAATTCAAAATTTTTCTGCCTTCTAAATCTTCAAGTTAAAATTACTGCCTTAGAAAATTATACTGTGCTGATCCTGGGGTTTAAGCATACTTGTATTTTAATTCGAGAAGCTAAAAAATTTATGATAGTTACTATGGAGAAATTTGATAACTTGCTTTAGAAACCATTATTGAGCCAACTGGGACATGTTTCCTCCTTTTGTATTAAAGAATATACTTTTGCTAAGCCTAACTTGTTATAATAGAAATAGTCTTGTCTACTCATTATATGTGCTTGGTTTTGATTTTATCATCTTAAATGTTAAAATGTTGCCCAAAATAGACCGGGTGCGGTGGCTCATTCCTGTAATCCCAGCACTTTGGGAGGCTGAGGCTGGCGGATCACGAGGTCAGGAGATCGAGACCATCCTAGCTAACATGGTGAAACCCTGTCTCTACTAAAAATACAAAAAATTAGCTGGGTGTGGTGGCAGGCGCCTGTGGTCCCAGCTGCTCGGGAGGCTGAGGCTGGAGAATGGCATGAACCTGGGAGGCAGAACTTGCAGTGAGCCAAGATCATGTCACTGCACTCCAGCCTGGGTGACAGAGCGAGACTCAGTCTCACAAAAAAAAAAAAAGAAAAAAAATGTTGCACAAAATAGTTGTAATCACTAAGTAGACTTTAACAGAACACTTTGAATTTTAGTCTATTACATAGTATATTAGTCTGTTTTCATGCTGCTGATAAAGACATACCCAAGACTGGGTAACTTACAAGGAAAAAGAGGTTTAATGGACTCACAGTTCCACGTGTCTGGGGAGACCTCACAATCATGGCAGAAGGTGAAAGGCACATCTCACATGGCTTCAGACAAGAAAAGAGAATGAGCCAAGGGAAAGGGGTTTCCTCTTAAAAAACCATCAGATCTCATGATACATAAGAACAGTATGGGGGAACTGCCCCAATGACTCAAGTTATCTACCACTGAGTCCCTCCCAGAACATGTGGGAATTATGGGAGCTACAATTCAAGATGAGATTTGGGTGGGGACACAGCCAGACCATATCGCATAGCAACAAATTTAAATAACTTTAATTTGAAGCATTTTACTACAAATTAATGATAATCGCTTTGTTTGGGATGCTTTTGGTCCTTAAGGAATAAACTCTTAATTGTGATCAATTATTCACCATATATACTAGGAACTGAATTACTCAGAAAGCTTCATTTTAAAAATACCTTGTTCTCTTTTAAAAGACAAGCAGTATAGTAACAATTTGGAGGTTAATGCCTAGAATGTTAAATAATGTGTACAGGTGTCTCTATGTAAACTTAAAATAAGCTTTTCTCTTGACAGGAAATGCACAATTTTGAGGAAGAGTTAACTTGTCCCATATGTTACAGTATTTTTGAAGATCCTCGTGTACTGCCATGCTCTCATACATTTTGTAGAAATTGTTTGGAAAACATTCTTCAGGCATCAGGCATCTGGTAACTTTTACATATGGAGACCTTTACGAGATTTCCTCTCAAGTGCCCCTAATTGCAAAGTATTATTGAAATTGCTCCAACTGGTATTGATCTTTAACCGCTGTTATTTTGCGATTAAGGGCTATTATTGAAAAATAACCAGCAAGAAGACCCTCCGCAGATATTGTCACCCTGCCCGAACATACAGGCACCATTAAATGTTACTGTCTACTAGACAAAAACATTAGTTTGTAGTCATTGCCTCTTACCATAGGGTCACATCATAGGGTCATCCCTATAGATGACCTTCAGAGTGCCTATTTCAAAGGAAAAGGACACTCCTCAAAAAACTGCTTGAGCAGTTGACGACACACACTGGACAGATTTACCCATCTTATTGAAAAGCTGGCAAGAACAAAAATCTCATTTGAGAAGTGGTCCAGGCGAAAGGAAGTGTCTCCCAAGTATTTTAAGGAGCTGTAATGATACATTAGGAACAGAAAAAAAAAGTTTCCTAACAGCTCTCTGTGATGTAGGCATCTTAATTAATCAAGAATATACTCCACAAATTGAAAGAATGAAGAAATGAGAGAGCAGCAGCTTGAATTAATGACACTGACAAATCTTTACAAGTTAAGAGTCTCCACTTAAATTTCTTGAAAAAGTTGAGATGTACGCCAGCGTGTAGAGATCTTGAAACAAAAGACATTCCTGAGGTTCAACCTGTCGAGATTATCCTCGAGTAGCAAAATCTATTGAAAGAAGAATGGGCAGACACAGAAATTGACAAATTAAGAACGTTTCTCATTCCTAAATGAAAATTCCTCCAAAAAGGGATTGCCATGTTTCGCTGGTCTGATAAGGATGAAAAGAATTGATTTTTAAAATTTTAAACATTGTTGAGTTACATTAATTTCAGTGATACTGATGTCAATACTCTTTTCACCCAACACATCATTAACCTTTTTAAATAATCACTATTATAATGGTTTTCTGAGCCGTCTCATCTGTTTACCAAAGTTTATCTTAACAATCTGCATGAGGTAAAGAATGATACTGTATCACATTTTCTATTTGTTGACGGAGGATTCATGTGGAAAATAGTTTCTCATTTGGAACGTCAATACATGAATTTTTAAATGGGCTCATTCTGTTACATTGCTAAATGAAAAAATAGGGTGGGCAGCATGAATAAATAAGGCAAAACTAAGCTTTTTATTAGTGGCTGCAACTAATATAAACAAAGTTTATGTTTGTTGCTTTTGAGTTAGCCAATATGTCAAAAGTTAGAATATCTGAATATTCAAAATCTTTGGGAAAATCTAGTATAGTTTGAAAAATTAATAGCACTATCCCATTTTTATTTGGCTTTATGAAGGATGACATAACTGTTGCTATGACATTTAAACATTCTTGTACCAATATTGTCTTTTACCATTATGATATATGCAGTTAATGGCCTTATATAGTTCTTATTATATATTAGCAAAATCGTGAAGTACACTATCCTTTATTTTGATATGGCTTGAAGCTTCTGAATGGGTGAATAGGATGATAGAAAGGTTTTAAAATGAAGCAACAACGTCTTAAAGTGATAAGGGCATGCTTAAAGATCTTTTGATCAAACATACCTGTGTTTATAGACAGAGATTTAAGATATCCCATTCACTCCAAATAAATATTGCTTTTGGATAACTGTTCGGGAACGTGGCTTTTTTTTTTTTTTTGAGGGACCGGAAGTCTCGCTCTGTCGCCCAGGCTGGAGTGCAGTGGTGCGATCTCGGCTCACTGCATAGCTCTGCCCCTCCTGGGTTTCGCCATTCTCCTGCCTCGCCTCCTGAGTAGCTGGGATTACAAGCGCCGCCACACTTGCCGGCTAGTTTTTTTTTTTTTTTTTTTTGTTTTTTTGTATTTTTTAGTAGGAGACGGGGTTTCACGTGTTTAGCCAGAATGGTCCGATCTTCTGCCTTGTGATACACCTGTCTGGGCCTCCCAAAGTGCTGGGATTACAGGCTTGACCACCGCGCTCCGCAAGGGGACGGTGGCTTTTTAATTTTCAAGGACTGGGTCTCATTTGTTGCTCAAGCTGAGAGTGCAGTTGTCTGGTCATGACTCCTTGCAGTTTCGACCACCCAGGCTCCAATGGCGATCCTCCCGCCTCTGCCCTCTGGTGTAGCTGAGACAAGGCCACCACCCCGATGCCTGGCTAATTAAAAACATTGTTTTTTGTTAGAAATGGAGGTTTTGTGATATTGCCCAGGTTGGTCCAAAGTCTGGACTCGAGATCTGCCCACACTTAGCCTCCAAAGTGCATGGATACAGAATACGAGCCACTGTACCTGGGGGCCAGCATTTTATACTTGTCATATTCTTATAGTGTAAATTTAAGATTGTATTTAACTTTTTCTGCTCATCCAAATCGAGTCTTGGATTAAAAACTCATTTTTACTAGAACCAGAATCATTGTTGGGTAACCTGAGGGCTGCAGCAGGTTTTGATGGCATCGTGGACTTTATTCATCTTATTTTATTATACTTAAGTTCTTAGGGTACATGTGTACAACATGCAGCTTTGTTAATATGAGTAGATATGTGCCCATGTTGGTGTTGCTGCACCCATTAACTCGTCATTTACACTTAGTGTATCTCCTAATGCTTTTTATCCCTCCCGCCCCAATACGGCCCCCATTTGTGTGAGTTCCCCTTCCTGTGTCCAAGTGCTCTCATTTTCGAGTCCCCCTATGAGTTAGACTATGCAGGTTGGAGTTTTCGACCTTTATTCATCTTAGCTCATTTAAATTTATCTACCACATTCCCTTAAGCTAATGCAAAAGTACCAACAACTTAATCTTATATTTGCTTTGTTTAGAGGGCTATTAAATCAATCCCTTTTAGTTCCACTTTAACAGGGATGGAGTTATGATGCATGTGTTACGACTTTTGGCCCACTGTTCATGCGAACCCTAAGTGCAGGTTGATTGGCTTCCAGAAATTCCCAAAAGGGGTCTGCTCTTGGATCAACTGGAAAGAAGAGCCTCTTATCTAGTTCAAAAAGGACGTTTTGGGTCAGATTAGACAATGCTCCTGGCCCTAAGATTGACATAACTATCATAAATAAATACAGCTTTTTCAGGGAACCTACTCCTAGAAGTCTATCTGTGGACAAGTCTTAACACTAGATGACTGTATTATATCCATTTTTGATTTAGATTAGGACTTAACCTAGCACAATTACTCTGTGTGGGTTTAAAGACATTAAAGGGCATAAGTAGAGGTAAGGAGACACATTCAGGTAGTTAGCGAAAAAATACTAAGTTGCATTGATTACTTAAAATTACTCGGTCACTCATAAAAGTGCCCTGTAGTTTGAAAAACACATAAGCCATGAAATGTATGTTTAGCCATTATGTGTTAAAGCTACTTCACTTATCTGTTGATTGTGAATATTTTTTAACGCCACTTTTTGTAGATGAGGGAACTGACAAGTGACTTGCCAGGCCATATGCTGTCAGGAAGACCCAGCATTCTCTTTTCAGAGTTCATGCTATCACTCAACATTTTAAAGAGTAGGCCAAGGTATGAATGGTATAATAAAGGTTCTATAATCTGTTAACGAATAGCTAAAAACATAAGTATACATACCATTTTAGATTTGACATTATTTTGTATCTTGCTAGTTTGTAGGAAACTTCATTTGTTAAGTATGCAATAAATATAGTTGAATATATGCAGTAACTGGTTCTTATTACTGCTGTTTTGTATTTTTACCAGCAGGGAAGATTGCAAAAGTTAATGTATATAATTGAAATATTTCTAGTTTTATGTATAATAATAATACATATTTTAATAAACACTTTTGATATTTTATTTGGCCACTGTCTTAATGGAGACTTCCAAACTCAGAAATGGTAGCTATGGGATTTTCACATGGGGTTCTGGGTACTTCTATTCTTTAAACTTAGTACTGCAGGCGTGGGTGCGGTGGCTCACGCCTGTGGATCCAGCACTTTGGAGGCCGAAGGCAGGCAGATCACTTGAGCCAGGAGTTGAGACCAGCTTGGCCAACATGGCAAAACCCATCTACTACCCAGAAGTACAAAAATAGATGGGCACTGTGGTGTGCACCTGTAGTCCCAGCTACTCGTGGCTGAGGCACTTGATCGCTTGAACCCATGAGACGGGGGTGTAGTGTACCAAAGATCTCTGCCACAGCAACTCCACCTGGGGAATGAGGAAACTCAAAAATCTGAGCTCTACTGCATTTGGTTATTAAAACAATAAAGTATTAAATTCTATTCTCCCCACAAATGAAACACTTGAGATTATCACTTATAGCATTTTAAACTTACTTTTTCTCTTATATATATTTTTTTTATTGAAAAAATTTAGAAAATGGCAAGTTAATAAAAGGCACAAACAAATCAACAGGGACATCACTAGTGGAAAACACAGTATAAAACTAAAATGCCATTGGGCTTCTTTAACTGGTTAAAAGCAAACAATGTTAACAGGAGGAAAGTCTTTCAAACAAATTGAAAAGCTATGGGGTTTAAATTCTCCCCAAATCAGATACATACACACCACAGGTGTGTGGAAGGAATGCTTGTCATACACAAGAAGTCGTATATCTGGATTTCTTCAGAACATATATTGAAATAGGGGAATTTACACAGAGTCGCAAATCAGATAATAATTAAAATTGAGTATTAAAATGCTACATGGCAAGCTATACCTATATTAAAGTACTGCTAGGATACAAAATGTACAGCTTTTAGCAAAACTGCTTTCTCAGAAAAGCAAATTAAAATAATGCAATCAGCAGATCAAGGAGACTATAGCTAGACATCAGAGCTACAACTTCTCATATCTGTGTCAGAAAATCCTATTTATCCAGAATAGACTAAAATTTCAGGACAAAACAGGGACTTAACATTTCTTACTTTACCCGGTTTTATCTCCCCACCCCCCAAGCCAGTAATTCAGTAAGATCCAGCAGAAAGAGGGCTACTTTTAGAATTCGCTATTTTACTTTTCTTTCTGTGGTGAGACTGTCATGGAGCCTGGATATTTCAGGCTCATACGCATCCATGACCAGTGTCCCACTGTGGTCAAAAAACTTAGCAATGGACTTAGTGAACTCGGCTTCCCGCTGCTGCTTTGTTCTACCACTGATGAAGGTCGGCCTCAAGGTGTATTTGTTATCAAACCTTTTAAGATGAGGACAGCTGCCAAATATCATCAGGGTCCATTCCTATAGGATCTTTCCTGTGGGCCACGAGAAAGATGCTCTTCTCCTTATATGGGGTATAAATGGTCAGAATCCCCATCATGACAACATAGGATACGACGCACAAAGCCAAGACGGGTTTGGACTCTGGAAAGGGGTGCATACAATTCCAAATGAAAGCCAGTATGGCAAAGAAACAGGATTGTACAGATGGTGAGGCGACCATCAATTAGACCCAAGTTCTCCACATATTCCTATTTTTCCAGAAGTACTTTTTTGGCAGAATCATCCAAAGTTTTTCACAGCTGATCCATCTCACTTGTCAATTTTTACAGGCTTATCATCTATCTTCCACTTATCCAACAAGCCGCTACGGCCACTGCCTGTCGTGCAGTTGGAACCACCGCCAGCCCCACTATTGCCTCCGAGACCACTGCTTCTCCTGCCCTGTGCAGGTCCGCCGCCATTTTGTCCACCTCTGCGTCTCCCCCTTATATATTCTTGATTTCGAACAGGTTACCATACTTGAATTTCAGATCTTGCTTTATTTAAAAGTCCATGAATGCGTTTACATTTTTACAGTTACATTATGATACAAACTGTTGGATTTTTTAAATATCTAAAACAATAGCCCACTGAAGAAAGAATTAACTCTTAATTCCTTAGGATAAATACCCAGAAATTTAATAGCTAGGGCAGACTTCTAATTCAATATCGAAATTCCTTCCAAAAACCAAGTGGTTGCCAACTTACGTCCAGTAACATTAAACATTCTTGAACCAATAGTATAAAAATACCCTGACAATTTTATAGGCAAACATTACTCAAGGTATCTTATTAACCATTTATTACTAAAGTAACCCCAAATACAGATGCTTAACAGTGGGGCTACATCCTGGTAAACCTATCAAGTTGAAACTACCAAGTTGAAATGCATTTAGTACCCTGATAAATGTTATCATAAAGTTGAAAATTTGTAGATGGAACCAGTGTAAGTCAGGGGCCATCTTCATACTCATGAAGCAACTACAGTGGGATATTTTTCAACTTACAAGATAGCCTAGGCTTGTTGAGACACTGTCTTAATTTACTGGCTCTCTTGTAATTAAGTCATAAATGGTCAAACATCAAATTCTAGAAAAGCATATATTTAAATTCTCATCACTGTAATTCAGAATGACTGGTTTACAAAAATATGTTCCTAGTATTTGGTTAATAACTGTGGTGATTGTCTAAACTGGCAAGCTAAGTGGAATGCCTTAAAGAATCTATCATCCAGTATAGGTAAATCAAAGGCTCACGAAGGTATGCTGAGCCTTGATAGCACAACCTAGTTCAGGACTTTGCCTCAACTAACATACTTTTTACTTTGGCAAGTTACCTGACCCTCCAGGTATCTAATTTTTCTCGATAGTCTGCTACTTACAAGATTGTCATATTTTTGTAATCTAGAAGCAATTATAGAGAATTTTTTTTAGACTTAACTGCATAAAATAGAAACCAGTTTCATGATCTAGTTTAAGGAGTATTTTATACAACTCATAATCCTTTACAAATAGAAAAAAAATCAGTAATACACTGAATCAACTTGAAGAATCTTCAGTATAAACAAGTTCAACAAAGTCCCTTAGATGCAATTTCTTTTGGATTTACAGCAACACTTTTTGTTATGTTGTATGTCTTGTAAATTCCAATAAGTCTATCCGAAATCTCAAACATATTATTTCGAAGAGAAATTATTATGAACTGTGCATTTTTTGTTTGTTCCTAAAGAGAAAGAAGGAAAAGTCAAACATTAAGTAATAACAGGTAAATCACACAAACATGTAACCTCAAATATTTTTTGGACAATAAACATTGCATGGATAACATGTAAAGGAATGATGGCAGGAATAATTCATAACAGTATTTCAGTGTGAAAGGAATTTGGTTATTTTGACTTCTAATGGAAAAGATCTAGGAAGATGACCTAGGATTCTAGCTGTGATTCTGCTAATTTGCATTTTTAAATTTATATTTTATTCCTCCAAAATGGAAGTATTTGGTTCAAATAAAAAATAATTTGGTCTCTACTGATACCAGAGGAGATGGAGTTAGACGATAAAGAAAAAGCTCAATAGTAAGAAATGAATAATTCCACGTGCAGTGTTTAGGATACCCCTAAAAGTTTCTGGAATGAAAATCCCGAAATGATTACTTACATATATATAAAATGCAACAATGGACACATTTTTAAAATCAAGGGCTGCATCAATCTCATCCATGAAGTAAAGGGGAGTGGGCTTGTAGTGGTGAAGAGCAAATACTAAAGCCAATGAACTAAGTGTTTTCTCTCCTCCTGAAAGGTTGAAGATCTTTTTCCAACTTTTCTTAGGTGGTCGAACACTGATGATTAAGAAAATCATAGTCAAATTACTTGTAAAGCTAAAGTTAAGACCTTGTGATTTGTTTTCCATAATTGACTTCTACTGTCTTTCTCTTAGGAATCTGTAATTTACTTTTCACAAATATGAACTCTTCTGTTATTTTATAAAAACGTTATTGGAAGATGAATACACAGAAACACATACCAAAATTTTAAGATTTAAAGAGCAAGCTAAGTAGTATACTTCTTGCTATTCTTTCTCCTTAACAAATACAGTTTCTCATTCCTGATGTTAAAAATGCCTTGAAAATTTAAGAAAAGATGAACTAGACAAATATTTTGTAAATACTGGAGGGCTGCCCCTGTAAACTGCAAGCATAAATAGCATGTAAGCAAATTAATATTTACTAGTAAATTGAGTTTGGAGAATATGCAGAAAAAGGTTAACAGTGGTATTATAAACTCAGCATAATTACACACCTGAACATGATTCCTTCAGAGAAAGGATCCAAGCTGTCTACAAGCTCCAGTTCAGCGTCCCCTCCCAAAGTAAGCATTTGGTAATTTTCCTTTAATTTATTTGTTATTATATAAAAACCGGCCATAAATTCATTAAGCCTTTGTTTCCGAAGATCTTCATATGCCTGTCTAAAATTGTCTCTTTCGTAAGTAATTTTGTCCAATTCTGCTACCCGTTGCAAATACAATTCTTCCTGTGAAAAGATTATGATAGGAAAAAATCTATTCAGATAAATTTGATATGATTAGCACTGTTAATTATTATTATTTTGTTTTGAGACGTAGTCTCGCCCTGACGCCCCGGCTGGACTGGAGTGCAACGATATGATCTCGGCTCACTGCAACCTCCGCTTCCCAGGTTCAAGCGATTCTCCTCCCTCAGCCTCCCAAGTAGCTGGGATTACAGGCACGTGCCACCACGCCCCGCTACTTTTTTGTATCTTTAACAGAGATAGGGTTTCACTATGTTGGCCTCGCTGGTCTCAAACTCCTGATCTCGTGATCCACCCCGCCTGGCCAACAGCATTAATTATACAAAACTAAAGGTCAGAATTTAGGCTAAGGACTAAAAAGAATTTCAACTAGTATACATAAACAGTTCATTCATACCTTCTTTTTATACTCTGCAATGGCACCGAGGTTTGGTTTCATTTCATGACACCGGGCTTCCAAAAGTGCAATTTGATTTGTTATAGAATCTGGATTCTTGATTGCTTCAAGATCCTCTGGGCTTAGAACTGAAATCTCTTCAATAGGATTATCTTCTATAGGATGCAGTGATATTTTTGAAATCTAAAAGTTCAATTTAGGGGAGAGTTAGAGAAGGCATAATATCACAATTCATTGTTTTAAAAAAATAGTATGACAAATCACACAGTTATGAAAACAGGAGTTGTGACTGATTTGTGTATCAATTATTTTTCAAAGGACTTCAAGAAATAGTTGTAACACTCAAAAGTGTTCATGTAATCTTTTCTTAAATGTCCAGATCAGCCTTAGGTTTCAGTTGTCTAATTCTAACCATTACTTACACTTTTCTGTCTATAACAATATGTCCCCATAAACCTGAGACGTGATCACAGAATTAAAAATCACAATGTAGCTCACAAAATTTAAGAACCCCAACCCCCCAAAACAATCCTCCCTAAACCCACTTTTTTCATAAAGAATACATTAAAAATTAAACTAAATGGTAACAATCTCACCTCTTTGTGCCAATATTTTATTTTAGAATTATGTTCAGCAATGTGACCATCTATTTGTTCAAGTTTCAACTTAATACTAAGTGCATCTTTTTGAAGAGCATGTTCATTTTCTTGAATAACTTTTAATTCTTGAAGCAGATCGCGATGTTCTTTCTGGATCTCTGGTAAGGATTCCTAAACACCGAAAAGAACTGCTAGATAGAATCTTCCCAAACAGAGCCATCATTTTCACATTACAAAGATGAAGGAATTACCAGTCTCTCCTTGCCCCTTCCATTTAAAAATAATATAAGCATTTAAATTCACAAATTACAGTATTCTTATTGTACAAATACAAATTGATAGTTACAAAACTTTAAATCTATGAGTGCTTACTACATTCTAGGCACTGTCACATATCCAGCTCTTTAAATTGGTTCCAGTATCATCCTATCTCCTCTTAATAGAAAGCAACTCTTACCTCTGCAGCATTTGTATTCTTTACGACCTCTGCTGCTTTGTCCTCAAGACTTTTCAGCTCTGCTGTTAGGTCATCCACCTCTTTCTCGGTATCTTTTATTTCTTTCTCTGTACGCAAGACAGAGTCTTGTGCCTTTTGAAGGTTTCTAAAGAAGCAAAATGATGCATCAAAAATGCGGTAACATGATTTGTTATTGTTTCTGAAAACCTACTAAAGAACTTTTAATGAGATTTAATGTGACATTTTAGTATTCATAGATTTTAAGTTTATGATTCTCTAAACCATCCTTAAATCGGTTTTGTAGGTTTATACAAACACTTGTGGGATGAGCTGTATATTTTTAATTAAAAATATACAATATAAGCTGCTTGTATCATCTAACTTTAGATTGATGCAACACTGTCCATTAGATTATCAAATTGTCATTGCAACAAGTACTTCCAAAAAAGCAAGGCACCACTTCTCCCTTATTACCTCCTTATCTCTGAGCAAAACATTCTGGATTAATTTAACCAGATCATCAATATGCAATCAATTTGTTAGAATTTTTTCTAAAAAAATAAATGGCTATTTAAATTTCCATATTTTATATACATACCTAGCTTTATTTTAGACATACTTCAATAAATACTCTAAACAAATTAAGGCTGGGCACGGTGGCTCATGCCTGCAATCCCAGCACTTTGGGAGGCCGAGGCAGGCGGACCATGAGGTCAGGAGTACAGGACTAGCCTGACCAACATGGTGAAGCCCTGTCTCTACTAAAAATACAAACATTAGCTGGGCCTGGTAGCGTGTACCTGTAATCCCAGCTACTTGGGAGGCTGAGGCAGGAGAATCGCTTGAACCTGGGAGGCGGAGGTTGCAGTGAGCTGAGATCGTGCCACTGCACTCCAGCCTGGATGGCAGAGAGAGACTATCTCACAAATAAATAAATGATCTAGAAGTAGATAAACCTTTTTTTTTGTAAGGACAATGAAATCTTTTAGGTATTTACAAATTCAAGGTGGCTGGGTGCAGTGGCTCATGCCCGTAATCTCAGCACTTTGGGTGGCCAAGGCAAGAGGATTGCTTCAGCCCAGGAGTTTAAGACCTGCCTGGGAAACACGGCAAAACTCTGTCTCTACAAAAAAATACAAAAATTAGCTGGGAAACATGACAAAACTCTGTCTCTACAAAAAAATACAAAAACTAGCTGGGTGTCATGGCGCATTCCTGTAGTCCCAGCTACTCAGGACGTTGAGGTGGGAGGATTGCCTGAGCCTGGGAGATTGAGGCTGCCGTGAGCCCTGACTGTGCCACTGCACTCCAACCTGGGCTACAGAGCAAGACTCTGTATCAAAAAATAAAAATATAAAATAAAACGTAAGTTACTAAGAGAATTTTGCTAGGTGATCCCATTTTTACCTCTTTTACTTATTCTTTTAAGACCTATATCTATTTCAATTAAGGACCAACTACTCCCTCCCCGAGACCAGAGAAACAAAACTGATTTCTATGCCCTCACAACAACTGGGGGGTTCCAGTCTACCTGTACTTTCCTATGGCATACTTGTTTACCAGCCTTTTTAATTGGCCATAGGATAAATGTTCATTATAGGTTTTCCATCATGAAAGTCCTATTAGGTAATGTGTCAGACAGGTTCAATAAGTTAACAGTAAGACAAACATTTCATGGAACATTACATAGTAACCCCCTTTCCAATGTGAAGGTGGGGAAAGGGAAAACAGGTTAGGGTAACATGCATACTCTACCTGTCAGCAGTCTTGATTGCTACTTGGGCTTTAGTAATAGCAGAAGCACATTCATCTAATTGCTTATTTATTTTATCAAGTTTGTCTTGTTGGGCCTTGAGTTTATGATTATTGATTTCTACGATGATATTGTGTAAGCGTTTAACCTCAGCTTCTACTTTACCAGCTTTCTCAGCCACAGCATCATATTCTGAAATTAAAAAATAATCTAATTTGTGTTTCTATGTTAATGAACATCATTTGTTAGATGTACATTTCTTCAGTTGCTATGACTTAACATGAGGCATTAAAACAAATTTTAGGCATATGGGAAAAAGCACCTTAAAAAAACGATTTCCTGTATCAAAACAAATGGTGTTATAAAAATATACAAGGTTAAACACTAATTCAGCTGTACACACACCATTTCTTAATGGCTTCATGTTCTCGGCTTCTTTTAAAGTATCTTTACAACTTTTTCTTAGGGCATTTCCTTGACTACTGAATTCCTAATGATTTTTAGCCTTAGATACACTATGTGCCTAACTCAATATTATCTTGCCACAGTGAAGTAACTGTGGTTATTTTCTTCTGCTAACATAACTTCGTAGTTCTCCACATTAAAACAAAGTGGAGGATATAAGATGAATTAGCATTTCTTCCTGTGACAACGAAGAGTAAAAGTTAACATTTCCCAGATTCCCCTGTAGCTAGGGTTTAGAGGTAATTTAGGTCAATTCAATCAAAAGTACTTGCATAATTTGGAAGGCATAAACAAATTGGACATGTTTCTTCTGGCAAGCAGTCACACAGAAGTCTGGATTTTCTATAATGAAGTTAGAGGTTCTGCTGTCCAGTCAATAGCTTTGTGAATATTAACAGGCAGTGGCACTGACTTTGATGGTATGGATTATAGTAGGTACAATGTACTGCTACTGTTGGCAGTTGTAGTGGCATCTTCCAAATTTGAGGGATTGCTTTCCAAATGTGGAGGAGACAGTAGCTTCTTTGATGGTTCTGCAGAGCAGCTCTGGAAATTATTCTTGAAATGTTAAATCTAGAAACTCTCTTTAGACATCGCAGTGACTCTGTAAACACTGTATTACCCTGTCCCTCCCCCACCACACCCACCCACCACACACATCCTATTTATGCTAGCCATACTGAATTCTGTTCTCCACACTTGAATCTGAATCACTATACAATACAGGAAGAATGAAAAGGTAGCAAAAAGATGGGAAATTCAAGCTATCAAGAATACAAGAAAGGCAATAAAAAATGCTGAGATAACTGGTGGAGATTCCCATAAAGCTTCTATGGGTATTAGGCACAGGAGGAGGGAAGTAGGATTTGCTGAGACAAGGATTGGACAGATATAACTACTGCTTCCTTCGTCTTTGCTCTCCTGTTAGGCAGATGTTGGAATTTCAAGAGCTCCCAAATCTCTTAACTTCCTGCTTCTTTATCTTTTTGTACTATGTTATCAGACAATTCTTTAGCCTGATCTTTTAGCCCATCTATTGAGTTTAATTCCAGTATCTCTATTTCTCAAATATCTGAAATTACCATTTGGCTCTAAAAAAAACAAAAACCCCCACTACTTTTTTGGGGAGGCTTATGGATGGCTCCTTACTTTCCTAAGAATATTAAACATATACATTTAAAAGTCCTACATATTGCTAACACTAGTAATTACTTCTTTCAGGTCTAAGTTACATTTGTTGACAGGATTAACTTGTTCATAGTAATAATGTTCTTTGTGGCTGAAATTCTAATAGGCTGCCTGTGTGCTTGGCTCACTTGTAGGGTAGAACACCAGTTGCTGTGGGAGCCATCAGCACCCCCATGATGATTGGGGGATACCTCAGGCATGCAGTTGAGAAGGCTTCTATCCCTGAATCTCCTTTCAAAAAGAAATTCTACAGAGCACTTTCTTGTTTTCAAGTACCTGCAGTGCATTTCTTAATACCTACAGCAGTATGTCTACTAGAATTAGAAAAGCTGTGGCACATATAGCTGACAATTCTGACATCACTATTCTATATTTAACTATTTATTTATTTATTTTTGAGACGAAGTCTCGCTCTATGGCTCAGGCTGGAGTGCAGCGGTGCAATCGCAGCTCACTGCAACCTCCACCTCCCAGGTTCAAGCCATTCTCCTGGTTCAGCTTGCCATGTACTGGTATTATAAGCGTGTGCCACCATATCCTGCTTTTGTGTGTGTGTGTATTTTTAGAAGAGACAGGGTTTCACCATGTTGGCCAGGCTGGTCTCAAACTCCTGACCTCAAGTGATACGCCCGCCTCGGCCTCCCCAAGTGCTGGGATTACAGGTGTGAGCCACCATGCGCAGTCCAATTTATCTTAAATATAAAATGTTTGCACAGATTTAGATATAATGATTTACTGTAGCCTTTATTTAAAAATATGAATATGTTCAAGAGTTGAAAAGAAAATATTTAATCTTAAAGATATGCTTGCACGAATGGGTCCTCCACATCAGATATTAACAGAGTCTCCTGATAATATACGGCATTTCTATGAGAGGAGATATACAGAGCTCCTAATAAAGTCAAGAATTCCTTTACAAATAAGTATGAAACACATACAGACTCTTGCAGTCTCTCCATGAAAATGTTGCCATTAATAGCACAGATATACATTTTGGCTTCTCAACTGACCGTTAGGTACCATCAGAGCCATTGTTGTGGGTGCTTGTAGGGAAAGTGCAGTGTGGTTGAAGGCCCCAGAGAATCTGGGTTCCTCCGTCCTTTATTCCAGCCACAATGGCTTGTGTTCCCAGCATACTCCTGCTTCAACCTTTGTATTTGCTCCTTTATGCTCTTCTTGGAATGCTTTTCTCTCAAACATACACAGGTTAGCACTCACACTTTCTTTGGGCCTCCACTTAAATATGTGCCATCTTACATGTGTGCTCCCTGGAAAGAGACTTTATTTTTGTTTACTGCTCTATCAATAGAAGCTAAAACAAAGCCTGGTCAGTAGCAGGTACTATTTAAGTGAGGGCCTGAATATTAGAAATGCAGATAGACACAGACACAGACAAACACACAAATTAATATGAGTATAAATGAACATTTGATATGCATTGTGGAAATGTGTCAACATTTAAAAATCTTTTTCTTTGGGAAGAAAATCCCCTCATTTTTGGAGCAGTTGAATAACTGCTCCAACTCCACTCTCATTAGTTTTTTGGGATGGTTAATCGGTATTGTCTTCCTTGGCTCACGAAGCAAACTAACAGGGATCCGTCTTAAGAATAAAAATGAAGCTTGCTGTGTTTGCTGGAGTCACTAGCTAAGATTGTGTAAACCTGGAATGGGACTGTGGCATAATTCACCATCCCTTCTCAGTAAGATGCACATCTATGTTTGATTGAAGCCAACATGGAAGGAGAAGCACAGCTGCTCAAGTGCGTGATCAGGGGATTTCAATTAAGACTACAGAGCCAATTCTGTCTATGAATTCCTTTTCCTGCCTAAAGATTCTACTTTGGTAGAACATTTACACGTATATATATGTGCACAAGAAGTTATGAATGAAAAAAAATACAACTATACATTGTTTTTCTTTGAGTGCATACCACTTATTCCTTGTGTTATTTGAGTGATTTAGTTTTTCTAAATCTATAACCACGATCTTGAAGGGGTTTTGGAATGATTAGGGCCAAAGTATACAAAGTATGACATTAAAAACATGGGCTCAAAAATCAGACTATATCACCTATTCCTATACCACCACGTACTGTGTGACCTTAGGCAAATTATATATGTATACACACACACACACACCACTGTGCCTCAGTTTCCTTATTTGTCAAATGAGACTTAACAGCACTTACTTTATAACAGCATAAAAGAGTGCAATGACTTGCATATACTTAGCTTCTATTATTATTCCACTGCTTCTTAAGTATTGCAAGCTTTAAAAACCTGTTTTTGTTTTCAAAAAAGGTCTATCTTTAAACATACCTGTTTTGAAAGCACTAACGTTTTCTTCTAGCAATTTCTGCTTTTCTTTGTCAGGGGCTGTAGCAAGTACATTGGCTTCAAGTTCCTTAACTTGGACATTCAAATATTCTTCTTGCTCTATTAAACGCTACAAAAAAGTTTTAACATTTAAGGTCAATATTTTAACATTTGCTGTAAACATTGTTAATTTTTAAAAAGGGCACTTAAAATCTTCAAGAAAAAGACACACACTAATAGGAAAAGGGAAGACATGCGCCACTGATATAAAAAATGAAAATGGCCAACAAAAACAAAATGTGTAAGCTCATTATAAAGACAAGTTAAAATGCCACATTTCTGTTTACAAGATAGCAAACTTATTTAGACCACCCTAGTGTTCAAAGACTTGGAAAAATAATTATTTGAATATGCTGTTAGTAGTGCATAAATTATAACTTTTGAAAACAATCTGGCATTAAGCAACAAATGCCTTAAACGTTGTACACATATGGTCTAATACTTGTAATTTTTGAAATCTAAGGAAATAACTGAATGAATCAAGGTATACCTACAAGGATTTTTTTTTTAAACATAGCCGTGTACATAATACAAAAAAAAAACTGTCAATTATGGTATAAACAAAATGCTCTAAAGCAATTAAAAACAAAGTACATTTATACTGGCTTGAGAAGAAAACCATATTTTATTAAGAAAAGTTAGTATGACATTAAAAAAACCATATGCACACTTTATATATACATATCTACCACATATATAAATATATTATATGCAAACGGTATTAAAGTTGAAAGAACATGCGTCAAAATTGAAGGTGATCATTTGGGTATTTTCTGGAAACTTAAAATAAAAAAAGAAGTGGGAGTGCATTGTTTTTTCATAATTAAAAAACATTCCACTTTGAAAAGAATAAAGGGCCATATAGTTGTTAAGGAAAGTAATGTTTCTATGGAGTACAAATGGAAAACAGGAATAGCTGTGGTTGGGGCAACATTTTGACAGGGCATTATCTACTAGTACTCAGTGAAACAAAATCATCAAGAGTTACATCTGCCTATAGATCCTCCCTCCTCCCTCCCTTATATATTTTATAAATTGTAAGCAAATAGCAAAATGGTTCTGATAAATTCCTGCTGAATCCCAAATAGTTTCAGTACACACACACATGCACATACCTGGATGCTTGCAGTAAATTTTTCTAGCGTGTTCCTCATTTCTCGTTCACTATGCCGTAACTTAACTACTCTTTCTTCAAGTTGTACTTTCTGTTCTTGGATTTGCATTGCTTTTTTAGAGTCGTTTTGCAACTGTGATTCCATTTTGTTTACCTACAAAGAAAGTTTTAAAAACTTTTAAAAGCTATTAAAAAAAGTTTTCTCTAAGAGCCATTTCAGATTGACAGAAAAGTCAACTTACGAAGAAAACTAAAACTTCTGTCGCTCAGGCTGGAGTGCAATGGTGGTCTTAGTTCACTGCAACCTCCGCCTCCTAGGTTCAAGTGATTCTCCTGCCTCAGCCTCCCAAGTAGCTGGGACTACTGGTGCATCCACCACACCCAGCTAATTTTTGTATTTTTAGTAGCGACGGGATTTCAATATGTTGGCCAGGCCGGTCTTGAACTCCTGACCTTGTGATCCGACTGCCTTGGCCTCCCCAAGTGCTGGGATTACAGGTGTGAGCCACCATGCCCGGTCTAAAACTTCTGATTTTAAAGACTAGAACAAAATCAAACCACCCGTTCCAATCCCAATCTTAAAGTTCAGGAGATGGTCAAGTAATTTCTTGATCAAATAATAAGATGGAAAGGTAACAGTGTTGTACAGTCACCTATTACTTCAATGAAGGTACAGCATTCAAATACTTAAGTGAAAGGATATAAACTCGTATTTTCAAAATATGGGAGGAAAAAATCAAAGCACAACACTTTGGGAAAAGGTATTCAGGCTATCAACATGTTTTTCAGAAGGAAAAAAGTATAAAATATGGGAGAAGGTATTCAGGCTATCTAGGAACATATTTTGAGGAGGAAAAAAGTATAAAATACTTTGTTTTTTTTTTTTTTTTT
>NW_016803114.1:1148034-1201398 GCF_001698545.2 Rhinopithecus bieti
AAAAAAGGAAAAATTTTTTTTTTTTTTTTTTTTTTAAAAAAAAAAAAAAAAAAAAAAAAAAAAAAAAAAAAAAAAAGTGTGGCTACAATTTCAGATATGCTGACCTCTTCTTCAGAGATTTCAGTGACAAGTGAGGAACCCATTCTTCCTTTCATTACTTTGCTTCCACCGCCAGTCATTGTACCTGAAAAATAGGGGTGAGAAGTCAGTTTCAGATGTCTCCCCAACAAGATTAAAGTCAATGCTGGCAGAAAAAAAAACAAGAAACAAAGAAACAAAAACACTATTACCTGACTGTTCTATGATTTGTCCCTGTAAAGTTACCACTCTCCACCTTCTATCTTTTTGATACGCTACTCTTGTGGCTTGATCCAAGTTGTCAGCTACTAAGGTATCTCGTAAAGCAAAATAAAAAGCCTGGCGAATTTTCTCATCTTTTACTTTTACTAAATCAAATAAACGAGGAGTATTTTCAGGAGTTTGAATTTTGGTCATCTTTTTCGCCCATACAGCCATCTACAAGTGAAAAACAAAACAAAACAAAAAAAAACACACTAACAAAAAAGAAAACTCAGAAAAAAAACCCATAGGAATAAATTTAACAGAAGAAACAAGAATTGTACACAAAAGGTTATAAAATTAGATCTAAATAAATGGAAGACATCCCATGTTTGTGGATCTAAAGATTTAATATTGTTAGGATGGCAATACTATCTGAAGTGATCTACAAATTCAGTACAACCTGTATCAAAATCCCAGTTACTTCCTCGCCTTTTTTTTGTGGCAATAATTGACCATCTGGATCTTAAAATTCATATATACAAATTCTGGGGACCCAGAACAGTCAAAATGATAAAGAACAAAATCAGAAGACTCAGACTTCCTGATTTTAAAACTTACTACAATGCTGTAATAATCAAGACAGTGTGCTATACCAGCACAAGTAATAAAATTGAAAGCCCAGAGATAAACCTTTACATTAATGGCTGGGTGGTTTCAACAAGGATGCCAAGAAAATTCAATGGGGTAAAGAATCTTTTCAACAAATGGTGCTGGAATAACTGGATAGCTGCATGGAAAGAGTAGTTTGATCCCTACTCTATATCACGTGAAAAATTAACTCAAAATAGATTAAAACCTAAATATAAAGCTAAAACTACAGAACTCTTAGAAGAAAACAAAGGAAGTAAATCACCATGACCTTGGATTAGGCAGTGTTTCTTGGGTATAATACCCAAAACACAAGCAACCAAAGGAAAAAAAGATAAATTGTGCCTCAAAGGATACCATCAAGAAAGTAAAAATACAATCCAAGGAATGGGGTAAAATATCTGTAAAATCATATCTCACAAGAGATTTGTATTCAGAATAAAGAAATCCTACAATTCAACGGAGAAACCAATTAAAAAATGGGCAAAGGATTTGAACAAACATTTCTCCAAGGAAGATAAAAAATGGCCAAGGACATAAAAGGACTTTTACTATCATAAGTCATCAGGAAAATCCTAATCAAAACCATGAGATCCCACTTCATATTCACTGAGATGATTATAATCAAAAAGATGTACCATAACAAGTGTTAACGAGGATGTAAAGAAACTGGAACCCTTACACATGCTTGTGGGAAATGGTACATCCACTGTGGAAACAGTCTTGACAGTTCTTCAAAAAGTTAAACATAGAATTACTGTATGACCCAATGGTTCTACCCTAGGTATATACCCAAGAGAACTGATAATACATCTTCATTCAAAAACCTGTACACAAACGTTCATAGCAGAAGTATTGCCAAAGCAGCCAGAAAGTGAAAACACAAGTGTCCATCAACTGACAAATGGTTATACAAAATGATGTAACAGATACCATTTGGCAATAAAAGGGAACGAAGTACTGATACATGCTACAACACAGATGAACCTGAAAACTGCTAAGTAAATGTAGCTGTATAAGAAGGTCATATATCATATGATTCCATTTATATGTAGATAAATCTAGAGACAAAAAAGTAATTAGTGTTTGGAGGAGGTGAAGGGGTATAGGGAGTGACTGTTACTGTCTATGGGGTTTCTTTCTGGAGTGATAAAAAATATCCTGGAATCAGACAGCAGTCATGGTGAACAACACTGTGAATATACTAATACCCACCAAACTGCATACTTTAAAATGATTTTTTTTTTTTTGAGTCTGTCACCCAGACTGGAGTACAGTGGCGCAACCTAGGTTCACTGCAACCTCTACCTCCCAGGTTTAGGCAATTCTCCTGCCTCAGCCTCCCGAGTAGCTGAGATTACAGGCGCTCACCACCATGCCTAGCTAATTTTTGTATTTTTAGTAGAGATGGGGTTTTGCCATGTTGGCCAGGCTGGTCTCAAACTCCTGACCTCGTGATCCGCCTGCCTTGGCCTCCCAAAGTGCTGGGATTAAAGGCATAAGCCATCACACCCAGCCTAAAATAATAAAATTTATTGTAGATAAATTATCTCAATAAAGGTTTCCTTTTAACTCTGGAATGTACATTTCTTTAATGGAGGCACTGCAATATGTCAAACAAGTTTTTATAATCATATAACCGCAGAACATAAAATAATCCTCAAAACCCATCAGGTGTTCACTGAGTAACCATAAAGAAAAAGCTAGAATCCAAAGTGAAAAAACACTTAGCACTTAAAAATTCAATTATAGGTAGGTTATTATGAATACCTACCTTATCTAAACCTATAAAGGTTGCAACTCCAATATTTTGTCTTTTAAGGAAATTTACACATTCTTGGGCTGTATCAATAGAATCAACAACAATGTAGTCTAATGCATGACAACATGATGATATAGCCACGTCGTATTTTCATCAATGGCTCCTAAGTCCCCTAATAATTAAGAGTGGGGGGAAAAAAGAGTTAGGCAAAAGCACAGGACCATTTCATTCAACAAGTTTTAAAAGTTCTTTTAATTGAAAACTTTATGTAGACATGGTTTTAAAGGGTACAAAAGGATACACAACAAAATACAAAATATATAGTTTATGAATATGCAGCTTGAATTTCTAATGAGCACGAAAGAACTGTTTTCATTTTATGAAAATGTGAAGCTATAAAACCTAAATGAACTATAAGCAAAATAACTCAGAAAACTCTGAATTTCTGAAAAACATCTAAAATTATGTAAATCCTGATGAAACACATTTATCTGTTCATCTATTACACAGCTATCTGGCAGTATTCACTGGTTTGGGCTTTCCTTGAGAGCAAATGAATAGGATCAAATTGTTTATCCTCAAGAAAATAAGATGGAAGTCCCCTGATAAAAGATGTAGAAGCAATCATGTTGGGTAATTTTTCATTTGCCCTTTTAAATCACTTTGTTCCCTTCTCCGAAAGGCTGACTTAAGGACTGCATCAACTGGCTCCTTTGACTCTCCAGCTTCAGCCAATATGAGATTTCAGTTAAGATTAGACGGCAGGAAATAGGTGGGGTTAAGGTATCGATTTTCCCCATTTCCTCTGAACCACAACTCCCTTCCCTTGAGGCTCAGAAGCAGTAATGGCTACTGCTAGCCTTAGATTTTTAGATTATCCCTTGTTATATCCTTAAATGCTAGCCAAAACCTAAGTAAAATGGTGTGAAAACCCAAATATATCAACTTTAAAAAATTTTTCATTTTTTAAAAAACAGAGTCTTGTTATACTGCCCAGGGTGGACTTGAACTCCTAGGCTCAAGTGATCCTTCTGCCTCTGCCTCTCCAACAGCTGGGACTACAGGCACACGCCATTGTGCCTGGCTAAATTCTTTCTTTTAAAAAAAAGGATAAAATGGTTTTAAGTTTGTGTGCCATTACTAATATTTTTCTTGACAGGTATGAAATAACTGTATTTATCTAAAGCTAAGTAAACAAAAAACTGTAAGGGCAAAATGTTTAAAAATAAATGTGCTTTAAAACAAAGAAAATGAATGTTATTTTATATACAGTGACACTTGAAATACAGTTGTTTAAGGCAAAAAAATGTTACACTTTCTTAAAAAAAAAAAAGTAAAGCCATGCCCCCCAAAAATCTACCTTACCAATCTTCCATATATTCCTGGAATCCTGCCAGATTTTTTTTCTTGAATTATTGCATCAAGAACTTTCCCCCTACTTCGATTCATTGCTAATGAGCTCTTTGCTTCTTCAACTTTTTGGAAGAGATCATGAACCAAACTTTTAAAGTTTATTTCTTCTTGTGTAAGTTTTGAAGTTCTTTTCTTTCTAAAAGTGAAAATAAAATGAAATCCAGAAGCATTAACTCCTAAATATGATCAGTCATTGCACTGAATTAGTTGTAATTTTTTAATAACATAAAGGAAAAAAAAAGACCAACAACAAAAACGTGAACCAAAACTGAGCAGCTGTATAGCGATTGCTGGTTTGGTTGTGGAAAATATGGATGGGTTTAAAAGGGGCATAAATTACTTGGGTCAATAAAAGAAAACATTAAGTGTAGTATTTTTCCAGGAGCAATTAGTTCATCCTGATAGAGAAAGTGTAGCTGGGGCTGTGAAAATCCCAGTTTGACACTACATAGTTATACGTAAGTGTGCCCTAATTCTTAAGCTCTGCCCCAATTAAAAGCAGACCCAGAAACAGGATCCAAGGTATGAATGACTGGGCAGGACTATGGTTATGCTGTGCTTTATTTTAGCTGAATGGGGCTGGGGGGTGCTGGAAAAAAAGCACACCTCTGAAACCAAGGGGAGAAAGAGGACTGGATAGTTCTATTGCTATATAAAAATGCCAGGATCCCAACAAGGGAGGAACCACACAAATGCATACCTACAGTCTCTGAGTTTCTCAATCTCCAACTTAGCAGTAGCCATTTTTTGTAACTGGTATTCTCCTCCATCCACTAGATTTAAATTATGTCTATTACTTATTGCACTGGCATAAAGTTTAAACCAGGTTACTGACATAATTCATCCCCAAATACACGGATTCACCAGGAAGATAGAAGTAGTCACTGGATCTAACTTAATTTACATTTAAATTCTCCCTGGTCATGAAATTCCCTGATGACCAAATAGTATGCATTTACTAAAATGAAAAAGACTCATACTTATTTTCAGTATAATTACACTTCAAACGGAGTTTTTTTTTTTTTTTTTTTGACACCTTGCCTACTGAGGTTTTGGAGATCTTTGGAGATTTAAAGCTTATGAAATTCCTTAGACATCTAATTCACTCAAGGATGGGGGACAGGCACCCATGAGCTAAGCTACACATCTTGGTTAGTTTATAACATTTTGGAATGCCAGCAAAGAAACTACATCCATAAATTCAAAACCCAAAACACACTAAGATAGTTGTTCTATATTCATTATATAAATACATATACACTTATGTTTTTTATTTATCCTTAAATAAATTGTCTATACTTAAGATTTAAAGAAACACAAACTTTCTTTTGTTTAAATTATTTCCACAGTGGGGTGGTGGTGGTGATTTACTGTATGATGCTTCTGGGGATAATACAGTTTCTTGATAGTGCACATATGGAATACTGAAATGCTGACCTCATTCTTTTGAGATTATATAAAATGAAGAAAATTTATCTATCACTAATCACCTTAGATGCTGAGATTAAAAACAACAAAAATGTATAAAGCTAAAGGTGACGAATGATGTTCTGACACAATAGAGAACCAAAGATTTACCTCCTTTAATTCTTGTTCACTTTGAGGGAGTTTTCCTTCTATATCTCTGATTGCAGCTTTCCTTTCTTTGAGAGTCTCAGAAGCTGCAATTAGAGCTTCCTTGGCCTTAGTTAATTGTGACACTGCAGTATTATGACAACTGAGATAGATATCAAGTTCTGACTGGGCTACATCCATCTTTGAACGTGCTTCATTTACCGATTTGCTGAAACCCATAAGTTCTTTCTCTCGACTCTGTTAAAATATGAGTTCATTAAATCTAGACAGATATTTATTTTCAAACCTACACTGAAATGAAACCACATATTTTACATTCAATTTAAGAAAGGAAATTCTACAAGCACAGTATATAGAAATAAAAAATTCTCACAAGTGGACTAGATTCAGTTTTTGCCTACTTGTCAATATTCACTGTACATAGTCTTTTCCCAACTGATTTCACAAGAGCTTTGTGAGGCAGATCATTATGCTGAGGAATAGACATTTGAGGCCTAGCTTTGTCATTAACATGGGGTTCAGGGCACATGAGTACTCAATATATATTAAATGAGCAAACAGTGAAAATCCACTAACCATAAAGTATCCCATCAAGAAAGCTACTGCATTATCCATTGACACTTTATCACACAGGTATTCTAACCTGCAAAGTTTTATAGTTTGACATTAGAACATGTCCATATTCCAAAGTAGACTCTATTAAGTGACACTTCATCACACAGGTATTCTAACCTGTGAAGTTTTATAGTTTGATATTAGAACATGTCAATATTCCAAAGCAGACTCTATTAAGTCCATGACTTTTTAATACAGTCAATTCAATTACCATTTTCCATTAACATATGTATTTAACATGCTTAGCATTGTCAAAAATGCTATGGTACATATAAACAAAGATAGATAATTTTATGCTTACTCTTGGGGTAGATAATACATATCAATGTGACAACTTCACGTTCTCTTTGTTTTATTAATAAAGTGCTAAAATTACAGCTAACGTTTATTTTCTTTCTTGGTACTTTATATATATTTATTCTTTATTTTCACAAAGTAGATATAATTCTTTCTCATTTTAAGGAAGACGACCTGGAGACATAACAACTGGCACAAGAACACAGACAGTAAGTGACTGACCTAGGATTTGAACCAAGAGCCACAGCTTTTAACTATTACACAAGAGCTATAGAAGCAAAAAGAAAGGAGACATTAATCTGTGCTTAGTGTGGCTCCAGGTTTTACAGGTGGCAACAAACTCTGATGATGATTCAACATGCCTAGGAGTGGCATATATAATAATCAAGGTACTGTATTTGACATCACATCTTCTGCTACTACTACAAATTATCAGTTAACTTTTTAAAAAACAGGACAGCAGGAATTAAAAGAATAGTCATCTAAGTCTAGGTTGACTAGTTTTAGGAATGTTGGACATTAAAAGTCCAAACTTACCAGTTCATGTTTCATATTTTTGAAAAAATCATCTTTAAGTTAAAAAAAAAAGGCCACCAAAATAAACACTGATAAAAAAATCTTACTTCTTTTCTTTCTGAAGCCCTTGTGTTTCCTGTTTAAGGCTATCCATAACTTCCTTTAATTTTTTTTCTTCTTTCTCTTTTTCTTTCTCAAGGGCATTGTTTCTGGTTGTTGTTTCATTAATGACATTGTTACTCTTGGCAGGTATACTTTTAAATTCTTCAACCTGAGGTTATAAAACAAGTTATAGGAGTATACATCTTTATGCTACCCAATACTATCAATATTTAACTTATTAAAGGCATTTCTCAGTTCTTGTTTTCTTTATAATCAGAGTTAAATTAGCTAACTTTAACAAGTATTTTCCCGACTGTTCACGGAATTTCTAGATTCTTTCAATCTAATAGTAAAACTACTTCTACAAACACCTGACTTCTTATGAAGGAAAATTCTCTCTGGCAGGGCCTTAGGTCTGTCATCCTTCTCTCCTGATTTCAGGTTGTAACTATTCTTCTTTAGCTATAAATACGCTCTGACTACAAGGAATTTTCTAAACTATGCTTCCTGGTATATAAGTTACCACAAATTATCTTTACCATCTTCCCCAATCCTAAAATCTTTCACTACTCTTCCAAAGTCATCATGTAGGGCTAATATTTTATTCCATTAACATATTCTGATAATAATCACTTATCCACACAGTCTATGCCTAAAGGCTAATGACTCTGTAACAGTTACACTTAAATAAGATTGTCAAGTCTTTGGGGTTACCCCCAAAGCCTTGTTATTTTGTTTACTCTGATTATGTAGTACCAGTGAAGTTCAACATTTCCCAAAATGCCATTTCCTTAAACACTGACTCAACATATTTATCAGCTGTGCTAAGCAGAAAGTATTTTGTGAACAAATACATTTAGAAAATGCTTGTAGCGTAAAGTAGAGCCTAATCTATAATTATTGTGTAAACATATGGAACAAAGCTTTTTTTTGCGGGGCTGGGGTTAAGGTATCATATCTATTTATATATGATAGAGCTACGAACATGAACACAGCTTAAGAGACTTCAAATTATGAGCTTTCCTATCTCTAAGACACAGAGTCTCACTTTGTCACCCAGGCTGGATGCAGTGGCTTGATCACTGTTCACCGGAACCTTGAACTCAAGGCATCCGGCCGCCTCTGTATCCTGACTAGCTAGGACTTATTAGGCAAGTTCCACCAAGCCTGGCTAATTTTTAAATTTCTGTAGAGATGGGATCTTACTATCTTGCTCACGCTGGTCTTAAACTCCTAGCATCAAGCAATTCTCCAACTTTGGCCTCCCAAAGCACGGGGAACATAGGTGTAAGCCATCATGCCTGGCCAACATTGGTAATTCTTGTGAAATCCTGTTCTGATCCTGTTAGCTTCGTTTTTTGTAGAAGACAGGCAATATTTTAAAGCCTGTAATACTTAACCTAAATATCTTTAAAACTACTACTTTAGGAAAAGAAAATTAAAATTAACACCAAAATGGAATTGCGGTAAATGTTTTCCCAGTAACATATATTATTGTAATATAAACTTTAAAACTCAAAGTCAAGCTAGGAGCAATGGCTCACACCTGTAGTCCAAGTTACTTTGGGAGGCTGAGGTAGGAGGATTGCTTAAGTCCAGGAGTTCAAGACTATAATCATACCACTGAACGCTAGCCTGGGCAACAGACTGAGACCGCATCTCTACAAAACTCCAAAACCAAACAAAAAACCTCCTGCAAAATAAAGTCAGTGGAAGCAAGGTTTCCCTAGAGGGGGTAAAATCATGTTCAGAGACAAATCTTAAAACAACATTTAGAATACTAATTCATTCTCTTAGGCAATAAGAGGCAAACACTTCCATGAAAACTAGATAAGATATTCAGACATGAAATTTTAAGAATTTTTTTCTAACACCTACCTTTTCTTTATCTTTTTGAAGTTGTTTCTCCAGTTTTTTGACTTTACTAGTTGCATGTTTTAATTTTTCTCTAACTTGAACATCTTCCAAATCTAGTTGTGTAAATTTTTCTTTATTCTCCTCAATAAATTTTGTAATTTTATTCAGTTTCCTAGCAAAGCAAGTAGTCATTATTTTGAATGTTCAGATATTTTAAAACCATGTTATATTTCCTACCTGGAACACTTCCTCTATAAATATGTCCAGGCTTTTAATAAGGCAGGATCCTAAATCTCCCCTTCTTCCAAGATGATCCCTCTCCCCATAATTGAAGAAGCACCTGTATTTGTGATTATGACACCAATTTTGCCTTTCTAAGTTGGTTGGAAAATACCACATTTTCCAGTGACTACAATGTCTAGGTATATAAAATTTTTACCATAGGAGTAAAAATTTTTTTTTAACTTTTATGAATATACTTACAAGTTACTATACAATAAACTTACTATACAAATTTTTTTATTTAAAATAGATACTAGTGTCACTGAAAACGGCTTAAGTAGGGACATGATAAAATCCTTAAAAATTTATCTAGAACAACCCAAATCCTACCCCTCTATCAGATTTGTGACTATTAATTAACCAGTCAAGCCAAATGCTTATTGTTTGTTACTGTGCTATGCCACTAGGGGGTAGCATCCCCACGGTTCTAAGACTTAAGAGCAGGGCATTTGATCTGTAATAATGAACTGGATGTGAGGCAAGTTTTTTTTTTTTCTTCCGCCAAGGGGGCCACCACTTGATATGCTGGCAAATGTCTTACATTCATAATGTGCTGGCAGTAAGTTTACATATAAATACACATGTAATAAAATTATCTAAATACTCTTAGTACTTTCCAAAATATTATTACTTTTCTATATCTTTTACATCTTTATTCTTAGCTTTCATTTCATTTGATAGTATACTGCTCTTCTCATTAATTTCTTTGGTATCTTCATGAATTTTTTTCTTTTGAGTTTCCATTTCAGCAATTCGTTTCTGCAAATCATAACTAGAGGGAGAAAAAAAAAAAAAAAAAAAGAAATTGAAGCTCCTAAAATGCCATTTCTAAAACTATAACAATTTTAGTAAAATTAGCTGTTTCTAAAATATTATTATACTAGTCAATATGTGACTACCTAGGCTATGAAGGGGAAAATCTCCCTGGGTCAAGGCTAGAATTTAGGAACAAAAATTGGTTTCATTGTACCAATGCGGTGGCTGACACCTGTAATCCCAGCACTTAGGAGGCTGAGACATGCAGACTGCCTGAACTCAGAAGTTTGAGACCAGCTTGGGCAACATGGCAAAACACCAACTCTACCAAAAAAAAAACAAACAAACAAACAAAAAAAATCCCAGCAACAACAATAATCAGCCAGGTGTATTGGTGTGCACCCTGTAGTCCCAGCTACTCATGAAGTGGAGGTGGGAGGATCAACTGAGTCCAGCAGGTTGAGATTGCAGTGAGCCGTGATCACATACTGTGCTCCACCCTGGGTGACAGAACCCGTCTCAAAAAAAAGTTCATTGTAAGCTGGAAAAAATCAGATCTGCTATTACACAAATTTTAAAAAGTGCACATGTAAAAGGATTAAGCATAGTAATAAATACCTGTGAACCCACCTCCCAACTTAAAATAGGATACTAAAAAGTCAACTTCAATGAATTGATAAATATGCCTAATTTAATAAATTCAACCCTGGTGATCAATGGGGTTACAGGTGTCACAGCCAGACAGTCCTCACATCCGACAAATTCACCACATAATTTCTTTTTTTTTAGAGATGGGGGTCTTGCTATGTTGCCCAGGCTGGTCTTGAACTCCCGGCCTCAAGCGACCCTCCTGCCTCAGCCTCCCAAAGTGCTGGAATTACTGGCATGAGCTAACACATCCAGTCACACAAAACAATGTTCAGAGACTTTTTTCACTTCAGTCTTTATGTTTCTCTAGGAAAAGAGAAGGGCTTTGACTTAATGGTTAAAAACTAATATAAAAATTGATAAATCAAGGCACTTACATATAATATTGACAAACATGATTCTTTTTTCTAAATATTTCATTTTCCAAGGTAAGAAATTCAATAGCTATGTTTTTCTCTCCTTCTAAGGCATCCTTTTCCTTTTCCACCATCTTTACCCTGTTTAACTATAGAAATTAAAAGTTTAAAGACTGAATACACACTTCATATATACAATATGAACTTAAAATATGCAAACATTAGACTAAAAACAGTAAGAATGTTCATCTTAAATGTTAATATATAAACTTCAATATAAGAGATAACATTTCATTATGAAGTATTATAACATGACTATCTGACTTAGTAAAATGTGTTAAATCATAAATGAAACATTCTGATATACAATGGAAGTCTACAGAAGATTCACCTTCTCTCCTCTGTGTTCATTTAATATTTCAACTCTCCGACACAAGACTTTAATAGGTTCATTTAGCCGTCCACAACCAATTATATCTTCTAAATATTCAAGCATACCCTCATCGTGTTCAGTCTGGCCTTTTGGTTTCATCATAGCAATTTGTTCAACTTCGCCCTTTAAAAAAAGTTATATTTCATACTCACTGTATACGTTTAGCTAAATCAATCTTAAGTGAGAATTGGGAGTGGTTAAATAACAAAGCCAAGAGTAATAAACATCTAAACAAGGTACAGTAGTTCAACGATTGCATAAGGTATAAATAAAAATGTTATTTTCACTGGTATTCCTAGGAGTTTTAATTTTACATAAGGAGATATGAAACATGAATTTATATTCCCTTAGATAAATCCTTATAAAAGTGTAATATACATCCACTTATATACACACACATTGTTCCCCATCTACAATATTCAATATAAAAATAAAACAAGTAAAATTTAGGAAGGCATTCACTTAATCTGCAATTTGATTATAGTGGCAACATTATCAACTATTAATAACACAATTGAAGCACCTGTTCTAAAATAATTTTCAAAAACACTTGCATCATTAAACTGTGCTAGGAACCCTGTCCCAAAGTAGTATTACCAACTTTCTCTATAAACATGGTTATTATGAGTTCCTTAAAAAGTAATAGGTTTCAAAGCTAGTCAAAAACTTAAATGTTCAATTTTCTAAAAACAAGAGCCTTTGGCAGAAAGGCATATTACCTATTTCTCATGGTAGTTAACAGAAATCAAACTGACCACACCTTGACTAGAGAAAACTAATGGTACTGGTACATAAGACATCAGAAAACTTTTAGTTTGTAATCACTAATATAACAACTTTGAACTGTAATTAAAATCTTAGATTAACTTTACATATTTGCATTTATGCAGTTTAATTATGAAGAGAAAAGAGAAAAAAAATCCATAATAAGTAACCATCAAGGCTGATTGCCAGGCAGCCATTTAGTTTGATGGTGGAGAGAAAATTGTGTCTGAATATGTTCAGGCCAAATGCGGCTACTTTATAGAAGTAGCTTGTTTGTACTCTAAACTATTACAATGGAAGAACAGGTACAGGCAAGTGAAAAAAAGATATACCTCTTATTTTCAGCAAAATAGCTAAGATGAAAAAAATCAACAAAAAGAATTACATATTGAAAATAGTATATTGTTCTTAATTTAAATCTTAGTGATTCCCATTTCCTAAGTGAACACAGGTGAACCTTAAAAATGTGGGGTAAAACTTACTGAGAGCATCATATTCACCAAAAGCCTCAACATAATTACAAAAAGTAGACAATTTAATAACAGGACAAAACAGCTCATTTGAATATCTACTCATTAAGGCATGATTTTATTTGTATACATCACTTTTCGATACTTTTGACAATCTATTAGCACAATGATTATCAAGTAAAACTGTTATCCCAAAAGTTATTTTCCATAACATTCATATTCTGTATGAATTGGTATAAAGTGAAAATATGTAGATATTTACATAAAGTATTTTATTCTGTTTTCAATTGTTAGTTCTCTCCAAATGTTTGCAGCAATAGTTTTAAGTTTTAGACAGGAATGAAGCCCGGAAAAATGCCCAAACCTTTGGATTATACAGGATGAACGTTAAGTCACTGAGGAAGCCAAGAGTCTTATTCAAAGTTTGTATCTACGTAGGGTTTATCAACAGTGGCAGTACTGACATTTTGGGCTGGATATTCTTTGTTGTGGAGAGCTATGCTGGGCATTATAAGATGCTTTAATAGCATTTCTGACCTTCACCCACTAGACACCAGTAGCATCCCCCCTTCCAACAGCTATAACAACCCAAACTGTCTTCAGATGTTGCTGAATGTCCTATGGGAAGGTGAGCAGAATTACTGTCAGCTGAGAACCACTGATCTAGAGGCTGCAGTTTGTTCATTCATTTATTATTTTTTGGAGATAGGGTCTTGCTCTGTCACCTAAGCTGGAGTATAGTGGTGCGGTCTCAGCTCTCTGCAGACTTGACCTTTCAGGCTCAAGGGATCCGCCCAGCTCAGTGTCCCAAGTAGCTGGGACTACAGATGCACACCACCATACCCAGCTAATCTTTAAAAAAAATGTTTTTTTTTTGTAAAGATGGTGGTTCCCCTATGTTGTCCAGGCTGGTCTTCAACTCCTGGGCTCAAGCCATCCTTTTGCCTCAGCTTCCCAAAATGCTGGGATTAAGGGCATGAACCACCATGCCTAGTCTAGAAGTTTTAGTTTAAATCCTGTGGGTTAGTGTTTATAATCCAAATAACAAACAATATCTGACAACTAATATTCTACCCAATTCAAGGATAATATCTGAACACGTATTCTAAGAAAATGAAAAACCATCCTAAGAGAACTTACATTTGAGTCAAACGGCCATAATAGTATTATTTAAGTATACATTTTTCAGATAGCTAAAAGTTGGGATTCAGTGTAACAGTTTACGCTGATAAAAATATTCCTTAGAAACATATTTCTCCCGGCAAATTACTTACTGAAGAGACAGAGTACAGCTATTAAGAAACAGCTTAGCTTTGGGTAAATAACAATGGTTGCTTATTTTTGGTTGTTTGTTCCTCTCTCTCCAAACAAAATGAAAGATACAGCTATGATTTCCTCTTACTCTAATAAAGTTGACAAGTTTTTTTTTTTTTTTTTTTAAGACAGGATATTTACGAAGCAAAATAGTTACATCTCAAATCCTACATAACATTCAATCTTAAGATTATTATACTGTATTGCTTTTTTTAAAACCAGTTACCATATTATCAGATTAGCATTATTGAATCAACAGGCTATTAACAGGCCTTTACTTGTCCTTTGACTATTAAGACTACTGTGGTATCACAATAACAACCTGGGACTTTTCTTGTTGCTCTGTTCTTTGATGTCCTTTGCCTGCCCTACCACTTGCTACCATTTCCATTCTTCCTTCTTCATTTGTGCCATCTCCTATGTAATCTGTAGACTGACAGTCTGTGCCTAAAGGATTCCTCCTTATTTTTTCAGAAAACTTACATAACTCATGTAAAATCATAGAATATAGTTTTAATTTAGGGCAATAAGCTCAATAAATTTCAGAAATAATTTTAAAACATCAACCTGAATTTAAAGTCATATCGAGGTTCAATCCAAATCACAAATAGTGACTGGCACAATCACAGACAAAAAATGTTTCAAGTTGCTACAATACTATTACCTGACGCTGACAAAATTTTACATATTCCCAGTGTTATCTCTATTTGCTGTCGCTTAAAGCATATGAACCAAGGTCCTAAAAGCTTTTTTCCCCCCACTGTTATTTACTACAAACTTCCTATGTTTTAAATTACATTCCTACTATATAAAACACACTAAGCAACTGTGGAAAAGATCAAGTACGGTTTTTAAGAGTTACACAAAAAGAGCAAACATGCTCCAAGAGTGCATTTACCATATCAACAGCTTAAATCTTAATTTATGGAACACTTTCTTGAGTGGCAAACCAGGACATTATGATCCAGTTATACCATTCTTTGAGAATCAATTTACAGAAATACAGCTTAAAAATCTAAGAGGAATAGAATAGGTATGATGCCCTTTATCCTTATTCAAATGTAATCCAAATTTTAGCAAGTATAAACTACAAAAAACTCAAACAGTACATAGCTATAACAAAGTTTTGTTGTCCTAGTAAAGCCTCAATTATTCTTCTATTTTTACGTATAATTACTATGAAGGAGAGTTTCAATGATTCTTACGGCATATGAGTGTTTGCATAAAAATTAAATGGCCTAAAATTACTGGGGTTTAAGTTTTTATCTTGATCATATTTTTATTTTCTACATCTTTTATTATACTATACTCTAAATTACTGTTATCTTCCTTTAATACATTTTACTCTAATTTGATCTTTGTAAGCTACCAGAGGCCAAGAAACTAAACCATCAAGGTTAGTATCTTTCTAAAATAAAACAGAAAGAGTAATTTGTTCGTAGTTGGACTTCTTGATAACTATTTCTGGTTGGTTAGAGGTTGCTTCCTTGCTGCTCCCCACCACCTCCACCCTACTTGGGGATATTGAATACCTTTGGAAAACTGAGGTATTAACAAAAAAACTAAAATTTCTTTTGATATTATAGCATAGGCTCATTTTACAGACTAAGAGACTAGAATCCAAGTAGTTTATGTGATAAGCTTAAGAGAAGTACATTGGAAAAAAGAGATGGCTAGGCAACAACTCAGACCTAGGTTAATTAAATCTCCAAATTACAAAATAATTAAAAAAAAAACAACAAAACTTTGCTATTATTTATTTTGAGACAAGGTCTCACTTTGTCACCCAGGCTGGAGTGCAGTGGTACAATGTTGGCTCACTGCAACCTCTGCCTCCTGGGTTCAAGCAATCCTCCTACCTCAGCCTCCTGAGAGTAGCTGGGACTACAGGAGTGTGTAACCAAGCCCAGCTAATTTTTGTATTTTCTGTAGAGACATAGTTTCACCATGTTGCCTAAGCTGGTCTCGAACTCTTGGGTTCAAGTGATCTGCCTGCCTCAGCCTTCCAAAGTGCTGGGATTATATGTATGAGCTAACGTGCCCAGCCTGGTTATTCAAATTTTAGATTTTGTAATGTGAAGACAAAAACATGAAATTGAAAACTTTGACAAAATTAAAGTTGTGCTAATAGTCGTAGCTTTTGAGGAGTTTACAAAAATATTCCTGAGGCACCAATCATTAATACAACTTTTTAGTAAAAACATTAACCATTCTTCTGCCCCTGAATGGAGCAAAAGCACCCCTAATTTATAAGTCATAGTTACCCAAGAAATGCTATACAGAGCTAATAAAACTCTACTTGTATGGACTTATAGTTATTACAACAGGACCAAGGCTCCCAAAGTAGATATATATAAAAGGAAATGTACAATTATAAAAAACACAATGGTCAATCATAACTAAAACTTTGTGAGGGCATGTATGTGTCTTTAAGGACAAGAAACAAGGTTTAGTCACCTTTATATTACTTACAGCATCTCAGCATAGTGCCTTTAAAAGGAATTCATTTGAATGGCCAATTAATGAAATTTTAATGGATTCAAGTAATAAAATGCCTACTTGAAAATTTGCTAAGCCAATATATTAACACTGAAAATTTTACTCTTAGGAAATTCTAAAAAATTTGGTTCTTTTAAATCTTAAAAATAAATGTTTACTTTTACTAAATTTAGATTACTTTTGCTGTTAATCACTATTACTGGCCAAAGAGTCAACATGTTTTATTCCAAGTAATGATTTAGGTCTTGGATGTTGATACTATGATGCTGTTTCCAATTTCTCAGCCTCCCAAATCAGTTTTTAAGATAGATGTTATTCAATAAAAGAGAAGGTAATAAAAAATCACATTTTTACTTACCATCAAATGCTTTATATTGCCAGTTAGGAGTATGAGATTTTCATAAGCGACTTAAAAAAAAAAAAAATCCATAGAAACCATTGCCACTTTCCCTCAGTTTTAATTGGGCACTCACTATTACTTCTACTGTAGTCCAGTCCCTGTTTCTTATTCCTAACAGGTGAGTTTCTAAGGTTCTTATCTGTAAATTTAATTGAGTCAAACTGAATCTCTTAACTTGGAACATTTACCTTGGTATTATTTGGGAAGAAATGTTTTCTAAACAACTGTAAAGATCACAATAAAAAGGTTCAGATTATCATGTGGACAAATTGGCTTTAGCATCCCATATACTTCAGAAGCACAAATGTAATATAAACTTGACAATTTATAAATTATTTACTCCCTTGGGGCAATATTACATTAACTTCCTTTATTACTGAATTATGTACAGAGATGCTGTACAGAGAAAAAAAAAATCCTCAGAAGGGTTAAAATGCAGTGTATTTTGATGAATCTTTGCATAAATGTAAAACTCTGATTATCCCAGGATGACGGTAAAAGATGATTAAGCAAAAGATACACGTTAAGTATAATTTCCTGCAAATTGGTATCATCATCAAATTTAGCATTATATAGGGACACAGCTTTTTATCCATAATTAACCAAACCAAGTCCCAGAATATGAAAGTCAGTAAAACAGTTCAATTTGATTTAAAAAACACACAAAATCCTTTAATGCCACATTCTATAAATTCAAATCTTGTTTAGAAATACATCTGCAATTAATTCCCTCAACATTAATTTTTGAACAAGTTTAGGTTGAAGTATTGCAAATATACTGTGCGTGGTAATAAAAGATACTAAAAAAGGTTATCCTAGAATGATACTGATTTACCTTGTATGCTACAAATGTCTAAAAGTAATAATTTTTAAAAGCAATTATAAGAATAAAGACTAAAATGGAAACAGAGGCTAATATTTTATAAGTTTGTTACTAGGAACATCCAGTCACCCTAACAAAACTTTTAGCATCAAATCAAAATTCCCTACTTATTTCAGTCATTTCTGCATCACAAAATAGTTTTGCTTCTATTATTATGCTTCGCTGATTCCCTATGGAACACAGGAAAAGAAGATACCCTAGAATCAAACAGGAACTTGACAAAGCCATGGTTTTACCCTTTTTTTTTTTCCCCAAAAAATTCTGAATTTTGAGGACAGGGAAAAAAAGATAGGGGATATTTCTACCCTGCTGGTAGAATATACTTTTACTTAAAGAAAACAGGGTTTCTAATAAAATCAGCTTGGCACAGGTACTTAATTTTACATCTCTTTAAAAGGACTTGCTCTGTAACAGTTGTGATACTTAAGAATGTAGTATCAAAGTTTCTTTCTTTCAGTAGTCGTGGTTCCACCAAGTCAGTCATTTTCAACGAAACAAAAACCAATGAGTAAAGGTTCAGTTAACCATCCGAAGTGTTACAAAGATTACATTAACTAGGTGCTTAGGTAAATCGAACACCAATTGTACCGATTTTTTCAGTTTTTAGTTATATATCAGAAAAGAATAACAACAAGAACAAAGGAAAAGGATAGATTATTAAAAGATAATACATTTCATTTAAAATGTTACCTTAAAGGGAAACACAAACAATGGATAAAATAGTTGCTATACCCCTGTCACACTGAAGCAGCACAGTAATATTGGTGTTTAATACATATTTCACTACGCCAATATTTACGTGCTGCTAGAGTGGAACAAGTATGTCAGTTCATCCAAACATAAAATGAACATCTGATGATGAAAACATAGTTTTGAATGAATTTCCTTAAATTTCTAGAGCAGCAAATAATGATTCGCATCTTGACTGTAGTATGTAAACCATGATGTGCTGCTACAGTACTTTAAGGCCTCAAAAATACAGGATCCATCCAACCTAGCTTTATAGAAAAAAAAGTAACAAGAATAAAATAATCTTGGAAGTCTTTAATAAACTTACCTGTAAAATTAAAAATCTATTATGGTCCAAGTCAATTCCATGGCTTCGAAGAAGATTTCCAACATCCTTAAATGTCTTTTTCTTTCCACTTATGTGATAGACAGAAGTATTATCTCTGTAGGCCGTTCTGGATACATAGAAATTACTGTTAGGAATGACTTCATAATCATCCCCTTCCTGTTTTGAGGAAAAACAAAACCAGAAAACAATTGTTGGTATTAAGTCATAGGCCTACTTCAAAATTCACTCATTTCATACTGAAACTAATTCTATGGATTAAAAACTTCAATTGAACACGCACACAAACTGCCAGTAGTTCTCAATAATAACTCGGCTTAGCAAAGAATTGATACTTTTCCATGTTGCTTGGTCTCTTTCTCAAAGATCACAAAAAACCAAGAAGCCAAACCAACCAGCCAACGAAAAAACCCACCTCCAAACAAGCCTAAAAACGTTTATGATTGAGAAGAGGTAGACAAGATTCCTACCATATTCAAAACCCACACAAATTATTAACATGTTGACAGATTTAAAAGCTGCAGCTTTTAAAATGATGATTCAAAGAAAAGGAAGGAAGGTAGTAACGGGGTGATACAGTTTAGTTTTTTTATGTGGGAGGGTAAAAAGTGTGCCATTCATTTAAAGTAAAAAGCATCACAAAATAACAACTAAATTCCCTAGGTTTTCTTTTAAACAAACAGATGCAAAAAAAAAAAAAACAATTGCAAATCTACTTTAACACTCACTTTCCCTTACCCTTAAAAATTCTGTCATACTGAAGCAATGGCTTCTAAAATTTAGATAAATCAAATGTAATTAACAGGCAATGGAATAAAATCTGATTTACCAGCAATCTATTTTCCAACCCAACTTGTACAACAGAAAGCACAAAAGAAACCAAATTAAAATAGATGATTCTGTGTAATTAAAGCACTTTGTACTTTTTTTAAAAAAAGGAAAACAAAATTCAAAAGCCAAATCACCTCCCAATTTCATTGTGTAGTTTTCTATATTGTTAGGTTCCATCGAGTCATTTTTGAACAATCAATTTCCTACATTAATTATTAAACAGAAGCGAAAGTATCAACAGGTAAATAATCTAGACATTTTAGCTGTAATTGTCTCTATTTCTAGAAAACAAACATTAGCTTGCCCTTACCCATTTTAAAAGGACTTAATCACAGCAGTAGTCAAACTGAAGAAAGCTCCCTCATATCACAGATACTCAGGGGCCACTAACATTAAAGTTAAAATGCACTGAAATAATAAAGATGGTAAAACCAGCCAACTGCTATATTTTCAAGTTTAGCTAATTTATTCTAAAGCAACCAAAATATAACTTTAAAAATGAACCCAATATTTATAGTAAAATAATGCCTATTTAGTACTCAGGATCCTAAAACTGCTCAATGCTTTTATTCCAAAAAGGATTACTATGAACTATTTGTAATTCATTTCTTTAGCTAAAAAATTAATATTTTAAAAGGCACCACCACTCCCCCAAAATAAAATATGGTCAGAAGTAATGAAACCAATATTTTCTGCTATAATTACATACAAATTTCTTGAAGTCAAAAATAATAAAATATGCAATGCATTTAAGTCCATTTGCCTTGCTTGAACTTGTCAATAACAGTAAAAATCCCTTACCTTATCAATTATCTTTTGAAAATGAACTTCTACTGTACAACTCTGAATGTCCTTGTGTTCATCAGAATTATGTATTAATACTGAGAGTTTTTTAGATCTTATTTTTTGTGCTCGATAGCCAAACACAAAAAGCATAGAATCAATAACATTGGATTTCCCACTGCCATTTGGCCCGATAATACAGGAAAAGCGCTGCATTAAAAAAAAAACAAAAACAAAACAAGCAAAGGTTCATAAGGTCAAGCTAATACTACTGATTTTAACTTAAACTGTTAGGTTTTTTTTTTTACTTTACTTGCAGTTAAAACTGCAAGTATTTAAAAGTTTTTATTGCTAATCACGGACATACAACTTGAGTTTTCTTACATCAAGTTCTCCTCTCTTAAAAGTTTCAACATTTAATAAGAATGCTCTAATTCTAACGCAGACGTTTTAGAAAACTCATTTTATAGTTAAATTATCTAAGGGTTCCAAGGAAGGCTTTACGAAAAAAAATTATCTAAGGGAAAATACTATTTCAAACAAAAACACCGACTCCATTCAATGGAAAACTTTACAGCTAGAGGTACCAAAGATAACCAGACAAACAAAAGATAATTTAAGTGTTAAAATCATATGAAACGTGTGTGCGAGAGAGAGAGAGAGAGAGAGAGAGAGAGAGAGAGAGAGAGAGACAGACAGAGAGAAAGAGAAAGAATGGCTATCAGGATAAATAGGGAGTGAATTTTAGGATAGTTACAAAACTGAAACATCTTGTAAAGACGTTATTACCTTACAAGTTATTTAAAAGTTATAAAATAGTTATTTCCATACAAATACCTTATGGAAAGGTCCCAGAATTTTCTCCCCAGCATAGGATTTGAAGTTCTGGTTTACAATATGAGTTATCATAAGCCGAGGAGCTCCAGCTTCATTGGTCATTGCTGGAGGCGGGGGAGGAGGAATACTATTCAAAATCTCTTCTAAACTTCTATTATCAAGCTCCTCACTTGCAGTCTCTAAGTCAGTGAAAGGAAAGGAAAAGGAAGGCAAACGGGAGAAAAGCCTACATTAGTGCAATTAGTTCGGAGAACTAATGACTGCCCATCTTTAAAGTAGGGGATGGAGGGATGTTATTTATGAAACTTAGGAGTCTGTATTTTCCACTTAAATCTGTTATTATCTTAAACTCATGGGGGCGACTAAACCTTCAGCTTGATTTTATTAAAAAAGAAATTCTTGAAAGAAATGCCACCAGTCACAAAATTCTATATACCTATACCTCTTAAGAGTCAAAACACTACATCATAGAGCAAATCTGGGAAAGCCGTAACAAGCTATTTCCTGCTGTCTATCCTAAACAGGAGGTTAAATCCTAAGGCTCTAGATCCAATTATCCGTACCGCTGAGCACCTGGAACCTTCATTTTGGAAACTCATGAACTTCAGCGACACTGCCACGAGAGTTTAATAATGTCACCCAACTCCTGGACTCACAAAAGCTACAGTGGTTTCAAATAAATTATCGTCTTTTCTTTAAAGGCAATCTAAGACCACGGAGGTGAGGTTAGGGTCAAGAAACTTTTCATCATGCTCACAGTCATATTGATTGTCTCTGGGAAAAAAATCCACTTGCTCTTGACTGACCGTCTCGATTTTAGCGGAAATACAATAAAGATGTCTGTACCATTCCACAGGTCACAAACAAAAATTCACAACTGAACCCATTTGCTCGCCCCCATCCCTTCCAGCGCCGTTACACCAAAATTGCACGGGAGTCTTATCTCAAAATTGCCAAATGGCTCTCCTAAGCCTCTACGGGACCGACACCCGATCTTCAGACTTCAAACCCGTAGCCTTTAGCCCGCGCTCAACAACCCCAGCCAGCCTCGGGCTGGGCGCGTAAGCCTGCCAGTCCCCCAGCGCGCGTTCCTGCGGAGTCGCGGCGGGTCACTCACCTGCGGCAGTGGCTGGGCTCTCCGCGCGGCCGGACGGCGGCTGAGGCTCCGCGTCGCTGCTGGCGCCGTCAGGGGACGGCGGCGGCCCTTCCTCTCTGCGCCGGGCAGTGGAGGGCTGGGTGCCTTTACGGGGCATGGTTGCTGGGGCCGAGGGAGAGCCGGGAGCAAGTGAGCCCGCGGGCCGCTACACCGCGCCCGCCCCTCCCGGGGAAACCTCGGTCCACCGGCTTCCATGAGCCCCGCTTAACACCCCGCTCAGAGGCAGTGGGAGTTCGGGAAGGGAGCCATCGAAAAACACCAGTGGCAAGAAGGCAGGACTGGTTTCTTAACAAGACCTATATAAGTGGGAAAAACTAGAGGTGCCTGAGGATCAATCAAGGACTGAGCAACTGCTTATTTACTTTTTTAAAAGCTCTCCACCCGTCCGCCCATAGTATAAGCGTGTAATACTCGCTAACGCATTTCTAACGGAGGAACTCCCATATGCCGGCATTTCCGGACATTCCCACGCTCTCGGCGCCAGGGAGGCAAGCGCACCGACGTGGATAAACGAGTCCGTGTCAGGGTTAGGATCCCGTGGCTAGCAACTCTCTCTAGGACGGTGAGGACTTAACTGGCGACTTGCCGCCCGCTTTCGTCTGCCCGCCCTTTAGCTCCCGGTGCCGTTGACGGCCCGAAGCATAACGAGATTTCCCTTCTCTCCGCGGACCGACCGCTAAGGGCGAAGGCTGGAACCAACCACTAGCAACTTCAAGTCGGACGCTGGCAGCGCCTGCTAATTTTGGGGTGGCAAGAGTTTCTCTCCAGCTCCCCGGGCGGAGTCCCATTGGACAGTAAAACATGAAAGGTCACCAGCGAAGGCTGAGACCCGGTGACTAGTCCCTTGGCAGAAGAGAGGGGTAGGGGGAGACGCCCTTTTCCAGATAGAGACTAGGATTTTTTAAAGAAGAGATATGCGAGGCTCGGCGCCTCCCCAAGACGTCTGAGTAGCTTGGAAAAGTGGCGCCCGGGAGTTGCGCGCGAGAGCCCGGGCCGCCGGGGAGCGGCCGAGGGGGGAGGGGTGACAGCAAGAGAAATCTCCCAGCGGCAGCCTCAGCCCGGACTTCGTCGCTCCGGCTCAAGGCCTCTATTTTCCAGGCGCTCGCGGACAAGGCAGGAAGTAAGAGCGTGACAACCCTACCAGGAAGAGAAGTACTTTACCTGCGGGACAGTCCGCTCAGACCAAGGCTAGAGACGGTTGTGTAGTACCCACCTCCCCGATCCTACCGGTGTTTCGGCTCCGGGTCCTTCACTCGAAAATGGCGCCTAAAATACAAACTCGAACGGAAATTCGTTACAAATGCGCGCAATGATTTCTGGGATCCACTAATTTGAAAAAAAGTGCGGCGATTACCACCGCCATCTTATGGTCGCTCCTGCGCATGCGCGAGCTCCTGGCGGGACCTACGCGGTAGAAGTTTCTACTAAGTGAAAAGGAAAAGCGAGGGATTGTTTTCTCTGTGGTCTACAACAGCAGCACTATTATTAAAAATATTTGGATAAACAACCTGGCAAGTTTTGAAAAATATTTTTTTGGAAAGTGTAGGGTTCCGCTCACAGCAGGAGGCGGGCCTCAGTGGTCCAGAAACCCCTCTACAGAAGTGGGCGGGCTCACCGAGAGGCGGGGTCTGTGGCCCACTCGGATGACGTGCCGCGTAGAAGTATCGCGGGAAGAGGAAGGGAGCGTAACTCTTAAGAAGTCACTATGGTGACTGGGAGGTTGGGAAGCTTCTTGGTAACTGGTACCAGGTATTTGAGAGCAACCGCCACCGGTTTCCTGGAACTTGAGGTAAATCTCTTCACCTCTGGACCTGGTGGGAAAAGGGTTTGGAAGTTGTAGGGGTCACTAGATCCCATCTTTCCTGTTTTGAAGGTGTGTGCTTCGTGGAGCATCATTTTTTGTCTCCCTGGCGGCAGCGGGGCTCTGGGTGTAGCTTTTGGGATGAGAAGGAGGAAGCCCTGAAATTGAAGGGAGTAGAGAGACAACTAGAAGAAGACCTGCATTAGTGATAGCTTAGTCCACATGTGAATAGCGCAATAACGATTTTCGAGTTACTGGTTTTTAGATGATTGGTGTTACTAGTGAAAGGTTTCGGACTTTTAAAATAGTTTGACTAAAAGGCTCTTTAATGGAAAAAACGACTCGCCAGTGTTCTGGTTATTTTTATGAGGAAATTATCTATCAGCAAATATTCCCTAAGTAGCTTTTGTATACGTTGCACTGGATAAGACATAATTAGGATTAGTAAGCAAGTTTGGCAGTTCCTGTTCCCCGAGAACTTAGTTTTAGTGGGTTTTTAACCTGAGGTCTGTGGATCTGGTGGTAGGTGATTGGGCTTCACAGTTCATAACTCACGTAACATTGTATACATAATTCTGTGTGCATTTTTTTGGGAAGTTAGTTTTCCTACAATTTTAATCAGAATCTCATACTTGCTCCTAATTCCCTACATTGTTAAAGAGCCACCAGCTCATTTGACTATCTCCAGTATTCATGCAACAACTCTTAAGTACTTGATATTGAGAACTAATAGCCTCATTTTTTTTTTCTTCAACTTTTGCTTACTTAGGGTCTGGCATGTTAAAGCACCAAAAAATCTGCCTTCTGAATGAATTTACGTGATCACTCTAAATATATTATGGTTCTTCTCTCGAAGAGCATGAAGTCAGGTTCAGTGATTCTCAAAAAGGCGTGGAGAGCCACCGCCCTCCCAACCAATTGTAAGAATTTGGTGAGGTTGGGAGACTGGTGTGTTTTAAATAAGCATAGACTCAATATCGTGATATATCTTTATGTTTGAAGTTAAAAACTATTGTTTTCATAAACTATAGAAAATAAAGCTTAATGAGAAAAAGTTTTTGACTGGTAAGCATACCAAGAACATATAAGGATTATCTTTGAGAGCTTCTGGAATTTTTGCATTTCCAAAGGTTGTAAAACACTACAAAACCTGAGTTGGAGAGGTATCAACTATGCGGATCACCTGAGGTTGGGAATTCGAGACCAGCCTGGCCAACATGGAGAAACCCCGTCTCTACTAAAAATAAAAAATTAGCCGGACACGATGGAGCATGCCTGTAATCCCAGCTACTAGGGAGGCTGAGGCAGGAGAATTGCTTGACCCGGGAGGTGGAGGTTGCGGTGAGCCGAGATAGTGCTTTTGCACTCCAGCCTGGGCAACAAAAGCGAAACTGCGTCCCCACCCCCCCCCCCCAAAAAAAAAAAGACCAAATTGAGTTGTGTGTTTGGGGGAACAGAGCACAATGTAGTGGAAAGATGTAATATAGAAAACAGAAGCGTAAGTTCCGTCATTTTTTAGGTATATGCTTGACAGTTTCCTCCTTTTGTCAGTCTTGAGAGTATTTATTTATGAAACTAGCATGTAATACCTGTCTCATCATACTGTTTATGACTGTTCATCTAGCACATATTCCATAAGGATTTGATTTTGCTGTGTTTATGACACTGAACTTATTAAAGTATGCTAAGGATGAATACTGGGATATCAAGTTAGAGGAAGGGTAGCTTCTGAAGGATCTTGAAAACCAAGTCAAGGATGTTAGATACGATATGGAGGAAACGGCTTTTAGAACAATTCTGAGCCAAGGAATGACTTGGTAAATATAGGAAGAATAATTAACAGTAGTTATGTGGGATGTGTTAATGGGGAAAGAAGATGAGATCAGTCTAGGCTTTAGTTAAGATTGTTACTATATAACAATAAGTGAGAAGTGCCTACACAGTAGGACAGAAAAAAATCTGGAGTCATTTTGGGGGAAAAATCTATAGCTTTTGTAAATCGTCATGGTTCAGAGTATAAACCCTTGAAGTCAGTCATATACTATTCTTTGTGTATCCTTGAATTAGTGATAAGGTATAGGAAGAACGATAAGTCACAGAAACATAGTTTTGATAAATAAACTGACCGATGGCCTTAAATTTAATTGAACCTAACTATTGCCCACTCAGAAATTTTGAAAAGGGGCATAAACCAGGTTGTATAATGAGAAAACATAACAAACAGCTACAGAGTGACTTAAATCTGGAGATTTATATATACCACAAAAATAAGACATTCAGAATAAGTATAAATTTTGAGAAGATATTAGAGTCACAAGAAATAAAGACAATATTGTTGCCAATATTTTGGACATGTCTCATGAAATTAACAGAGTTTAATTACAAAGAGAAGCTGGCCTACCTGGAAGAGACTGGGTTACAATCATTTTGGAAAGTATTGCTGTAACCAGGTCTTATCTTCCTAGTTTAAAATAATCTGCCAGTAATCTCTATTTGCAATTTCAGGCAGTCTTAGAAGGAAAACCTCACTTTTTACATTAGAAAAAAATTATACCCCACAGGAAGGAATACGTTCAAAGAGAAAAATTGGAATTACAATTACAGTCTTCATTTTCAATTCTTGCACTTAAGCAAGGTTTTTTCATCATTTTAATAATACGTGTTTTGTTTGCCTTCTCATGTCATAACATTTCAGAAAGGCTGAAATTAGATTTCTGAGTAAATATTTTAAAAGATTAAGTTTGTAATTGTAAATATTTAGATAAATTAGATATTAACTAATATGATTTTATATAAGTATTGTATAAATATTTAGATAATATTGTTCAAGATTAATAGATATAGACACAGTGCAGATAGAAGTGAATATTCCTCCTGATAACATAAGCCCCTTGGTATATTAATGTTACAGAAACACATAACTTATCACCAAAAACCCAGGAAGCTAGAAGGCAGAACAGCTCTTCTTTGGATATATTATATTGAAAGATAAGTATGTTTTTTTCTGCAGGTTGGAATTCTGGAAAGGTATATTCAACAAGCAGTAGAGGTACAGAGTATGGCTTAAGAGAGAAAATAAAACGGGTAGTGTTATAAGAATAATTGGAACACTAAAATAGGTTAGGTTTTTTTTTTTTTCAAATAGCATACTGTTTTTTTTTAAATTTTATTTTTTTAATTTTTTTATTATTACACCTTTTACAGTCTAGGGTAACATGTTTGCGGCATAATGTGCAGGTTTGTTTATTGTAATTACCCTGTGCCATGTTGGTGTGCCTGCACCCATTCTCGTCAGCACTCCCATCCATTCTCTTATATCGTATACCCTGAATCCCCTCCTGCCCCCTTATGATGGCGCGCGCGGTGTGTGATGTTCCCCTTCCTGAGTCAAGTGATCTCATTGTCAGCTCCCACCTATGGGAGTGAGAACATCGTGGTGGTTTGTTTTCGGTTTTGCGGCCTTCTTTGCTGATAGTTTGCTAAGAATGAGCTTTCCAGCTGCATCCATGCTCCCCTACAAGAGGATGCAAACTCATCCTTTTTTATGGCTGCCCATAGTATTCCATGCGTGTATATGTGCCACATTTTCTTAAATCCAGTCTGTCACAGATGGACATTGGGTTGGTGGGAGGCAAAATTTTTGCAATCTACTCAATTGACAAAGGGCTAATATCCAGCAATCTACAAAAGAACCAAACAAATATACAAGAAAAAAACAAACAACCCCATCAAAAAGTGGCAAAGGATATGAACAGACCATTTCTCAAAAGAAGACATTCATTACAGCCCAACAGACACAGAGTGAAAAAAATGCTGATCATCACCTCGCCATCAGGAGGAATGCCAAATCCAAAACACAATGAGATACCATCTCACACCAAGTTAGTAATGGCAATCATTAAAAAGTTGGAACACAACAGGGCTGGAAGAGGATGGAAAATAGGAACAATTTTTACAGTGTTGGTGGATTGTGAAACTAGCTTCAACCATTATGCGAAAACAGTATGCGCAAATTTCCTCAAGGGATCTAGAACTTAGATGCTACCATATGACCCAGCCATCCCACTACTGGCGTTATATACCAAAGGATATAAATTCATGCCTGCATTATAATGACACATGCACACGTATGTTTATGCGGCACTATTCACAATAGCCAAAGCTTCCGAATCAACCCAAATAGCGATTAGGCTTTTTAAGATTGGTAAGTGCGGAGAGAAGCTTAGCACCAGACCAAGCGATATTAAGAAAATGTTCATTTTAGCAATGTAGAAGGAATAACTTACAGCAATATCTAGGATAGGGCACCCTCTTTTTTTTTTTTTTTGAGACGCGAGTCTGGCTCTGCCGCCCAGGCTGCGAGCTGCCGGGGGCCGGATCTCAGCCTCACGCCCAAGCTCCGCCCTCCCAGGTTCACGCCATTCTTCCTGTCTTTCATCCGCCTCCCAAGTTAGCTGCGGGACTACAGGCGCCCGCCCTCGTCGCCCCGCTAGTTTTTTGTATCTTTAGCTAGGAGACGGGGCTTTCACTGTATTTAGCCCAGGGTATGGTCTCATCTCCTGACCTTGTGATCCGCCCGTCTCGGCCTCCCAAAGTGCTGGGATTACAGGCTTGAGCCACTGCGCCCGGCCTAGGATAGGACCCTCTTGATTACAAGTGACAGAAAACCCAATCCAAATTGTCTTGAGAAAAAACAAATATTGTCTCCTATAACTAAAAAGTCAGGTGACTATAACTGGATTGAGGGTTCAGACAAAGACACAAGGGTTTGGTTTCCTTCCTTGCTTTGAACTCCACTGTGTTGTCAGTATTTTCAGGTTCCGTATGATAGTCTCTAGCACCTTTAGGCTCTCCCCTTGCTGTGGTAAGATAGCTACAGCAATTCCAGCCTCATATCTTCTAAAATTAAAATCCAAGGGGGAATGAGAGTTTCTCTTCCCCAGCATTGATTTGAATAAAAGTCCTGGGCCACCTGTGAAACAGTCTGTGCAAAGGGAATGGAATGCTCTAATTGGCTTAAGTCTGGGCCTCATGCCACATGGGCTAACAGTGAGGAAGTGGTTGTTGCAAAGAGAAATTCTTTTTAGGTAGGAAAAGAATGAACATATATATGCAGGGTGAAAAAACAACTTTCACTGGAAATACATTTATTAAGTACTTACTATATATTGGGTACTCTACCGGACACTTTACATACTTTATCTCATTTAGTCATCATAACTAATTTGTCAGGTAGGTATTATTATCCTCATTTTACATAAGAAAGAAAACAAAGTATAGTATCTTCGTGAAGATAAGCCACGAGAGTGAGTGAAGATAAGGTGAGAGTTTTAATAAGAAGGGATTCATGTGTGGAGAATGGTGATCTTATAAAAATATCATTTATTAGGGTTTTGTAGAAATGCAGAAATGCATAAAAATTGCGTAATCCCTTTCACTCAGATAATCCTATATTAAATATATAAATGGATAGATTAAAAGTACTGTGAGCATTGTTAAAACTTCAAACAGAACAGAAATATATAAAATTAGAATTTAAAGCTTTCCTTCTCATCCCAGTGCCCCCACTCTTTTAGAGGTCTCCATTATTAAGTGTCTTGCATATCTTCCCAGAAAAATGTTTTGGTATCCACCAGCTTAAATGTATCTCATTTTTTCTTTTCACAAAAGGAATTGAATTATATAATACAGCTGTATATCTTGCTTTTGTCATTTAACATAGACATCTTTCTGTATCAACATGTACAAGTTCGTCTCATTTTTAAAATAGTTTTTTTTTTTTTCTTTTTTGAGATGGAGTCTCACTCTGTCACCCAGGCTGGAGTGTAGTGACAATATCAGCTCACTGCAACCTCCACCTCCCGGGTTCAAGTGCTTCTCTTGCCTCAGCCTCCCGAGTAGCTGGGATTACAGGCGCCTGCCACCACACCCAGCTAATTTTCGTTTTTTTGTTTGTTTGTTTGTTTTTGTTTTTGTAGAGATGGGGTTTCACTATGTTGGCTAGGCTGGTCTCAAACTCCTGACCTCAAGTGATCCACCCACCTCAGCCTCCCAATATGCTGGGATTACAGCTGTGAGCCACCGTGTCCAGCCAAAAATAATGTTAAAACATAACCTTCAACTATATCAGCTATGCGATTTTTTAAAAATGTTAGTGGAATTAAAAGTATGAATTAAAGGTGACTACATATTTTTAAATTTGTGAATCACACAGTTTAGTGGTTAGAATTTATTAGACCACCCCACAGAAGAATTATAAGTATAGCCAATAAGAATAATACTGAAGTATGGCTATTAATCATAGCTAGAATTTCAAGGAAACGTAAATACCACAGCATTTAGCAAATGCATACAGGAATTGAGATGGGGTGGGAGTTGAAGGTCTTTACTAATTAAACCACGGTTGTCCAACCCACGGCCCGTGGGCCACATGTGACCCAGGACAGCCTTGAATGCAGCCCAACACAAATTTGTAAACTTCCTTAAAACATTATGAGATTTTTTGTGATTTTTTTTCTTTAGCTCATCAGCTATCATTAATGTTAGTGTATTTTATGTGTGGCCCAAGACAATTCTTCCTCCAGTGTGGCCTAGGGAAGCCGAAAGATTGGACACCCCTAATAAAGTAAACTACTGTACTGTTTCCTGTGGTTAAGCCTTTGAGTCTGTGCCTGGAAATGGTGAGCCTGCTTCTCTCTCTTTTCTACCATGCAAGAGATCTCAGCTCAAGTCTGCAAGTTCTGTGATGGCACCAATCTGAATAAAAGGCTTGCCTTTCCCCTTTCTCCTTTCTCTATTGGAGAAGAGATACAGGAGTCTGGTCAGAGCTATCAATTTAGGGGACTGTTGATAAAATCTGTACTTCTTTTAATAGGACCTTGGTTAGTGATAAGCCAGCCTCCTGTCTCTATTAACTAGTATGCAAGTGACCTAAAGAAAACGTGGTATAAATATGCTTGTGATCTAGCTCTTGAATTTCTTATCCATCCTTCACATTCTTGTTCACTACTAGAGATATTTCTGCCACTTCTTATCTACAGGTATGTTCTTGTTAACAAGTCATGGTCTCCCTGTTTATCACCTAAAATTTTTCTTATTGTTAATACTTTTACCTCTTAGTTTTATTTCCTAAATCTAATTCTTTTATTTTCTTTTTTAAAAACCATCTGTTTCACAGTTCAGTGACATTAAGTATATCCACAATTGTGCCACTGTCACATGCATTCATTCATCTATCCATCCACAGAACTCTTTTTCATCTTGCAGAACTGAAACTATACCCATTGAACAATAACTCCCTATTCTCCATTCCCCTAGCCCCTGGCAGCCATAATTCTACTTTTTGTTTCTATGAATTTGACTACTTTAGGTACCTTATATAAGTGGAATCATGCAGTATTTGTCTTTTTTCACTAGCTTTTTTCAATTAGCATAATGCTTACTTAGGTCTAACTCTTAATTATATTTTCCTGATTTTAACTTTTCCATATTATAAACACATATATCCACACAGGGATGTAAAATCTATAAACATTTAAATTTCTAATTTTTGATAGTACTTACAGAGTTCTGTAATGAATAGATTTGAATATACAGTCTCAGACTATGATGGTTTGACATGATTTATATTGACTTTATGATGGTGAGAAAGGGAAGCACTTTTCAGTAGAAACTCTTTAAATTTTGAATTTTGATCCTTTTTTGGGCTAGCGATACATGATATGATGCTCTCTTGGGATGCCTGGCAGTGGGCAGCCTGCCACAACTCCCAGTCAACCACATGATCATGGCGTAAACAACTGATAAGCTATAGTATGCAACTACAGGCTAATGTGAGTGTTCTAAGCATATTTAAGGTAGACTAAACTAAGCTATGATGTTTGGTATGTTGCGTGTGTTAAATGTATTTTTGACTTAATGATATTTTCAACTTATGATGGGTTTCTTGAATGTAACCCCTTTGTAAATTGTTGAGGAGCATCTGTGTATCTTGGTGTACATTCGTATGTATAGAGTGAATTCCTATGACTAGGAATTACTCCCAGTGTATATTGTTTATATGATACTTCCTTTGCATCAGTAGCTTCTAATTTAAAATATGGCATAGATCGTAGATTTGGCAGAGCCTTAGTTTTATTAATATTTACCTGTGTTTCAGCTATAAGGAAGTGTAGAGAGGAAATAATTTGTTTTGTATAATGGGAAGAAGGACTCATAAGACATGGAATTCCCCAAACTTAGGAAATGTAGCACCAATTGACCTACCCTTCAATAATGTATGGAAGTATCTGTTTCTCTGTACTGGCCAACTGGGTTTTGGGTATTTTGCGTTTGGCCACTCGAAGAACAGAACAATGTATCTGGTTGTTTTAATTTTCATTTCTATAATTATAATTGAGGCTGGGCATTGCTTCTTGTTTCTGATTGCTCATAACCATCTTTATGTTTCTACGAACTATGGATCTGTACATTTTTTAAAATAAAAGGTAACCTATTATCAGTGCCCTTGATCAAATGATTTCTAAGGGGACTGTGGTCTCTTATTTTCCTCTGTTTCCACGATATTGCTAATCTATCCCTGTCCACTGGGTCCTTTGCTTCCAAACTTGTTGTTTGCTTCCAAACATGCTAAGGTGTACCCTAATTTAAAAGGCCTTCATAGCTATAGCTGTATTTCCTTTAACCCCTATACTTATATACTTTTTAACACACACACACGTATATATATATACAGCATATTAATACACACACACATACTACTACATCTATCTACACTTACAGATCTTTAACCTCTGCACTTATAAGCTATGCCTACTGGCTTCATATTTTCTCCATTTGTTCATTGGACAAACGTTTACTGAGCACTTACTGTAAGGAAGGCATGGTTCTAGTTGCAGGGGATTTTTGGGTGCACAAAACAGACCAAAATTTCTGCCCTTATGGAGCTTACATCTTAGAAAGCGGCAACGGTAAGTAAAATACATAATATGACAGACAGACGTAATAGGGTATACAGAGAAGGCGTTACTGAGAAGTGACTTTTGGGCAAAGATATAAAGAAGGAAAGGGGAGTAAGCCATACAACTCTCAGGGTATAGGGATTCCAGGCAGGGTACGGTAAGTACAAAGGCTCTGAGGCAGGAGCATGCTTGAAAGAAAAGCATAGATGTCATTGTGGCTGGAGCAGTTTTAGTGAAAGCGGAGAGAGAAGGAAGATATTGTCAGAGAAATAATGGGTATATTACTCAGGGCTCTCTAGAGTAAACAGAACCAACATGGGGTATATACAGGCATACCTCAGAGATATTGCAGGTTGGGTTCCTGACCACCACAATAAAGTTAATATTGCAATAAAGTAAGTCCCATTAAGTTTTTGGTTTCCCACTGCATATAAAAGTCATATTTACACCACATGGTAGTCTCTTAAGTGTGCAGTAGTAATATGTCTAAGAAAAGAATGTACATAGCTTAATGAAAAACTACTGTATTGCTAAAAAATGCTGATACTCATCTGAGACTTCGGTGAGTCATAATGTTATTGTTGGCTGAGGATGTTGCCTGGATGTCAATGGCTGCTGACTGATTAGGATGGTGGTTGCTGAAGGTTGGGGTGGCTGTGGCAGTTTCTTAAAACAATAAAGTTTTTTGCATTGATTGTTTCCTTCATGAAATATTTCTTTCTAGCATGTGATGCTGTTTGGTAGCATTTTACCCAGGGTAGAAATTCTTTCAAAATTGAAGTCAGTCCTCTTCAACTCTGCTGCTGCTTTATTAAATAAGTTTATGTAATATTCTAAATCTTTTGTTATTTCAACAGGGTTCATAGCATCTTCATCAGGGATAGATTCTATCTCAAGAAACTACTTTCTTTGTTCATCCATAAAAAGAAACCCCTCCTCTGTTGAAGTTTTATCATGAGATTACAGTAATTAAGTCACATTTTTGGGCTCCATTTCTAGTTCTCTTGCAATTTGTAAAGCAATATGTTATTTCTTAAACAATAAGACTTGAAAGCCAAAGTGACTTCTTCATTCATGGGCTGCAGAAAGGATGTTGTTGGTAGCAGGCATGGAAAAAACATTAATCTCTTTATACACCTCCATCTGAGCTCTTGGGTAATTAGGTACATTGTCAATGAACAGTAATCTTTTGAAAGGAATTTTTTTTTTTTTTCCTGAGGAGCGTGTCTCAAAAGTGGGCTTAAAATAGTCAGTAAACCATGCTGTGTACATATGTGCTATCATTCAGGCTTTGTTGTTCTATTTATAAAACACAGGCATAATTCTTAATGGCCATAGGGTTTTTGGAATGGTAAATGAACATTGGCTTCACCTTAAAGTCACCAGCTGCATTAGCACCTAACAAGAGAATCAGGATGTCATTTGAAGCTTTGAAGCCAGGCATTAACTTGTCCTTTCTAATTGTGAAAGTCTTAGATGGCATCATCTTGACTGTTTCATCTACACTGAAAACCTGTTGTTTAGTGGAACCACCTGATTTCATTAATTATCTTAACTAGATCTAGATAACTTGCTGTAGCATCTAAGTTAGCACTTGCTGCTTCACTTTTTGCCTTCATGTTATGGAGAAGGCTTGTCTCTTTAAATCTCATGAACCATACCCTGCTAGCTTCAGACTTTTCTTCTTCAGCTTCCTCACTGAGATTTCTCAGCGTTCATAGAATAAAAGCGAATTAGGTCCTTGCTCTGGATTAGGCTTTGGCTTAAGGGAATGTTGTGGCTGCTTTGATCTTCTATTCAGACCACTAAAACTTTCTCTATATGAGCAATAAGGCAGTTTTACTTTCTTATCATTCGTGTTTTCATTGAAGTAGCACTTTCCATTTTTTTCAAGAACTTTCTCTTTGCATTCACAACTTGGCTGTTTGGCATAAGAGGCCTAACTTTTGGCCTCTCTGGGCTTTCAACATGCCTTCCTCACTAAGCTTAATCATTTCTAGCTTTGGATTTAAAGTGATAGACCCTTCTCTTGAATACTTAGAGGCCATTGTGAAGTTATTAATTCACCTAATTTCAATATTGTTGTGTCTCAGAAAATAGGGATGTCTGAGGAGAGGGATGGGGAAACGGCCGGAGGGTGGAGCAGTCAGAACACACACAACATTTATCCGTTAAGTTTGCCATTTTACACGGTCATGCTTTGCGGTGCCCCAAAACAATTAAAATAGTAACATCAAAAATCACTGATCACGGATCACTGTGGCTGATATAATAATAATGAAAATGTCTGAAATATTGCAAGAATTACCAAAATGTGATACAGAGACACAAAGTGAGCACATGCTGTTGGAAAAATTGTTGATAGACTTGCCCAAGGCAGGGTTACCACAAACCTTCAATTTGTTAAAAAAAAAAAAAAAAAAAAAAAAAAAAAAAAAAAAAAGCAGTATCTGTGAAGTGTAATAAAACACAATAAAATGAGATATACCTGTGACTGTGTATATATGATATATGATATATATAAGATACATATATAAGATATATAGTGTATACATATATTCCCCATATAAAGTCATAAATACATAGATCTATCTGTCTGTATATAGAGGGAGAGTTTAGGAGTTGTCTCATATGATTGTGGGAGCTGACAAGGATAAAATCTGTAGGGCAATGCTGTCCAGTAGGTTGGAAATTCAGATATGAGTTGATGTTGCAGTTTTGAGTCCAAAGGCTGGAAACTCAGACAGAATTTCTGTGTTTTAGTCTGGAGGCAGAATTCCTTTTTTGTGGGGGAAAACTTGGTCTTTGTTCTTAAGGCCTTCAGCTGATTGAATGAAGCCTACCTACATTATGCAAGGTAATATGCCTTATTTAAAGTTAACTGGTTGAAAATGTTATACTCACCTGTAAAAAAATACCTTTACAGTAGTGTTTGCCCAAACGACTGTGCGCCATAATCTAGCCAAGTCGTCACATAAAATTAACCATCACAATGGAAATCCAGATTAATAAGGGCCTTGGACAACATTGTCAGAACTTTGTTTTCACTCCGGGTGAGATAGGAAGCCACTGAAGAGTGTTCAGCAGAAAAGTACCATGGTTTATTTAATTTTTTTTTTTTTTAGAGACAGGGTCTTACTGTGTTGGCCAGGCTGGAGCTCAGCGGCATGAACATAGCTCACTGTAACTTTAAGCTCCTGTGCTCAAGCGGTCCTCCTGCTTCAGCCTTCCCAAGTAGCTAGGACTACTGGCATTCACCACCATGCCTGGCTAATTTTTTATTTTTTTGTAAAGAAGGGGGTCTCACTATGTTGCCCAGGCTGGTCTTGAACTCCTGGCCTCAAGCAGTGTTCCTGCCTTGGTCTCCTAAAGTGCTGTGATCGCAGGCATGAGACATTGTACCTGGCTGTGGTTTATTTTAAATCAGTCACATTGGCTGTTGTGGTGAGCATACATTGTAGAGTGGCTCAGAGGCTAACTAGGAAGCTGTTGTAGTAATTCTGGTTAAGAGAACATGGCATCTTGGATTGCGGTCATAGTGGAGATGGTGAAATGTTTTACATTTTGAAGATAAAGCCAACAAATGTTTTTATTTACAAGTTGGATTTGGTTTATGAGAGAAGAGTAAATGATGACTCAAGTTTTTGGTGTATGTAACTGGAAGAATGGAATTACCATTTACCAACATTTACCCCATTAAGAATGTGGGAGGAGCAAAGTTGGAGGGAAAATCAGGTTTGATTTGGATCTTTTTAAATTTGAAATGTCTGTTAGACATTCAAATAGAGTTGTCAAATAGATATAAAAGTCTGGGGTTCAGTAGAGAGATACAAACTAGAAATATGAAATTAATAGTTGTCACTATATGGTGAATACATTTACATTCACATTAAGCCATAAAACTGGATGAGTTCACCATGGCAGTGAGTGCAGATATAGAAGAGGTACAAGGACTGAGCCTACCATTTAAGGCTGGGCATATTAGGAGAAATTCACATTTGGTTATTTCCTCTGTAATTCTCTGTAGTTCCTTTCCCTCCTTAAACTGCTAGTGAAGTAAATGCCAACACCCTTATCAAGATTGAAAAGAAATCCCGTTGAGTTCCATATGCTGCTAGAGGACTGCCCCTTTTTCCTTATGAAAGTCTGTATCACTACTGCCTAAGAGAGCAGTTCCAAGAAGGCTACAGTTTAAATCGATTAGCCACCTTTTCTCAAGAGACATTTGGGACTACTATGTCTTACCTTACATCCCTGTTTACCTCAGTCTCCACATTCAAGACTCTTAATTCCCTGCATTAATTTGTTATTAGGATTAGCTGTTGATGACAGTAACTTAAATATGATGCAACTATTCTCTGTCACTTAAAACTTTGATGGTACAGGATTGATGTGATTTTCCACAAGGTCAGGAATCGTGGCTCTTTTTTATCTTGCTGTGTTATAGATGGCCTTGATGGCATGGCATGGGAAGTGTCACTCTTCCAAGTTTTTATTTCAATTATGCTGTGATTTTATATAACTTTTTTTTTTTTTTTTTTTTTGAGACAGGCGTCTTGCTTTTTTCCCCAGCTCGGGGGCGCGGGGGGGAATTTCGGTCTCTTGCAACCTCCACCTCCTGGGTTCCAGCGATTCTCCTGCCTCAGCCTCCTGAGTAGCTGGGATTACAAGTGCCTGCCACCACGCCCGGCTAATTTTTTGTATTTTTAGTAGAGATGGGGTTTCACCATGTTAGCCAGGATGGTCTCGATCTCTTGACCTTGTGATCCACCTGCCTCAGCCTCTCAAAGTGCTGGGATTACAGGCGTGAGCCACCGCACCCAGCGATTTTATATAACGTTTATAAGAAGTAATGAAATGGGTTCCTTAGATAACTCACTGTGAAATTAGGCAACGTGAACTTAGGTACTATTACTGTTGGGCAGTGTATCTGATGCAGGGCAGGCAAGCTCCAAAACGGGCTTAGCCCAGGAGTGTTCTTGGCGTGGCCCAAGAAAGAATTCAAGGGCAAGCTTGTGGTGTTATAGCAACTTTTATTGAAGCAACAGTGTACAGCAGCAGCAGAGGTACTGTTCCTTGTGGAGCAGGGCTACCCCATAGGCAGTGTGCCCAGAGGAGCAGCTCAAAGGTACTTCTGCAGTCATATTTGTGCCCACTTTTAACTATATGCAAATTAAGAAGTGAGCTATGCAGAAATTTCTGGAAAAACAGGTAACTTTCTGGTGTTACTATGGCAATGGTAAACTGATACGGCACACTGATAGGCATGTCTTACAGAGAGGTGCTTTCACCTCTTCTGTGTTTTAGCCAGTACCCAATCTGGTCCTGTGTCTGAGCCCTGCCTCTGGAGTTGAGTCCTGTCTCTTACCTCATTTCTACCCCTCACAGAATATAAAATCCAGATTGGGCCAGTAGGTTGATGATATTATAATAGCCACTGTTGGTTTCAGTATTATTAATGCCTTGGGTGGCCACACCTAGTTTCAAGGGCAGCTAGGAAACATAGTGTTTGTTCTAGGTGGCCAGATGTACAGCAAAACTTCAGATTCCTATACCACAGAAGCAGGGATGAATGGATATTGCAGGATAGCCAGCTGTTTCTACCATCTCCAACCATCTGTCTTAAACCATTAGTTCTTCACCATCTAAATTTTTTTAGACCTCACAGTGTATCATTAGCCAAATCAGTGTCCTTAGCTTTTATTCTGAATGATCCCTTTACTCTCAAAGTCTAACCTAAATCTGGTTATTTCCTAAGGAAACTGCTTTTCTTTTCTTTTTTTTTTTTTTTTTTGAGACACAGTTTTCACTTTCTTGCCCAGGCTGGAGTGCCATGGTGAGATCTCGGCTCACCGCAACCTCCACCTCCCGGGTTCAAGCAATTCTCCTGCCTCAGCCTCCCGAGTAGCTGGGATTACAGGCATGCACCACCATACCCGGCTAATTTTGTATTTTTAGTAGAAATGGGGTTTCTGCATGTTTGTCAGACTGGTCTCGAACTCATGACCTCAGGTGAGATCCACCTGCCTCAGCCTCCCAAAGTGCTGGGATTACAGGCATGAGCCACCATGCCCATTGCTGGAAACTGCTTTTCTTACAGATCTCTCAAGTAGAAGCTATTTTGCCTCCCAAACTCCCATACGTCAGAGTCTTATCTCTCATTACTGTATCTGGACAGTTGATTTTCTTTCTCCTTCCTCTCTGAAATCTCCTAGTCCCTTTGAAACAAGTCCTACCAGATTGAACCATTCTCTGCTGTGCTTTTATGCGGTCATCTGCATATCTCTTTGCTCTTCCCTCATTCAGTGAATATTTTAGCATCTGGCTAATTGTCCTTATCTCTACTACTCTTCTTGTCATTATCTTCAGCGATTTAAAATGTCCACAAATAAATCCCTGGCCTGTCAGTTACTTGACCTCAGCCACCCACTTTAATAGTCATAACCCATCTTATTGTTACCAATATCTATACTGGCTGTAAAATCTGTTTTAAGTATCCCATTGTCTATCTCCACTTGTTTTTGCTAGTTAACTTCTTCTGGAATCTTAATGCTAACAATTCTAAAGACTTCAGTAGGATTTCCAGGCCATTGAATCTACCACTTTTTCATGGTCTCTTTGACAATTTCATCCTATTCCATGGCTTTGAATATGATGTTTTTGCTGGCAACCCTCAAGTTGATATCTAATTGATATCTGCAACTCCAACTTCCCACTTAACTCCGGACTTAACTATATGATATCTCATTTCTCTTTGACTTTTCCATTGGGTTGTCTAATAATAGAAAACTTGCACTTAACATATCCAAGACAGAATGTTTGATATCACCCTTTCCAACCTGTTTCTCAGTCTTCCTCATTTCAATAAATGGCAACTCCATTCTACCTATTGAAACTTTACAGTCATTTTTTACTACTGTTTTTCTTTTTAATTTTTTGAGACTGAATCTTGCTCTAATGCCCAGGCTGGAGTGCAGTAGTGCGATCTCGGCTCACTGCAACCTCCATCTCCCAGGTTCAAGCAATTCTCCTGCCTCAGCCTCCTGAGTAGCTGGGATTACAGGCATGCGCCATCACGCCCAGCTAATTTCTGTATTTTTAGTAGAGACAGGATTTCACCATGTTGGCCAGGCTGGTCTCGAACCCCTCACCTCATGATACACCCACTTCTGCCTCCCAAAGTGCTGGGATTGCAGGCGTGAGCCACTGTGCCTGGCCACTGCTGTTTTTCTTAAATTCAATTCACCAGCAAATCTTCTGGAATCTTTCCTCAAAATATATTTAGCATATGACTGCTTCATGCTGCTTGTGCTATTGCCTTCCTTGTCCTTCTTTATCTAAGTCACTTTCATTTCTCTTCTGGATTATTGAAATCCCAACTGGTCTTACTGCATCCAGTCTTATTCATTTTCCCTCTGAATAGGCTCTTTATTGTTTACCATCCATTGCATCCATATAAAATGTAAGTCAGTTCATATTGCTTATTTGCTCGTAACCTCTCCACTGGCTTCTTGGTTCATTCAGAAGAAAAACTAAAGCTTTTATTATGACTTTCCAAGGCCCTGCATGTTGTGTCCCACCCTCTCCTTCCCTAATTTCCTGCCAGTCCCTCACTCATTTTATTTTAGGCATACTGGCCTTCATATTCTGACTTAGCTTTAAAAGAATAACTGGCTGGTGTATTTAGAATAGTTTGTAGGGGTAAATGTAGGAGTAGGAAGATCAATTTTGAGGCCACTGCAATAATCGAGGCAGGGGATGGTGGTGGCTTTGGATTATGATGGAGGTGCTGAGAAGTGACCAGATTTGCTGTGTATTTTAGTGGTTGGACTCTCAGATTTTGTTGCACATTTTTTCCTCTCAAGCCTCATAAATGTTGACCCATACTGGACCAAAAACAACTTATACATGATTTTTAGTAGCAAAGACATAGTTCTGCTACTTGCTCCCTATGTAAAGTTGCAAAGTTACCTGTACCCTCAAAATTGTCTTTCTATTATCTAAACCCGGCTCCTGCCCCAATACCACTGGTTAGTCAGATCCTCATGATCAATCCCTTTAGGCAGATAAAAACACCTCAATGCAGCATTCAGGCAGCTCTGCACTTCCCCAAATTGGCTATGTTTTAACATTACTTTTCTTTTATTCCCTTATTCAATCCCACATGAAAGTGCACATGTCATTCATACAGATGGACTCAGATAAATGGAATGTGTGGGGAAGATCGTTAAGTAAGGGAGAATCTTCCCAGTGTTAGAATGCCATCGTCTTACTTTCTCTGATTCCTTGGCATGATGTTTCTGAATGGTTGGTTAGTGATTCCTTTCTTATAAAAACCATACTGCTTCTATTATTTATAGGGGATTATTATTTATTCTCATGAGGAATTATCCTAATTATTATGGATTTCGGCAGTTTCAGGTTTTCTGATATAGAATCCATCATGTCTTTTAAATTTCTGATTGTAATAGTATATTCAGTTTTTATGTGTATTTTGTTATCTATTGTGTTTTCATTTCCAGAAGCAAATATTTATCCGCCTTTCTTCTTTTAAAATCTTTATAAGCTGAGTAAATTTCAATTATTGTGAAAAAGCAGCATTTCATAAAATGTTATTAGTCTTTTTTCCCCTGTCTAATCGGAGGGGGCCTGATGGAAGAGGGAGTTTGGAGGAAGGTGGAGAACTCCTAAAGACCAAAAAAGTGAACCTAGGAAGTGTTCCTAGGAGACATTGTATTTTAGCTCTGGCTGTGCTACACATAGTTTCATGCTTTTGAAATTCCACAGAAATCACCTTAAGAGAACTGGAAGAGAAAGAAGTGAAAAGAGTACTTTGAAATACAGCTTTATTTAGCACCTTGCTGATCTAAAGATTCTTGGATTCATGAGAATGAGAAATTATCTAAGGGAGGCCTACTGAATTCTCATCTATAGTCAGTACCTCCTTTGATGTAGTTAGCAGTAATTTTCAACTTAGTAAAGAGGATTTTTTCCCTTTAATTACACTTTCATTTGATTTATATTTGCCTGTTTAGGTTAGTGATGCTACTCAGAAAGAATTCTGTAAATGTAAATCAGACTCAGACAATTTAGCATTTTCTTGATTTCTATCTTTTTTTTGTGTACAACAACTATATTCATAGCAATGATTTGTGTCTTCTGATGATATGGCTATTTGGGGAATGTTATTCTTCTTTTCCTAAGTTTTTATTTGGCAATTACACTGTGATTTTTACATAACTTTTGTAAGCAATTTATTACCTCTTCCTTAAATAAGTCACCTATTTTTCACATTGTCACTGTAGTAACCGCAACTGTTGGGCAGTGTATCTGCCCCACTGCAGAATGTCACCCAGATTGGGCCACTAGGTTTATGATGTTGTATTTTTCCACATGGATTCTAGAATTGTAGCTGAGCCAATCAGACCCTGGATATTTATATCCAGTAGACAAGACCAAAATTGATTTGCAATTGAAGAGTTCCCAGTTTGTGGAATTTTTTGATTTGGTCACAGGACATGGAAATTCTTTACCTGACCAGATTTACTTAGTGGTGTTCTGCGTAGGACTGTCTCAAGCAGGTTTAGAGGACTCCTGGGTTTCAGCCCAAGGCTCTCCATCATCCCTTGGTAGGATTGGCACACCAACTAGTTTTCTTTTTCTTTCCATGTACTTGATGTCAGAAGGACTGAAGGTGCTCCTTGGGGTGCAATGATGTTTTGTTTGCTTTTTGTGTGTGTACATATATATTTGTTTTTAATGCTGACTTTATATTTTCTCTCCTTTTATTTTGCAGTAAATACAATCAAGTGGCATCTTAAATTTTTGCTGGAAGTGGAGTCATGAGACTGAAGATATCTCTTTTAAAAGAACCAAAGCATATCCTTTTAATAGTTGTAAATCTTACGGATTTCTTAATTATAGTATTGTTAAAAGTTTCTCTATTTTATATTCTAGTTGAAGAGTAGATTTTTTTCATTCCTTTAGTAGCTGTTTATCTAAATTGTTTTAAAATATTTAAGATCATGTGTTGTAGGTAATTCTCCAAAGTGAACCATTTGCTATAAGTCTTACTTTCAAATTCTTATTGACATTTTCTTATTGTACTTTACTTAAGTACTATACTTAAATACTTAAAACCAGTTTTGTTTACTTTGGTAGGGTCTTAAAAGAAGCTTTTTTTTTTTTTTTTTTTATAGACGGAGTCTCACTTTGTTGCCCAGGCTCGAGTACAGTCGGCAATCTTGGCTCACTGCACCCTCCACCTCCTGGGTTCAAGTGATTCTTCTGCCTCAGCCTCCTGAGCAGCTCAGACTACAGGCACCCGCCAACATGCCTGGCTGATTTTTGTATTATTAGTAGAGATGGAGTTTCACCATGTTGGCCAGGCTGGTCTTGAACTCTCAACCTCAGGTGATCTGCCCGCCCCAGCCTCCCAAAGTGCTGGGATTACAGGCATGAGCCACCATTCCTGGCCAAAATGAAGCTTTTGTAAAACCAAATAGTTTCTTTGCTAGTGTGATCTAGCATGTATTATTCCGCCGTGCTCTATTTCTTTACATTCATGATAAGGTAAAGGACAAGTTGGGGAAATCTAAGCAGTCAGATCCTCATTATTTCACATGGGAAGGTGACAATTAGTAGTATTTTCTCAAACACATGACCCTATATTTTGTCAGCAAGAGTCCCCAGTTATGTGTCAAGGAATTATGACAGGCCCCAGTATCATCATTCTTAGACATTGAGACTAATTCTACTCAAAGCATCCTTTGTAGACTTCATTGCAGGTCTGTGAAAGAATAGATAAAGAAATTGAAAGTAAGGGCTGAGAAATTTTTATAGCAATCTGACATTGTTATAATGTCCAAATTTTCTAATATTTCATTTTTATTATATTTTACAAAATATCCATCTGCAATGGATTCGAAATAAAGAAAAATCTGGTCCTTCATCAGAACTAGGAAAACACTGATTTAAACATTTGGTCAGACATTTTAAATTGGTAGGTGTTTTCATTTATATTATCTTGTCTGCTTATTTAACTATTAAGTGGAGATGTAATTATTTTTATTCCTACCTAAGTCATTTTTACTGTCTTTTCAAAAAAGTGTGCTTTCAAGAGTTCATGCCATACACAATTTTATAGATTTTGACCATGTCTACTGCCTGCTTTTACCTTTCAAGCCAAGAAATAACAATGTTTTTAGACTTTCTTGATCTGGCAGTCTTCTCATTTCTCCCATAGTTTTAGCTGACCTATTAGTTTGAAGATAATGCCATGGACATCTAGCATGTACTTACAGCAATTTATATAAGTATAAGCTAATGATTTTTGGTTTGCGATGTGTGCATATTTGTTTGTGTGAGTTTTCTTCCTTTCTAGGTTTTACCTAAGCTATTCCCATTTTAGTTTTACCTAACATTCTTTAGGCGACAGCAGTGATAATACAACAGTTTTTTCAGGAATGATCTAGTGTCCTTTTGTTTAGCTTATGTTTTGAGTTTTGAGTATTCCGGTGTCTCTTTATTACCTTTTTGTGCAGACTCTTAAGATCTTTCTATAATCTCTCTTTATTTTTTTGGTTTCTGCTTAATCTATCATATTTTGAAGTATTAAAAAATCTTGGAACATACTAGAATAATTAGGCACATTGTCTCTGTTTCCTTTATCATATTATTGCTCAGATAAGACAGTAAAAGTATTGGTGAGAAATGAAGGAAATAAAAGGATTATATCATAACAGTAAGAACAAACAACTCAACCAGGAATAATCTGGCAGTATAGAAATCCAGATGTAGCAAGAGAAAACATCCTTTGTAAATAACAAACTGAAATGCCTTGTAGGTACACAATTCTGCTAGGGTAAGTACCCTGTCCTGATGGAGGAAGTGAGGGCTACTTGAGCATCTCAATTTACATAGAAATTCTTCTGATAAATTAGAGCTTAAAAAATGAGTTAAATAAAGTAAAAATTTTAGGGATCATATCTCATCCAGCACTATGCATCTTTTAAGTGAGGTAAATTATAATTGAATTATTTCCTAATTTTAATGTAGGAAAGTTTGGTATTGTCAATTAAAAATAAATGAAGAAATAAAATGAAAAATTAAAAAAAAGTTTGGTGAGATTTTAGTTTCAGCTGTTAAACCATAGGTTCTTTCCTAGGTGAATTGTTATGATAATATGTGTTTTAAAAGGATAGCCTACTGTTAGATTTCAGTCTTCTTTTGACACTTGATTATTTTTTCCTTAGCAAAAGAATACATGCTTATTTTAATAACTTAAATGATACAGATATATATAAAGAAAAAAGTATAGTTCCCTTTGCTCCCTACCTATCCCCCAACAGTTCAGTGTAGATTCTTTGATACCTTTTGATCTACTAGGTTTCTTTTGTGTACCTTTTGGCTTAGTTTATGGAATATTGTATAACACAACTTTTAAATTTTCATGTGGTCAGATCTTTTCTCCCCTTCCTTTTGGCATCTGGATTTCTTTCTTGCTTTCCATTCTTACAACTGTTTTAATAGATGCTTATTTTCTTTTATATAGAAAAAAATACCAGTCATAAAATGGAAAATACATTTAGAAGCTTGAAAACATTTGACCCTATTTTACTTACACCTTAAAATCTGCATCTGTGAATTATACTTTACTTACACCTTATAATCTGCATCTGTGAATTAAGATTTAAGACTTTTGTTATGTTTTATGTCTCCTTAACATGGTGACACATCAAGAATTAGTAAGCTGTGTGGGCTGGACTACTGCTGAGGAGCTGTATTCATGTAGTGATGATCACCAGATAGTGAAGTGGAACTTGTTAACCAGTGAAACAACTCAAATAGTAAAGCTTCCTGATGATATTTACCCTATCGATTTTCACTGGTTTCCAAAAAGTTTGGGTGTAAAGAAACAAACTCAGGCAGAAAGCTTTGTCCTCACAAGTTCTGATGGTAAGTTTTAAATAAACATTATATGCTCACTATTGTATTTAAAAGACTTAATAGTATGATTTATGCTTTAAGTTGTTTTACAAAACTGGTATTTGTGGATCTGCATATTTTTATCCACACATTGTATTTCTTTTCTGAATAGTCACTTGGTTTGTGTATGGGCTATGAAATTATTGTCACGAAAGAAAGTTAATTTAACTGGCATATACCAGGATTGAATATGGGCCTTTGGCATTATTATATATATATATATTTTAGAGACTGGGGTCTCACTCTGTTGCCCAGGCCAGAGTGCAGTGGTGTGATCATAGCTCACTGTAGCTTCAAACTCCTGGGCTAACACAATCTTCCTGCCTCAGCCTCTTGAGTAGCTGGGACTACAGGCACACACTATTATATCCGGTTAATTAACACTTTTTTTTTGTAGAGACAGGGTCTCATCTTGTTGCCCAGGCTAGTCTTGTACTCCTGGCCTCAAGCAGTCCTCCTGCCTTGGCCTCCCAAAGTGCTGGGATTACAGGTATGAGCCACCATGCCCAGCTGGCTTTACTTTTTTAGTACTCTTATGAGTTGAGTTAAGCTGTTCTCATAGTTTTAGTTTCTAAATTCTTCAAATTTAACTTAATATAACCACACTGAAAAAATACACATATTCATTTAGTAAGGTATCTGTTAAAATATATACTTTATTTTCCAGTACATGTTAATTTTCAGTTACAGAGTTGAAGAGTTTTATAATTTGACCAGAGCTTTCTTATTGGTGAATAGAAAGTATGATTTTTTTTTTCACTTTTTAAGGGTATGTTTTTATATTTGTTTTCTTAGAAATACATGAACTGTTTTCATCTATGTTATACTTTACCTGCTGTTTCAATTAAGAGTACATTCATTGAAAGTAACAGAAACTTACTTGGCTAACTTAAGCACAAATGGAGTATTTTGGTTCACCTAGCTGTAGGGGTAGATCAAGCACTAGTTGCATCAGGTCCCTGTTCTCACCATCTCTTGGGTAGGCTCTTTGCACATGGTGAACATGATGGTGAGTATGACGGTGGCCAGTAGCCCAAGGCTCATCATACTTCATAAGACTGCTTCTTCCTCAGTATCTCGTGCCGGCAGCTTGCAGAGGGACCCTAAATGAGCTTGGGTCATATGACCATCACTGAGTCAATCAGTTTAGTCAAGAGAAATGGACTTTGGGAGGCTGAGGCGCATCATTTGAAGTCAGGAGTTCAAGACCAGCCTGAGCAACATGATGAAACCCTGTCTGTACTGAAATACAAACAAATTTTAGGCAGGCATAGTGGCACATGCCTATAGTCCCAGCTACTCTGGAGGCTGAGGTAGGAGAATTGCTTGAACCTGGAAGGCAGAGGTTGCAGTGAGCTGAGATTTTGCCATTGCACTCCATCCTGGGTGACAGAGCAAGACTCTGTCTCAAAAAAAAAAAAAGACAATGGGACACTGATTGAGCATATCCAGCCTCAGGCCATCCACATGCAAAGAGAAAGAGAAAGAGAAGAGAAGAGGGCTTTTGTAACCTGAAGATGGAAAGGATGTTAAGACAAACAATAATATCAGATTATACCTCGTTTACCGAGAGACTTGTGGTAGTTTTTTAAAACTTTGTTTTTTAGAAACTTGATTAAATGAGATACATGTGTAAAATCACTTTGTAGAGTGCCTGGAGCTTAGAAGATTGGCTCTGAACCACAGCTAGAATTTAATTTACCTCAGATGATAAAGGGAGCATTTGACTTAAACAATTTTGATTTAATTCTGCATTTACAGAAAAGTTTTAAGAATCGTACAAACAATTCCTACGGGTCCTTTATCCAGATTAACTAGTTTAACATTTTGTCCCTTATACATTGGGACAAAGTGTTGGCTCTGTTTCTTTTATACAAACCTCCCTCCCCTCAACATATACCCTTTTCTGAAAGATGTGAGAGCAATTTGCAGACATGTAGTTTTAACCATAAATACTTCAATGCATTTCCTAAGAATAAGAAGTTTCTGTTACATTGCCACAATTTGTTGATAAAAATCAGGACATTTAACATTGATGCAATACTGTTATCTAATCTATAGTTTATATTTAAATTTTAACAATTGTTCTAATTTTCCATAGAAATTTATTTTTGCTGGTACGGGATAACATATTGCTTTTGTTGTGTCTCTTTAGCTTCCTTTAATCTGGAACAAGTCTTCACTCTTTTATGATCTTGACAGTGTTGAAGAATATATGCCTGTTATTTTATAGTTCTTCAATTTGTTTTTGTCTGATGTTTCCTCATGATTAGATTCAATTTATATGTCCTTAGCAGGAATACTTGGGGCATCAGATTAGGAGATTAATGATGTTGGTTTGACCCATTATTGGTGATGTTAACCTTAATTATAAGTTAAAAAGTTCATGTTCATTAAGTTAATTCTGTAAAGTTACTATTTATTACTCTTAATAATTTGTGAAAAGATACTTTGAGACTATGTAAAAATATTATCTTCCTCATCAAACTTCCTCCCACTCTCTTAGTGTCTATTGATGACTCTTGGCTGAATCATTTATTACTAAGATGGTTTGCCAAATGGTGATTTTTCCAACTCCGTAATTCCTTCCATATTGATTAGTTGGTATTCTACTCCAAGGAAGAGGTTCCTGTCCCATGCCCATATATTTATTTGTTTTTTTTTTGTTTTTTTTTGGGGGGGTGTCAGATTACACTTGTGGATTCTCATTTTATTTCATAAATATATTATTATCATTTTTAGATTTTGATGTTAAAAGTGCCCCAGATTTGGCCAGTGAGAGCCCCATCAAGCCAGCTACAGTGATTTTTTTTTTTTTTTGATTTTATATGTGTCCTCATCATTTTTTGAGCACTTCCTTGCTGGCACAAGATGTTCCAGGCTTATCTTGTACTTTCTTAGTCCCAGCCCCCAAATCAGCCATTTTCCATAGAGACCTGTTCTTTTTCTGGTGGTTAATGATATTTAAAAAAACAAGATAGCAGTGCTAGCTGTGCTTATTCCAATGGGGTGTATTTGCTTCAAGGCCCTTTCAATGGACAGAGCTAAGAACTGTGAATATAAAACCTTGAAACAAGTAACATAATAGACATATGTATACAGTGGTATGATAAATCAGAGGGACATAAAACTCTGCTGTGATGTGGCTAAGGGAGGGTCAAGAGAGATGTCAAGAAAGTCTTGTATTTAAGCACAGTTTTGCAGTCTTGACTTTTTTTTTTTTTTTTTTTTTAAATAGACTATAAAAAAGCTGGAAAAGGTATAAAGGAGAGGAACCAAAATAGTAAAATGGATAAAATACTTGCCTTATATAATTTTATACTGTGTCAGGCAACAGGTAGACAAAAGCAAGCTACTTAGTAGCAGAAGTTTGTACATATATTGGCAAAAAGTAAAAACACTGTAACTTTAAAGGACATAAGCTAATTATATAAGAGATGTCAGAGAGACAAGTCAACAGTGCAAAGAATAAGTGATACAAGAAGCCAAGAAAGGATCAGTTTGGTTTCTGAATGATCAATTCTAGTAATATACAGCTGGTAATTTAAAACACTTTCTCATCCATAGGTGTGGTATATTTATTGGCACGTTGTTTCTGAAGCATAGACATATACCCAGACCATAGGTATTTAAATTATGTTAACTAAATCAAAAGGTTTATGAATTTGAATTTTTCCCTATTTTGAACATATATAATTATTTTGAAACCAAGTAAGCATATGCATTTTCAGTTTATTTTAAAATATTTAAATAATTTTGTTTTTGTGCCTATTTTCCAATAGATTTATGTGTGAGATTAAGAATAATTAATATTTGCCTTTATGCCTCTAGTGCCTGTTACTTAGTCTAGTAGTAGGTGCTTTGTTGATTGAATAAATAAAATAGATTTTTCAAATGTAATTTCTTTTAGGTAAATTTCATCTGATTTCCAAGTTAGGAAGAGTGGAAAAAAGTATAGAAGCTCACTGTGGAGCAGTACTTGCAGGAAGATGGAATTATGAAGGAACAGCATTAGTTACAGGTAAGTTGTCTGTTAAAATGACATTTGAAATGAATATTTTAAAGAAAAATTTCCAAAGAAACAGAATATTTTCATTTAGCAATAATGTCTAATAGCATTGTCTAATAGCAAATAATTGGCATAGTGTTGTTCTACACTGCTATATAAATGTTATAATTCAAAATGTTATATTAATCATTTTCTTATGTGACCTTTGGAGACTGTTCTGTCAAAGAAGGCTTTTGGAATGGTCAAATATGGGATAAATAAAAGTTGTAATTCTTTAAAATTTGAAAATTCCAAATATTCTCATTTAACTGACCGTTATCCCCATTCTGTTTCTTTCCCGTCCCCTGCCCTACTCTAAGGATTCTCAACTTCACCTATTACATTAGTTATATATTGCTTATAACAAATTACTCTAATAGTTAGTGACTTAAAATAATAAGCATATAGTACCTGATAGTTTCCGTGGGTCAGGGAACAGTTTAGGTGGGTTGTTCTGTCTCACTCAGAGCCTCTCATGAGGTTCTGGTCAAATTGTTGGATGGGGCGGCAGTCATATGAAGGCTTGTCTGGGGCTGGAGGATCCACTTCCAAGATGTCTTACTCACATGGTTGTTGGCAGGAGGCCTTAGTTCTTCTCTGGCTTTGAAAGGAGACCTTAATTAATTCCTTGCCACATGGACATCTCCATAGGGCTGCTTAAGTGTTTTTACAACATGACAGCTGGTGTCTCCCAGTGATCCAAAAGAGAGCCAGGTAGAAGCTACTATATCTTTTGTAGTGCATCCTCAGACATTATACTCCATTTCAGTTATATTCTGTTAACTTAGCAAGTCACTAAGTACAGCCCACACTGGAAGAGAGGGAAATTAAACTGTGCTACTTGAAGGAAAGAATAACAAAGAATTTGAGGATGTGTTTTAAAACCACCATGCCTATACTCTGGACCTTCTCTAGGATTTTCCTCAGTGAACTGGCCCTTCTCTCTTACTTGTAGCTTTAACATCTTTTCCAGTGGTTTCTTTATCAGCATGTAAATATGTTCGGATGTCACCCATCTTAAAAATTAAGAAGAAATAGAAATCCCTCTCTTAACAAACAACTCTCTCTACCTGCAACTATTTTCTTTCTCCCTTTTTCAGCCAAGCTGTTCAAAAGAGTAGTCTATTACCTCACTTCATTCAGTCCGCAGCTCACTGGAATTTGGCTGCAGCTCTGCTTATTACACTGGAAACACTTTTCTTGGAATTCTAAGAGATTGCAGTGACAAAGGAAACATTATTTGAGTAATATACTTATAAGTCTTCTAAGATTGAAAGAAATAAAATTTTAGTCATGAAAGTTAAGCTACTTTGATAAAATCATTTCAAAGTAATTTCTATTAAATGATACAGTTATAAAGTACTCTGTCATTTAATTAAACTGTATCTGAATTTTAAATATGCAGTAATACTCCATGATTTGAGGAAGCCTAGAAAAAAAAAGAATATGCAGTAGTATAGATACTGTTAATTTTATATGCAAATTTAATGTTTAAATTTATTTTCTATAGGTAAAAATACTGATTAAATTTTTTTTCCCCGTATAGTTGGAGAAGATGGGCAAATAAAAATTTGGTCAAAGACTGGGATGCTTAGATCTACTTTAGCTCAGCAAGGTATGTTTTACAATTGACAATTTCATTTTTGCAAATTATACAATACAAAAATGCCTTAAAGTTTTGTTTTAGAAAAAATCTAATATGATGGTTGAGACTGACTTTGGTTGAGTTCAAAACCTGTAATCTCTTATTTTTTACACTTTTTTGTCTTGCTTTGCTTGGTACCTGATGTACCATGGTAACGCTATTATTTCAAGCTAAGAAATATAAGAAATACTCAAGGGCTTCTTCTTTATGTTAGTGAATCTCTATAAAGGCAGTTATAAGCTAAATATTTTTAAAAAATAATTGTGAAACGTTTGAAGCATTTCTTATACAGAATGGAATTGGCTGTCTAGTTTAGTAAATCGTAGTATGAAAAGACATTGAGTATCTCCTTACTTAAAAACCCCCAATAACTTCATAATATTAACACCCCTTCCAAATTAAGTTGTGTTTGATTTCTATACTAATGGAGGGGAACAGACACACTAAGAATCTGAAATTTGGTAAACCACACTATTTAGAGTAGCATCTTAATTTTTTATGTTAATAGAAAGGAGTGGCCATAAAGTCAATCCAGTGGTCCTTCCTGTTAGAAGTTAGATTACATATGATTTTTTTCTGTGTAACAGATTAATTTTCTTAGTTAGATTTTACGTAGGAATAGTAAGCAGTTTTAATGTTTACCTGAGCGTGTATCAGCTGATCTTCAGGTTGCCAAAAAACTTGAGGACTATTCCTCAGAACTGTTTGATAAAGTCATATTGTGAAACATTTTCAATAACTGACTTCCAAAATTTCCAAATTTTATTTTAAAATCACATTTACTTTTAGGATAAGGTTCAAATCACTTGCATTTCTTTAGCTATATATTAACTGAATGTTAGCAAAGCTAACCAGAAATACTAGGTAGTATTTCTTTTCTGAGCTTAAATGTTTGCTACAGATAATCTCAAGGTAGAATATTTATTTATGAGCAGAAAATTCAGAGTTCATAGAAGTAGCCATGGGTAAATTTCAGTTAACAGCAAAAGTCAACTTATTGTTACTTTAGTAATAAATGTACCTTTAGAACATAAATCTTACTTTAATCTTCTAGTAGGCAGATGGATTTACCTTTGGCTTCATAGATTTTTCTTTTAAGGCTACTTATTTGACATTCTTACTTTGTGATGACTGACTTACGAGTAATTGACAGAATTCTTCCAGAGATCACTGGCCTCTTGGAAGAACTACAAGAATTTCAGCTACTGCTACTGCTGAGACAGTGTGCAGCAGCTGAAATGCTATATCCATTTTTCCTTTCTTTTCTCTTTCTTCTGTCAACTTGTTGCCTATAGATGACACAGATCTTCAGAGAAATTCTAAAAGCCAATCCCACTATCCACCATAGAAGATTTTCCTTCCTTCCTT